>NW_026692843.1:8335000-8647500 GCF_021218885.2 Marmota monax
CTGCCTGTCACTTCAGTCTGGTTTTCAGAGCCTGCAGGGTGGAAGGGCGAAGTGCTGTGGCTTGAGCCAGGTTGTCCCTTCGACTGCCTGGCCTTCACAGAGTTACCATGCTGTAGCCCTGTGGCTGGGTCTGCGTGCTGGCCCTGGCTTTGTGACCTAGGGCAAAACTGAGAGGAAGCCTGGTTGTAGGGGAGGCTGTGACCTTCCACCACGTGCTGTGTGCGTCCCCCTTTTGCAGGGAGCTGTGCAGTGTTTCCCTTGCTCTGTTGCTGGCTGAGTGCTAAGGCCGGCTCTCTTCAGAATCCAGATGAAAGCACTGTTTTAGAGGTGCCAGGAGAGGCTGCTTCGTGCTCAGTTCCTTTCTGTAGAAGGCTGTGTCAGATGTGGTGCTGTGTGCCGTGAGCTCCTTGAGGGTAGGTCTCTTGTCTGCTGCCATCTCCCACGTGCAGTGGTGTATGAATGAAGGCTTTGGGGAGGGTTTCCCTCAGAGCCCCAGGTGCAGCTTTGGTAAAGTCCTTCCTGAAGGGTGGCTGGGCAGCTGGAGCAGGCCAGGCTGGAAGCCTCACATCTGCATGGTAAACAAGAATGCAGAGGACCACTCTGAGGAACAGCACCAGTGGCTTGGGTGTTCAGGATGCTCTGAGTGCTCCATCTGCAGTGTGGCAGGTGACGCATCTCTGGAGCAAGTGTCTGTGGTGTTTCTGTTTCCTGAAGTCTTAAGAGTACATGAGGCACTTTTGATGGCAACCTTAGGGCACCAAGATGCAGATGGCTAACGTCCTGACAGTGCTGGGCGTCCAGGCTCGTTGGCTGCTTTGCTTCCTGCGCACTGCATAAATGCTATGCTCTTCCTCAGCAGGCTAGCATTTGCACATCTCTGTGGGGTGGCCCTGACACCAGCCTCATCCAGGGCACTAGTTGCGGCTGGCATTTGCCTCCCATGGGAGCCAGAGAGTGGGTGAGGAATGGGAGGGCCGCTGCAGAGCCTGCACATCATCACCATTCTGGTGAAAGTCATAGAATGAGTAACCAAACCCAGAAACCAGCAAAAAGGGAAAAGGCCAGTGGCACCACTTCCCTGGCCAACCACAAGCCCTGGAGAGTGTTTACTTCCAGGCTCTTTTTCCTGTAGAAATCTGTTTATTTGAAGTCCTGTGAGCAGTGTTTACATTGGTGAGGATGAGTCAGGCGTGAACTTGAAAGTTAGCACTCAGACGTCCTGCTTCCCTCTCTGAGCAGCCTCGCTGTGCCCTGAGCTGTCTTGCCAGCTGGGGTCTGCATGCCAGGGGGGAGTTCCTGGAGCCGTGGTCCACACTGGCTTTTCTTCCTGGTGTCATTGTTTGCCTCACACTCTCTGCAGAGAACTGCTTGATGCCACTGACATTGGGACTCTTGGTCCCTGCCTGGACCACAAGCACCGTGAGGAAGTGGGTTCACCACAAGTCTCCCTGCCCGCAGATGCCACCCATCCACTGCGGCCCTCTGCACTGCTGCCACGGCCCTCCTGGCTTGTTTCTGCCCTTCTCTGCCCTGCTTGTAGAAGACCAGGTCCCTGTGTGCACCTGCCCCATGCAGGCCCATCCCCCTGGTAGCTGTGGGTGGGCTGTACCCTTTATAGTCCTCACCAAGCCCAGGAAACCCACTGGTACCCCCTTCCCCCAGGACTGGCATTTCCTGTCTGCTTCTCCTAGGATCCTAGCACCGTCCTTGCTGGGTGGGGTTTTGGTTGTGTCTGCAGGGAGAAGGGTCAGGTTCAGGATGAGGTGGGTTTTCAACAGCTGCTGGTTTTCCTTTCAGGCATATGGCTACATGGTTTAGAGTTCTCTGCCCAGTGCTGGGGGGGAGGGCCTGACCTAGTCCTGAATAGAATGAGGGAGACACTCTCTGTGGCCTCCATTTGTGGTGCTCCTGAGACCCTGTGGCTGGAGGTTGTTCTCCCACCTTGGTGGCCTCTAAGGCACATAATGCTCTATTCACCTTTTGGTCATCTAGCAGGCTCACCAGGACGCTGCACACAGCTTCTGCACAGCTGTACCTGCGCAGTGTTCCTCTTCGGAGTCAGCCTCCTTCCTGCTTACTTGAATCAGATGCTGCTGGCATGCACCCTGCCTTGCCTGTGCTACATGAAGCCCGGGCACTTGGAGGCAGGCTATGTCTTGAGACCTGCCCCTGGCTTGACCCCTAGAACCCCAGCTTCAGAACAGCTTGCCTGAGTCCCCGCTTATGTGCCCTGATAATGTCCACTTGGTTCTGCCTGCTTCCCAGAGACACTGGTCACTATGTGCTCACTGGTCACTGCATCTGGCTGCACTGTGGGGATCCCTGTTGAGAGCCCTTGGGCTCTCGGGAAAAGGATGTTATGTTGGGCTCCAGAAATTTTGAGGGGACCTTAGAGGGTGGCCAGGATATGGAAAGGGCTTTGGTCAAGTTTCAGCAGGAGCAAAGGAAAGGGAAGCAGAGGGACACTCCCAGGTAGGGCCTCTGGGCCCAAGGAGAAGCTTGCAGGGCACAGGCAGAGCCACCTCCCATATGGAGGCCTGTGTCGTTCTAGTCCTTTTGTCTTATTGGGTCTTATTGCTCCATTTTATGTGTCGTCCATTTCCTAGCCTTTTTAGAGTAGCACTCTGGTTATCCCACAAGGTGCTTTTGGGGTTTTAGTTTGCACCTAAAGCCATTGCTGGGAGGAGTGTCTGGGAAGAGGGGCCAGGTCCCACCAGCATCTCTCCTTGTTTGCAATTCTTGCTCCTCACACTTTGACCCAGGGCTACACCTGCTGGCCCCGAGCAGGGAATGGGATGTGGCTGTGACACACACTGTTCCTGGGCCTCCTGAAGGCAGTGGCAGTGGAATGAGAGTGAGGGGCATCTGGAGAAGGGGCAGGTGGAAGTAGCATCCAGGAAGTGCCATTGAACCTGAGGCCAGGGTAGGGCAGGAAGCACTTGGGGGGATGGCCTTTGCTAAGTGGGCAAGACTGGACTGGGATATGAGGCTGGCCATGTTCAGGTGGGCAGGGAGTGTTGGGCTGTGCAGTACCTCTCAGTGTAAAGCATTGGTGGGCAGGGGGCAGGGGCCGCTCTTCAGCCTTTCCTGGACCCTGTGCAGTAGTCTCTGTCTACTGAGGCATTCTGTAGTCCCAGCCAATACTGGACTCCTGGTGGAGAGGAAAGCTCGGCTCCTTGTCTTGGAGGATTCCAGTGCTGCCGTATAGGGCAAGCTTTGAAGTGCTGGCGGCCAGACATCTCTTGATGCGGGGACTTCTTGGGTTGTTTTAGTTGTGGGTGTCTTTGCTAAATGTCATCAATTTGGCCTCACTCAAAAATTTGGTGGAACTGGGCTCAATTTGAACCACATTGAGGAAGGAAAAAAAGAGGATTCTAAAGTTGAAATGTTAGGGAAAGAATTACTTAACTCTTGGGAGATTATTATGCCCCTCACAAAAAACTTGTTGCCCAACTTTGATTCAGCATCAATACCAAAAAGCCCTCACTTTTTTTTTTGGTCCATGTCTAATCCTTCACGGTATACACCTGGGCATCAAAGGTGTCAGAACTACCCTGCCCTGCCCTGCCCTGCCCTGCCTACCCAGCCCTGCCCTGCCTGCCTGCCCGCCCCAGCTGGCTGTAGAGCACTGTCTTGTGGAGGTTTCTGTAGCTCAGATGAAGCCTTATGAAAGACCCACGTTCCCCGTGCTGGGCACATGCCGGGTGCTTCAGTGATCTTGGTTGTACATGTTACGTGCCGTCCCTCTGTTAGTCTTGTGCAATTGAAGGCGAGTGACAGTCCGAGAGGCTCTGTGTGGGGCAGGGAGTGGGTGAGTGAGAAGGACACCATGTAATATGCTCAGGGTCCAGTTCGGAGAAGTGGAGAGAGGATGGAACAGGAGGAGAGGGCCGAGGGGACCCTAGGGAGTAGTCTGGTAGGTGGGAAGTGTCAGGGGCAAGTAGAAGGTGTGGGAGGAGTCTTGCAAGTGCTATAAAGGGACCCACATCAGTGGCAGCAGCTCAGTGAGAAAGCTTGGGGCCCAGAGCCAGTCTGCAGGATGTGTGACCTTGGGCAAGTCACTGGTCTTCAGTTATGCAGCAGGGCTGGTTATGGGCCCTGCTTCACAGCTGGCATGGCAGGGCTCAGTGCTCTGGGGAAGCCCTTTCATTGGTGCTGGCCCAAGTGAGGACTGTGGACCTTTAATCTAGGTGGCATTTCAGTGTGGGCACTGATGTGGATTTCCTCAGTGAGGGCCACAGGCAAGACTGGCCCAAGGACAAATGAAGAAGAATTGGAGACGTTGCGGAGATAGAATTGATGTGGCTGGTGACAATGGAGAGATTGGAGTCCAGGTGTTTGGGGAACCAGCTAGGGTGACTGTTGGTGCCCCTAAAGTGGGAACACTTAGAGAGTGAGGTCATGAGCTTGGTTTCCCCTTGTTTTTCTTTTTTCTCTTTGCAGTGCTGGGGGTAGAGCCTAGACGCTTGTGCCTGCTAGGCAAGCCTCTACTGCTGAGCCCCACCTCAGCCCCTTCCCCACATTGAGGCCCTTGACACATTGAGTGTTATGGTGTGCCATGAGGGGAGTAGGGCTGAGGAGAGGGTCGAGGAGTGGGTCAGGAAGGGAGCAGTGGCATGTGCCTTCTCCCAGGTGCACGCAGGAGAGTACCACCCAGGCCGTGGGACCCCATGGAGGGGCACCCTCATCTGGCCTCCTGTCCTTTTTGCAGACAGGGCAGTTTAAATGGCTGGGTTGGAATGGGATTCCTGGGTGCCTCTGCCCACTCTCTTTTCTAGGACCACCCGCCCCTGGGCTGTTCTGATATTCAAACACATTGAAATGTTAGAACCCATTTAAAATATATTTTCTAAAAATTGGTACTTCGTATTTTACTTCTGGATCTTTTGATAGATTCTAGACTTTTAAAAAACAAATCATAACCTTGATCATAGCTTGCTGGAGGAGTCACAGGCTCCAGATGCCTGGGTCAGCTTGAGCTATTCTCAGGGGATGTGGGGATTTCAGGATTTCATAGGGACGTGGGGGAAAGTTTGTAGTTTTCCTTCGATTCTCTGTTTAACCATCTGTCCTGGACGTATTCCTTTTCAGCTGAATATTCTAAAGGGCCCTGCCTGCCCAGCCAGTTCGTGGCCCTGGGGCTGGGCTGGGTGTGTCTCCTGCAGGCCTTGGAGAGTATGTATGGGCTGGAAGTATTTCCCTGGAGCTGTTGTGGTCACCTGCGGTTTTCCTTCCCGTTCTTCTATGCTTTGCCCATGACAGTGGGGACCCTTTACAGGTGACCTGCGAAGGCCACACTATATTGTGGGAGAAGCCAGAGCCCTGCTGAGAGAGGATGGTTGTCATCAGGTGGCTCTGGACAACATTAGGGATGGGGTATGGCCCAGGCCTCCAGAGGATTGATCTGGCCATAGCTTGAGTGAGTAGTTTAGTCTGAGTGGTTGTCTCAGGGTGAAAGGAAGGAGCTGGGCGAGATGGGTCGTTGCTCAGCTGGGGCTGGTGATGGAGCAGTAGGGAGCAGTGGATTCTGGGAGAGCTGAAGTGGGGGATGTATTAGCTCAGCTGTGGTGACAGGTCCCACAATGGAGGTTTCTCACAGCTCTGGAGCCTGTAGGTCTGAGTCTCCCACTTGCCTTGTGGATGGCCAACTTCTCACTGTGTCCTCCTGTGGCCTCTTCAACATGTGCCTGTGGAGGGAGCGCTCTGCTGTCTTCTCCTTGGGAGGTCAGGCTCCCCAGGATCAGGGCTCACTCTTATGGAATTCAGTTCTCAGCAGGGAGTTCTTGTCAAGTGGGTGTCAAGCCTTGGGCATGAGCATCTGGAAGGAGGACGTTGCCTTGGGGACCTGGGATGGTGGGCGTTTATGGTGTGGGTGGGCTTGGTTTTCTAGGATTTCTAGGCATCCGGGGTGCCATCAGGGCAGAAGTTAGGGGTGTAGGCACATGTGCATGCACACATCAGAGGTCTTCTGATGCAGCTTGCCTTGTGTGGGGACTCTTGAAGGAGAAGGGGTGTGTGTTACTCTGGGATGTCAAGGAGATCCATACTGAACAGAAGAAGTGAATTTGGGAACATGATCTGGGAGGAAGTGAGGCCAGAAGTGAACAAAGGAAGGAAAAAGAGGGACCAGATGAAGAATACAGTGCTATCATGACAACCCAACTGAGGGGTCAGTCTCTGAGCTTCTGGGCAGGGGTGAGCTGTGGAACCTCCTGAGAGCTTCCCTCACCTCCATCAGCCCCACTCCTTGGGGCCAGCTGGGCAACCTTCTCAACTTGGGGAAGGACCAAGGAGAAATTCAGCAGAAGCTAGAGTTTGTGCTGAGACACAGTGGGGCTGAGCTATGTTTGTGGGGGCTGGCTAATGGACAGTGCCTCTTCTGGGTTTTGTATGGCCTAAGCAGAGCCCCTGGCTGGGGTGGAGTGAGGTCCCTGGGTGCCTCTGCCCCACTCTCCTTTCCAGGCCTACCCACCCCTAGGGTGTTCTGATATTCACACACATAGAAATATCAGAACTCATTTAAAATATGTTTTCTAAAAATTAGAACTTTTATTTTATTTTTGGGTCATTTGCTAGATTCTAGACTTTTCAAAACCTGATCTCAACCTGACAATGGCACAGGTCCCTCTGGGCAAGGCCAGGCCTCCCACCCCACCTCTGCCCGGCACCTGCATCTGGGTCAATTAAGAGCCCTGCATGGGCACTCAACCCCTGAGCCATATCCCCAGCCCTGTTTTGTATTTTATTTAGATACAGGATCTTACTAAGTTGCTTAGTGCCTTGCTTTTGCTGAGGCTAGCTTTGAACTTGCAATCCTCCTGCCTCAGACTCCTGAGCTGCTGGGATCACAAGTGTGCATTACCGCGCTTGGCCTCATGTTAGTTCTTGAAGAGAAGGGTCACTCGCAGGTGTTGGTCCCAGAGGGCATGTGCCGGTGGTTGGGGGAGGGGTACCTGTGCTGTACTATGCCAGGCTGCAGCCCCAGCCTCTGGGTGCTGGCTATCTGGGAACGAGGGTCTTTGCATGGTTCCTTAGGTTGGGGTAGGGGGTTGTTTGGTCTTTTACAAAGCAGGATATGTGCACGTATCACAGGTCTGATGGTAAAGGATGCCTGAAGCATCTCTGGGCTTTCAGGTAGATTGAACCTGGAGAAGGAATATCTTTTGAGTTCAAAGGGCTCCTGCTAGCCAGGTGACCCTGTAGCCACCACTGAAGGCCCTCCTGCACGAGGTGCTTTCTGGGTTGTATGCATGTCACCCGAAGGGTGTTTCCGTGTGGGAGGCACTAGTGTAGTTCAGAGCCACCATGTGGCTCTGTGTAGGTGGAATGCAGGCACATGTGCATGCACACGCACATGTGCTCTCTCATTTGCAGAGGCCAGAAAGGCAGGTTGGGTGGTGGGAGTCTTGGGGCAGAGCCCTTGCTGGGCCTGGCAGAGAGAGGTATGGGTTCCTCCACCCTGTTTGTGGTGGGGTGTTGCTATAGCTAGGGCTGGTCTTGCTCATGGTTTGGGGCTGTGCGGGCTTCAGTTGTGTCAGGTGTTCATGCTGCAGTCTGCACAGGGGCCCAGCATGTTGAGCAAGTCCATTCTGGGATGCTGAGTGGTGCTGCTGGCCGCCTTCAGCAGGCTGGCTGCACCTGTTGGGCACTTGTGCTAAACAAGCCCTTTGCCAGGCTAGCTCTCCAAGGAGGGTCAAACATTGTTTTTTGGGTCTGTTAATCCAATTGGCACAGGTGCCTCACCCTCTGCAGTGGAGAAGCCTCTTGGCAGAGCCACATCTGGGCATCTCTCATATGGAGCTCCTCTGAAGGCCTTGTGAGGCATCCATAATACCTCCTCCTGAGTTGCTCCTGGGGCAGGCCTGGCTGGGTGGCCTGCACTCTGCAGGCGCCAGTGGGGGTGCCACACCTTCCCCATCCTGCCAGCTTCCCACCTTGGCTTCACCACTTTACTACCCTCCTCACTCCTCTACTCCCCATGTGAGTTGAGTATCATTTTGTCTGTGACATGCTACCACATTCTAGATCCGTTGGGAGCTTCGAGGGGAGATGGGAGAGGCTCAAGTAGTCCTGATGGATGCTGGCTTGGCAGGACAGCAGGCTGACTTTCCTCTTGACATCAGCCTTAAAAATTGGATGCATACACACTTCCTTTTGTCAGGAAGCAGGTGGGGGAGCCAGGGACAGGGAGTCCAGGCCCCAGGTTTGAGTGCAGGTGCTAAGTGCCATGCTAGCTAGAGGCTTAGAAGTAGTTTACCTAAGCCAGTCACAGGGCTCAGGGCAGATGGCCTTTCCCACCCAGGTGGGAAGAGAGGAAGGGAAGGTGGCAGTGGGAACTTTTGCCTCATGTGCCCTTCTCCTTTCTCAGGTTGCAGTTTGGGAACATCTCTGTGGGCCTGAAAAGAGGTGTGTTCTGTTTTGGGCCTGGATCTGCATCTTAGATGCCTGTTTTCTGGGCCTGCTGTGTGCATGGCTTTGATGTGTTTCACAAGGCTGGGGGCTGTCATGGCAGAGGTCTGCTTGCATATAGCCCTTGGTCTTGCTTGTTCTACTCTGGTCCCTTGTGGCCAGCTGTCCAGGGTCTTTTCTGCTTTTGTACCCAATTTTGGTTGTCAGACTATGGGCTTTTGAGCCTGGGTTCTGGTGTGGACCCAGAGTCCCAAGCCTTGTGCCCTGCACTCACTGGTTGTGTGATTTGAGGTACCTTGGTGAGCTCTTCTGAGATGTGGGTAGTCGTGCTTAGTTTTCCATTAGTAATACTGCACAGATCTGACAGTGTAACTGCGTGTGGAACAGCACTCAGAGTCTAGGTGTCCTTTTTGATCTGAGGGTGCAGTCACCTTATACATTTTCCTGCACGTGTGTCATTGGCCATAAGAACAAGGTTTGGGAAGAGAAATAGTCCTGTGGGTATTTTGAGCTGAGCCAGGGCCAGGCCCCCTTGTCTTTCGAGCCTCCTGCAGAGTGCTCTGTCCCTATTCCTGCCACCTATGTTGGCTCTTCTCAACCTTGCAGATAGGTATGCACAGTCAGTACACTAGCATGTCCACTGAGCTTTGCCTATGGCACTGGCCACTGGCTTCGGAAGTGTTGGGCTAGGTGGGTGGATGCTAGAGGGCAGGGTCCTTGGGCAGCACTGGGTTTTGGGGAGGAAGAGCCTGGTTCCCTATGTGAAGAAGCAGCTCAGGGACAGGCGAGGAGAGGGGTGTGCAGGCTGCAGCGGGGCAGGAGCGGGGTGGGGGTGGGAAGGCCATGGTGTCCCTCTGTCCTAGAGAGGATGCACTGGGAAGATCTGTACTTCTGGACAGTGCTGCCATGCAGAAAAGGGGCTCTGGGGGTCCTGACCTGCAGCAGTGAGAAGCAAGGGGTGGGGATGAGGGACAAGCTCTGTTCCCCAGAGTGTGCCGCCTGTGTCTGACAGTGCGGCTTGACCTTTCCCTGCAGCTGTGCCTGCTCCATCCCTCCTCCGCCAGGTGGGTTTCAAGGCGTGGGGATGGTGTCCCACACTCCTTTAGTGATTAACTGTATGAAGGAGAAAAGCAGGAAGTTTTAGCAAGTGTTTATTTTACAGGGGTCCTATTTTTAGACTTGTGTTATTTTGAACTTGGATGTTAAGATTTAAGAAGTCCTTTGAGGCTGGCGCATGCATGTCTAATTGCTAGAGAAAATGGGTGTTTTCCTTCCTTCCTTCCATCTTTCTTCTTTTTTTTTTTTGCCTCCGGGTCCTGGCTTTGCTGCTGCTGTGGGCGGCAACCTGAGCTGCCCTGCCCTGCCCAGGGAGTCCTCAGGCTGCTCACCATCCCCCCAAAGAGGCTATAAAAGAGGCTGTAGGTGGTGCCTAGTCTGTCCCCACACAGGGTGCCACCCTCCTGTTCCGGGGGACTTTCCTTGCAGCTCCCAGGGGGAGTTTTCATGGAATAATCTTCCCAGAAGATTCCAAGGGCTGTGTCTGACTGTGTGACAGTGGCCTCTGTAGTCACCAGCAGTGGATTCTATTTGAGAAGGAAAACAAATCATATTGTCTTTGAGAACAGTTTCTGCTTAGCTGGGGCTTAGAAGTCTGGGAAAGGGCCTTAGAGATGTTAGAAGTACAGGGGTGCCACAGGAATGGAGCCCGTGCTGGGAAGCAGCCGGCAAGGCAGACTTCACTTCTGCAGAAGGGTGTGCTGTGGAGGAGCCCAGCAAGTGCCATAGCGCGATTGGGCGGGCAGTCTGCCTGTCTTTACCGCTGCGGCAGCACTGCCCCTTGCTCTGATAGGAGGAGCTCGGGGTTACCATCTACGTGGTTGGCTAATTTTAAAATTGGGGTGGGAAAAGGGATGGGCTTTAGTTAAATCAGCTGCGATTGAATCTTACATCCCAATTAAGTCTAAATACTATATTCTGAAAATGGACACCACTGGTCTTTCTTTTTGTCATGAGACCATTGACTTCAGCCCTTTAATTTTCTATTCTTAAAGTCTTCTCCAGAATTTATATGACAATCTCAACATCTACTGAGGTTGATTAACAGTTGATACTTTTCTGTCTGTGCCTAGATTTGATCATTGGCACCTTGCTACACATTTACACATCTATTTGTCCAATGGTCCTTCTCGTTTTTGATGGATTTAAAAATAAATTGTAGCTGTGGGTACAGTCCCCTGAAATGCTTCACTGTGAATGGCATTAAATGGATCTGGCTTGGTGTGTTCAGTTTTTCCACCTGACAAATTTACATACAGTGAAACACACAGGTCTCCAGTGCATGCTTACTGAGCTCTGGCAAGTACAGGTTCCTGCTCACCCGACCTTTAGCATGTCATCCCTAAAGGCCCCCACCTTTTCCCTTCAGCCTGGGGTGTGGAGCTTCCGTACCTGTTGGGTCCTTGGCCTATGCTGCCTATGGCTCGGGGGCATGCATTCTCTGTGAGGCTTCCAGCTCTCACCTGATGCCTTCGGGTTGGTGCCTATTTTCCCAGCAGGAGTGGCATGGTCCCTTGTAGGACTGATTTTGTGGTTATTCTGGGGGCGGGGGGGGGGGGCACACCTGGGCTGTTTGTTCTGGCTTTTCTGAGCAAGGAAGACTGGCATCCCTGTACTGTGAACGTCATCCCTGTACCGTGACCCCACCTCTACGTGGAGTTGCTGTGTCCTGGGGGAGATGTGTGGCCTTATCAGAAGCTGCTAGAACTCTCCCAGTATCATTATACCTTTTCTGTTTCACAGCATGGAGGTTTTGGCTGCTCCTCATCCTACTGATATTCGATCTTGGTTTTTCAATGCCAGCGATCTAGAGGGTATATGGTGGCATCTCCTTGGGATTTTGCTGGCCTCCGGTGACCATTGATGTCAGTGAGCATCTTTTCAGTGCTTACTGGCCACTCCTGTGGCCTTCTGTTCTAGCAGAGTGTCTGCGTGCATCTCCCGTCTATATGTTCTCATCTGTGGCATTGGCCTTACTGTGGAATGGCCGGAGTTCCTCCTGTCACCAGCACACGAGTGACTCACGAGCCTCTCCCATGCTGGCCTTGTCATCTGGCACTGGTGTCTTGGTGCTCAGCACTCTTCAGACCTGAGACTCTGCTTCCCCCAGGCATGAGGGCTGCTTCCCCGTGGAAACTCTGTGGTTTCGCCTTCTGCGCTTTGCTTTCCACACGGGACCTGAGGTTGTGGTTGAGGCGTATTTTTTCACATGGGCATCCAGCTATCTTGTCACCATTTGTTGATAAGGTGTTTGCTCTTAATCAGTTTGGGGGGCTCCTTTGTGGAAGTCAAGGGGTACAGGCATCTCTTCTGGACTCTGCCTTGCCCTTCTGCTCTGCGGGTCGAGTCTGGATGACCGTGGCTTCACGTAAGGCTGCAGGTCAGTGAAGTGCTGAGTGGTCTCGAAGACTGCTCTGGACAACCTAGTATCCAGCATCTGTAGGAGCCTGCTGAGGTTAGGACATGAGTATGGGAGAGTCAGCAGCTGCCAGTGCTGTCTTCTGATTCATGGTCAGGATTGATGATCACTTCACTTATTGAGGCTGCCTTTAACTTTGCCCATGAATATTTTATGGCTTTCAGTATGGCGGTTGTATAAGTCTTCTGTCTCGTGTCATATGTGAGGGGCCTCTGTGTGCCTGTCCTCTGCTAGACGCCTGTGTCTCCATGGCACTGCCAGGCCTTTGCTGTAACTGAGTGGAGAGCTGTCTTTACCAACAGTGAGTTCTCTGTGGGTCATGCAGGTGGAGCAGCCTTCTGGTGTTGCCCAGGTTGCTGACAGGTTTCCAGGGGAGTGCCCGGTGCCCTGCTGTGCCGGTTGAGAAGAGCCAGTGCCTGTTGCTTTGTGCTGACAAATTAGAGGGTTACCTTGACTATTGAGGCCAGCTGAGCCAGCCTTCCTGGATCAGGGTCTCCTCTAGCCCGGGCTATCTGGCCTAGCCAGGGTCTCTGGTGGGCGGCTCTGAGGCTTGCAGCAGGATGGCCGCAGGGGCTCCCTCCATGGCTCCCTGTCAACAGGCTGTTGGTGGGGACATGGCTGGCACATGTTCTGTGGGCTATTTTTACCTTCAGTGTATTCGTGACTGCACAGACATAACCGCCTTCTTTGTGAAAGGAAGCGGTTGTCCATGGGGACAAGTGTGTCCCGGGCAGGATTTCCTGAGGAATCCACAGCACCGCCCTGGTCACTGCGTGAGGCTGGAGGCCTGGACCACTTTGGTGTTGGGATCCTGGGCACTTGTTCACTTTGTATGAGTCGTGCTTAAGGTTCTAGGGAAGAGTGAGTGTAGAGAGCCTGCTGCAGTCTGCTGTGCCCTGGGCCCCGCCCCCAGCGTTGAGGATGTGGTTTGGCCCAGGTCTGCCCTGAGCCAGGGCTCCTGCCCGGCCTCGACCTGACCCATCCTCTTCCTGTTAGGAGCTGGTGCTGACCTGCTGAGGGAGAGCTGCTGGACACGCCTAGCTGTGTATGCCCAGTGGGCCTGCAGGCTGCTTGGGTGGCTCCTGGTACCTTTCCTCTGTGAGGGTGCATCAGTCCTTGAGGTGGCGGGAATGGTGGGGCTGCAGAAGGCACTGGAAGGCAGGGGCCAGAACATGGGGCTTCTGGGCCCCACCTAAGAGTCCCAGGTGGCCAGCAAGGAGGGTGTAGTGCCTGGGGCATGGTGTCATCAGGGGCTGTTGGTCCTGCTGGGTGAGTAGTGCAGCAATTACCCTTCTTGCCTGACTAGGTATCAGGCTCTTTTCAGCTAGACCCACATGCTCACCTGCCATCCTGGGCTCTGCCAGCCCAACCTTGTGCCAGGGGCTGCAGAGGGGCAGTCTGGGGTCAAAGTGCCTTCCCCCTCCTCCTGGGGGTTTCCCTCAGGTGGGATGCAATTGCACAGTCCTGACTGTTGGCTTCCACGGGAGGTGCCTGCTGCCAGCAGGACTGGTGGAACTGTACATTTCTAGTTACTGTGTGTCCTAAGGTCATCTGCACTTCCTGCCTCCAGGCCCTGGAGGCAAGGGTGAGTGTGGGAGAGATGGTCTTTCTATGCCTCCTTCATGGACCCTGTTGGCTTCCAGTCTTAGGGAGCAGGCAGAGGTGGCCTGGACTCCAGAGGAGGCTCTCCGCCCTCCAGGTGCAGGGCAAAGAACTGGTGGGCAGGGGGGTGTGTGAGGCCTTGGCAGTGACATGCTCATCTCCACCTGGGACAGATCTGGAGCGATCTCGGTGGGGAGTCACAGAGCAGGATGCAACAGAGTGCATTGTTCACATCTCCAAGAAAGGAAAGGGTCTCAGAAATTCCAAGTTTGCAGTGTGGCTGCCAGAAATGCAGTGCTTGTGACTGCTGCCCTGTGCTGCAGTGAGGGCTCTGGTGCTGCTCCAGTGCTCTAGGGGCTAGTGCCACCTTATAGGGAGAGTGCACTGCCACCTGCCACCAAGGGGCCAGAGCCTTTCCAGAGCCCCACCTGAGAATCACAGTTTGAATCTGGGCTTCCCCTCTGCCCTGTTCTCATGGTTCCTTCTTTGTTCTCTGGCCTTAGTCCTTTTTTTTTTTTTTTTAAATATTTTTTTAAGTTATACATGGGAACAATATCTTTATTTTGTTTATTTATTTTTATGTGGTGCTGAGGATCGAACCCAGGGTCTCACACATTCGAGGCGAGCGCTCTACCACTGAGCCACAACCCCAGCCCCATGGCCTTAGTCTTTATCTAAAACACAGGCCCCGCTCCGTGGCTTCAGGGTGACAAGTGTGTCTGCATGAGCGGGTGGTGTGTGGCACAGGTGGGTGTGGAGTATGGGGAGGTGGGTGCTGCCTGGCCGTGCAGTCCTTTGTGAGATGGATCTTTGCCCAGCTTCTATGTTTATTTTTTCTTTTTTGATTTTTGAGTGTTCTTCAAATATTTCCAACCATTTTGGAACTTGCTTTTTGGTTTTGCCATGCAAAAATTCTTATGGCAGTAAAACTTACTCTTCCTAGAAGTTGTGTTTGGACTTTGAGGTGCAGCTCATCCACCTGAACCTCAGTCTCAGCCTGCCTGGTCACTGGCTGGGTCGCCTTTGCCTCTCAGGACAGCAGGGTTTCCCCGCTAGACTCAGTCTCTTCACCTCTTTCAGGAATGCTCGAAGTTTTCCTCTTAGAAAGTTTCACATGAGAAGAAATTCATTCCTAACTCTCTGTGCTGCCATTGCAAGTAGGGCTTTCTTTTCCAGCATGTCTCTGCTGCTGTTGGTTCATCGGTGGCTGTTGATTTTCTAACCTGCTTTTCCCTCTGAATTCTTCACTGTTGGCTCTGGTTTCGTTACCTGCTCTGTGGGGTTCAGATGTGCTGTCCTGCCACCTGTGTTCAGGTAGGTTAGTTCTTCCCCTCTTGAGGTTCTGCCCTCCCCCACCCCCCAGTTCTTTTTAGTCATACATGACAGGGTGTATTTTGACATATTATACATACATGGAATATAACTTCCCATTCTTGTGGTTGTGCCTGATGTGGAGTTAACTGGTTGCGAATTCACCTATGAACATAGGAAAGTTGTGCCCAATTCATTCTGTTGTCTTTCGTATTCCCATTCCCCCTCCCTTCCCGTCATTCTCTTTTGTCTAGTCCTTGAACTTCTCTTCTCCCCACTCCTTATTGTGTTAGCATCTGCATATCAGAGAGAATATTTGACCCTTGTTTTTTTTTTTTTTTTTTTGGGGGAATTGGCTTATTTCACTTATTGATAGTTTCTAGTTCCATCCATTTACTGGCAAATGCCATAATTTCATTCTTCTTTATTTTTTTGTATATATGCACCACATTTTCTTTATCCATTCATCTGTTGAAGGACACCTAGGTTGGATGCATAGTTTGGCTATTGTGAATTTAGCTGCTGTAAGCATTGAGGTAGCTGTGGTACTGTAGTATATACTGATTTTAAGTCCTTTGGGTATATACTGAGGAGTGGGATAACTGGGTCAAATGGTGGTTCCATTCCAAGTTTTCTGAGGAATCTCCATACTGTTTTCCAGAGTGGTTGCACCAATTTGCAGGCCCAACAGCCATGTGTGAGTGCCAGCAGCCATATGTGAGTGAACCTTTTTCCCCACATCCTCGCCAACATTATTGTTACTTCTCTTTTTAATGATTGCCATTGACTGGAGTGAGATGGAATCTCAGTGTAGTTTTAATTTGCATTTCTCTAACTCTTAGAGATGTTGAATATTTTTTCATGTGTTTGTTGTCCAATTGTATTTCTTCTTCTGTGAAGTGCCTGTTCAGTTTTTTTGTCCATTTATTAACTGGGATTTTTTTTTGTGTGTGTGTGTGTGTGTGAAGTTTTTTGAGTTCTTTATATACCCTGGAGATTAATGTCTATCTGAGGTGCAGGTGGCTAAGATTTTCTCCCTTTCCGTAGGCTCTCTTGATGTTCTTGATTGCTTCCTTTGCTGTGAACAAGATTTTTATTTTGAAACCACTCCATTTATTGATTCTTGATCTCACTTCTTACGCTTCAGGAGTCTTGTGGAGGAATTTGGTTCCTAAGGTGGCATGATGGAGATTTGAGCTTCCTTTTTCTTCTAGTAGACACAAGGTCTCTGGTCTAATGCTTAGGTCCTTGATCCACTTTGAGCTGGGTTTTGTGCAGGGTGAGAGATATGGGTTTAATTTCATTTTGCTACATATAGATGTTCAGTTTTCTCAGCACCATTTGTTGAAGAGGCTATCTTTTCTCAATGTGTGTTTATGGTGCCTTGTGTAGTATGAAATAACTATATTTATGTGGGTTTGTCTTTGTGTCCTCTATTCTGTACCATTGGTCTTCATGTCTATTTTGGGGCCAGTCCATGCTGTTTTTGTTACTATAGCTCTGTAGTATAATTTAAGGTCATATATTGTAATGCCTGCTGCTTTGCTTTTTCTCACTAAGGATTGCTTTGGGTATTCTGGGCCTTTTATTTTTCCAAATGAATTTCATGACTGCCTTTTCTATTTCAATGAAGAACGTCATTGGAGATTTAGTAGGAATTGCATTAAATCTGTATAGCTCTTTTGGTAGTATGGGCGTTTTGATTTTCTTCTGTTCTCATTCCTGCTCCTGTGGGTGCAAGGTTAAGTAGTTCTGCAAAGAACAGGCATCTGGGTCTTCTTGCGACGTAAGTGTGGTGGCTTTAGGACAAGGGTACATACTTGTGGTTTGTAATGCTTCTAACACATGTGCTATACACCAGAGTTGTTGGCTATGAAACACCAAGTGTAAAAGTAAATGAACCCCACATGCTGAAACATATGGCTCTGCCGTACTGTAGGAATGTAGGAAGGTAGATATGAATCCAAGTATTAATGAGTGAAAAATAAGAGAGAGAGAGAAAAAAAGAACAACAGTAGGTTCGGGAATTACCAAAGTTGTTTGTTTGAAAACATGAATGGCAAATATTGGACAAGGCTAACTGAGAGGACAAGGGGAATAGACTGCCCGGGAGCAGTGTTGGGACAACGTGGGGAGATTGTGGGCTAATATTGCGGTAAAGTTTTAAATTAGATCTTTACCATGATAGTTACCCCAAAACAAAATTCAGCAGGGGCGAGCACATTCAGAATGTCTACCCTATTTTATCACATGTACTCGTGTGCTGATGCTGTCAGGCATGCTTCCCAGTTTGTCATGTACCATGTATATTTAAGCTGTGCTATGTTTCTGAGCTCCTTTTTCTGTGGGGGGCTTTGACTCTGCCCAGCTGGTCCCTGTGGGGTGCCTGGGGCTACAGTAACTAGTGGTGGGTGGGCTGTGATCTTCCTGGAGCCCAGGAGAGGGCAGGATCTGTTTTGGGCTGCCTACGTCCAGCCTATGATCTTCATCTCCAAAAGGGTCATCTGGTAGAGTCAGGCCTGCCCAGGACATCTGTGTCTCTAAGGCCTGCTGAGGATGGTGTTGGTCAGATGTGCGGTGTCCTGTTGGAGTACAGGAGTTCGCTTTGCCCTGTCCGGAGCCCAGCACTCGTGGGGAGGGCTGTGCTGTGTGTACGAGTGTGCCCAGTGGACCTGGCCTGTTGCCTCGGCCTGCACACCGACCTGGAACCCTGTCTATCATGGAAGAGCTTGTCACTGGACACTCGTCACCACTTCTATATATTGGGCTCCAGCCCTCCTCCTTTCTTATGTGCATTTTGACTTGTTGATTTTTCTTCTCCCTGAAAAAGTTCTAAACCTTGCTTGCAGTGTGCGGATCTGTTATTTGTCTGAGAAGCGTTCCTTTCTGGTTTACTTCGGAAGGGCACTTTCCTGTGTGTGTAATTCTGGTTTGGTGCTTTATTTTTTATTTTGCCACCTGAAATGCTTCATTGCCTTCTTGCTTGCATGTTCAGAAGCTGACTATAGTTCTTGTCATTTTCCTCCACAGCTAAGGAATGTTCTTTTCTGGCTTCTCTCTGGACTTTTCTGTCAGTGGCCCTCTGCAGCTGAACATGCTGGGCTAGGTGTGGACTTGCTCCTGTTTATCCTGCACAGTGCTCTCTGAGCTTCCTGGATCTGTGGTTTGGTGGCTCATTAATTTTAGAAAATTCCCAGCCATTGCTGCTTGAAATACTTCTGCTGTGCTTTCTGTCTGGTTCTTCAGTTGTGCTGTTTGTCCTTTGGAAGTCGCCCCCACAGTGGTGGGTGTTCAGCTGCTCCTGGGGGCAGAGACTGTCATGAAAGCACTGGCACGGGCACTTTTCCTTTGGTCTTGGCAGAAGTGCCTCCCCAGCCCGTGCAAAGTGTGTGTGTGTGTGTGTGTGTGTGTGTGCGCGCGCGCGCGTGCACACTGGTACATGGGTCCGCTTGCTGCTGTACATCTAGGGTGCAGGTGATGGCTGCTGTGCTTGCCTTGCTGCCCCTGAGCTTCTCATCCCCTCTCCCTGCAGGTCTTGGAGATGACCTAAGCGTGCGTGGGTGGCATGGCTCGGGCTGGCAGCCTGCAGCTCGCGCCACTCCACAGGTGCCGGGAGCGAATGTGCCCATGCTGCCTCAGTGGGACATTGTGGTCACTATTCAGATCCTCACATTTTGGTCTAGGGTGTGAAGCAAATGCAGGATGGTGTAACTTCAGTTGCGGATTTCAAGAAATCGCACATTTCCCCCTCTCATGTAGGGGTGCATGGGGGGCATGATGGGAGGGCTGTGGGGCACTATCTTGACACAGTTTTGAAGAACAGTGTCCTCCTCTGTGTGCTGGATCAAGGTGGGTCTCTTTGCTCCTGTTCATTTCCAGCGTGCTGTCCTTTGGGCGAGCGTTGCAAGGTTTCATGGTGTGTGTGGTTTCGGCTGGGCCCCAGGTGTCTTTTGCCTCAGTTGGTTGGGCTTAAAGGACCTCCCCTTCTTATTGGTGGGCTTGAACACCCCCTTTATAAAACAAGAATAACATGCAGTAGTGACTGTGAAACAGCTCCACAGGAATGGAGTTTGACCAGTAGCCTGGTTGGTGAGGACCCCAGTGACTGCCTTTCCCTCCTGTGCCCAGGGACCTTCTTCTTCCATCTTAACATCTGCCCTTGAAGGCAAGGAGTGCTGGTCCTTGGGAGCGGTGCAGTGTTCGCTGGTTTGTGTGTTCATGGTCAGTGTGTGTGACCTGTGAGCTAAAGACATCAGTCTCACCTCTTACAGGTTTCCTACTGAAGTAGAATTATTTTTTGAAGATCTTTTTTTTTCTTTCCCTTAAAGAATAGCATTATAGAAAAATACACCCCCTCTCCCCAAATCTCACCACCCAGAAAGAATCACCATCTGTGTGTGATAGCTGTCAGTGCAGAGGGCGGGTTGCCGGATTTCCTGATGGTGTTGAAGGTTGGAGACAGTCCTGTTGGAAGAGGTGCTCAGTTGGAACTGAAGGCACTTCTGAATCTGAGAAAATTGTTCATAGGGGCAAGAGATGTGATATCCTTGCAGGTTTTCTAAGGATGAGAACACATCTAGAGCTGTGAACTAGTTTAGACCAGGAGCATGAACGCCCTGCCTGTTTTGAAAGACAGCTGCTGTCAGGCAGCCTCCCCTTCCTGATGTGATGGCTGTTACTTGCTTCGGTCAGGCTGTGGCAGCTGGCTGTGGCAGCTGGCTCTGCGGGCTCCTCACCCGCCCTGTGGCTGGCCTCAGCTGTGTCCGTGGCACAGTGCTGGAGGCACGGCTGCTGAGTTCTGCAGCACTTGCCCCATCCTCTGCCTGGGTTGCTTTGCCGCCTGTCTGTTCGTTGGTTCTTTTGGATGCCCCTTCTCTGCAGGCCTGTGGGTTCCTTTCCTTCTAGGGAATGTGTGTGCTCTGTCTTGACTTTGTCTCCCATGGTTTATGCTGCCCTGCATCCTGAGCATCATCATGGGCCCTTCTCTGCAGACTCCCTGCCCACTTGGCTGCCCTTCCTGGCAAGGTGTGAGGCTGTACCAGTCTTGTTTGTGCGGTTACTAGGCTTGCCCATGCCCTCACCATCTTTGCCCCAGTCCCAGAACTGGGTGGTGGTTGAAGAAGTTGTTATTGTTTTATTGACTCTTAGAATTATCCCTACTGTGTACTGTGGGGTATGAGGCTGGGAGGGAAATGTCCAGTTACTTTTGCCAGTTCCCGAGCCCTTGACCCCCCTAGCAAAGGCAGGGGAGGAATAGGAGGTGGCTTACCCACGCCTGCTGGACGGGTGGTTTAGGATTGGCTGGATGGAAGTCTTGGTGACTGGTAGAGGAGATGGCCTCTGCTGGACCCAAGAGCAGCACAGGCCCCCTGCGACTCTGAGGAGAGAACATGCAGAGAGTGGAGAGCTGGCCCCAGAACTAGGAGGGAATGGAGAGGGTCAGGAGCTAAGGCCTGGTGCAGGCTGGGGGAGCTTTGTCTTTTGCCAAGGTGGGGTGGGAGGCAGTGGAGGGTTGGTGGGCTTGTGCCTGCCAAGAATTACCCTGGCTGCAGTGTGGGGCATAGACTGGAAGGGGCAAGGCAAAAGCAGGGAGACCCCTTCTGAGGAAGAAAGCCAGGGCCACAGACCCACCTGGCAGGCGTGGGCAGTCGTGTGTATCCTGATGGTGGAGGAACAGATGTGGCTGGCTGTGGGCTGCATGTTGAGAGAGCTTGGACAAGTTGCAGCCACTAAGTTGGAAGAGGAGGGTCGCCTCCCTGGAGGCCGGCCACTGTGTGGGGAGTAGGGGTGTGGGAATGTGAACACCAGAGTGTGAGTGGGCAGTGTGTGTGAGAAGGGCTCCTGGGTGAGGACAGGACCATGCGAGGAGGAGCTCTGTGTCGTGCTGGGGGCTGCGCAGTCAAGTTCTGTAACTTGTGCTTCCCTTGCTCTTGCCTAGCTTGCCCTGCCCTGAGGCGTGGCTCCTTCCTTCCCCTGCAGGGCCTTAGTCCTCTGCTTCGGAGTCTCCAGGCCTCCTGGCATGCACTCCCAGCCCCACGAGGGCTGGTGTGGGCCATTGGCCCCTGGGACAGCAGCTCTGGAGAAGACTGCTATGGAAGTACTGCCTCCAGTCGCTCCCGCTGTGGCATCTCAGGTTTCAAAAGACCAGTGCACATATTTTGCCCTTCACCTTGGAGCCCTGTTGCTGGCTGCCCTTGAAGAACTCACCTGGGTGGGCTCTCTGTTGGTGGCAGTCCTTGGGAAGGCACTACTGGGCTTTCCCCATGGCCAGATCAGGACCTGGTATAGGGGTTGATATTTGTTTCAAAAAGTGAGTCCTGCCTTTAATTGCTGAGGGCTTTGGAGTGAGCATTTGGTTGATGTGGAGGCCAGGTGCAGAGGTACAGGCAGGGGCTGAGTCCCTGCAGCATGGCTTCTGGTTGATAGGACTCTGCCTGGGCTCAGAGGAGCATGAGGCCTAAGGGCCAGACCTACCAAGAAGTCTTCCACCATTGTCCACACTTTGCATGTCCATTAGGTCTGTGAACATTTGGGTTGTGTCCACCTTCTGACCATTGGATTGTGCTGCTGACAACATGCATGTGTAGGTTTCTGTGTGGACTGTTTCCACTTGTCAAGTGCACACCTGGGTGGACTTGCTGGCCAGATGGTACTCTGGGTTTAGCATTTCAAGGGGCCACCAGTCTGTTCCTTGCAGCAGTGTGGACAGGCTCTGCTTCCTGGCACCATTGCCGGCTCTATTCTAGCGTCCCAGCAGGTGTGTAAGCACCTGGTTCTGTTTTCTCCATGGCTGGTGATTGAGCCTCTGCTTGGCCATTCTGTTCAGATCCTTGCAGGCTCCAGTTTGTCCTTTAGATGTCTTGCTGTGGCTCCTGGGGTCAAGGGAGGGAGGCTGTGCCTCCTGTATGAGGGCCTGGGATCCCTGCTGGGCACTCTGGGTCAGTGGACATCCAGGTCCCCTCATACTCTGAGGTCTGTGAGGCTCTTGGTCCTTGCTAGTTGTTTTCCCTTCATTTTTTTAATATTTATTTTTTAATTGTAGTTGGACACATAACTTCATTTTATTTATTTAGTTTTATGTGGTGCTGAGGATCGAACCCAGGGCCTCGCACATGCTAGGTGAGCGCTTTACCGCTGAGCCACAACACCAGCCCCTTCCCTTCATTAGTTGATCTTAAATTTCATCATCTTTTTTTTTTTCATAGGTGTATTTTTAAATCATATTTTCTTTAGAAAATAGGCAAAATTATGAAATTACATGGAGAAAGTTGGATTTAAGTTTTAAGTTTTTCCTTGAAATACATATGGGTTAAGGCTTGTAATCTTGTATCTATTATCTCAAGATTAATTCAACAGTTATAACAAACAACAAGCAAAACTATATTAACAAAGACAAGGAAATAAATTGTATTAGGTAGATTGTATTAGATAATTTATTTCTATGGTATTCTTTTAGCTGAAATATCTAGATAAGAGTTTCATTTTTACTTTTGTTTTAGTTTTACTTTATAAAATGTTCATATAATAACTTTTCAAACATCTGAAAATATTCAAAAATAGCTGAAGTTAGGAGAAATATATTTATTTTTATATGTGTATTTTTACATGTGTAAATATAGACCAATGAAATAATCTGTGCATTGAGGTAATTAAATTTCATCATCTTGATTCCCAGGACACTTAAAAACACTTGCAGCAGGATGTGGTGGCCCATAATCCTAGCCACTGGGGAGGCTGACGCAGGAGGACTGAGGGTTCAAGGCCAGCCTAGTCAATTTAGCAAGACCCTGTCTTAAACGTATATCCGTATCTGTATCTGTATATCTAAGTCACTTGGGTGCAGCTCAGTGATAGAGCACTCGTGTCACCTGCATGGGGCCTGGGCTTGATCCCTAGCACCACACACATAAGAAGCCCCAGCTGGCAAGGGGAGAATGCACCTGGTGGGGAAGCAGTGTGGTGCTGTTGGCTTCACCGGTCGTGGCTTTTGGGGCACCCAGGGGACAGCTCAGCCCAGGCCCCTGCGGTCTGGCTGTGGGTGCTCAGAGGTCTGCCCGTAGGGGCCGAGGTGTCAGACTTTGGGCCCCCAGTGGCAGGGAGCATTGTTTTCATTTTCCTTATTGTTGTTAGGACACATTACATTCAGCACCTCAGGTGTTTTTAAGTATGCAGGCTCTTTGGGCCAGTGTCTGTGGTCTGACTGACTTTTCTTTTTTTTTTTTTTACCTTAACTTACAGCCAGCAAACCTGCAGAAGAACTGGCTTCGTGAATTTTACCAGGTAAGAGCTGCAGCGGGTGTTCCTTTGGAGTGAGCGCTCTGCGGCGAGCTTCTAGAGGGCTACAGCGTGTCTGCATGGAGAGCAGGTCTGGCTGCCCTGAGCAGGATGGGCTTCCTGTCTGTTTCAGAAGTAGTGCCTGTCACCATCCCTTGGGCAGCCAGGCCCAGGTCCTCCTCAGGGGTCGCTGTTCATATCTTGACTTCCGCCCAGTCTGGGATTCCTTCTTGCAGTTGGGGGTGAGCACTGTCACTTCTCAGAATGGTCCTGCGGCTGTGGTGAGAGGCCTGGACAGCTGTGGGTCTGGGCAGAGGTGTTCAGGGTGGTGCTGTTAGCTGAGGTGCGGATCCCCCAGTTGACCACTGGCTGAAGGTTTATTGAGCACCTGTGCTCTTAAATTCTATCTCATGCCTGAAGATGCTTTGAAGAGACAAGCAGGGGCATCTAGCAGTGTGCATTCTAATAAAGGGGATGGGAGATGGACATGACAAGGAGCCATGGGGTCCTGTGGTTTGCCCTGGGTGGGCAGCAGGAGAACTTCCCCAAGGCAGGACCCAGGGAGAGAAGGGCCGAGTACCAAGTGGGTGCTAGGGTAGGGAGGGTAGCGGTCGGCCCCATGTGGTGAGCACAGTGCTCTTCTGTCTGCTGCCTGTGGCAGGGTAAAACCTGGACATGGGTTGACTTCCCACTTTCTCTTGGCTGCAAATGGATGGAGTGGGACCCAGAAGGCCTGTGGAGGCAGAGGTGTAGGATGAAAATGGGCCCCAGGACACCTGGTGCAAACAGCCAGTGGTTCCAGAAAAAGGGTGCTAGAGATGGGGGACAGGTTGGCAGATCCAGGAAGACTCAGATATGAAGCGGGGAGGCGTGTGTCAGAGGTGGTCTCAGGTGTGGGCGTTGGGAATTCTTTTGTTAGGGTAGGGTCTGTTGTCAGTGGGGCAGGTGAGATCTTGACCTTTCCTGCAGGATAATGGGTTCTGTGGCATGTGGTGGAGTGGGATGTGCGGGGGGATTGTCTAATTTCTTGTGTTGAGGGTAGTCACTCTGGAGGGCACTGCCTCATTCTGTCTGTGCCGTCCCTGGAGGCTGATTCATGCCCTCAGGTGAGATAGGAGGCACAAATGCCTAGGGATTCTCAGGGCAGTGGGGAGCCAGCCATGCAGGTGGTGGTGCCACTCTGTTGGCTGTGAGTCAGGTCCAGGGCGAGACAGGATGATCCCCTTTGTCGGAAATCTAGAGAGGCAGGTGGGAGGCAGTGGGCCATAGTGAAGGGGAGGCTGGCTGTGTCAGTGTGGTGATCTGGGATGGAGGAACCTTGTGTGGCTGTTGGCACCTGAGTTGCAGAGAGAGCCTGCATCCTCTGGGTCTTTTCATCTGCCCATTGTGCCATGACTGGGTACTGGTTAGGGGCCAGGACCCCCCTATGCTGTCCCCTAGATGTTCAGCTGGGTGGGAGATATGGCCTCCTTTTGTTGGTGGTAGGGAACAAGTCCCTCTTCAGGCGGGGACTTGGCTCTTCTGCAGCCTCAGGTCAGGGCCCCATGGTTCCCTGTGGAGCCTGGAGCCTGGAGGACCCCTAGCCACCTAGTCTTCACTAGAGGAGGCACTGGGTGGTACCTGGTCTGCTGATGAAAGTGGAGCGTGGAGGAGAAGAAAGCATGGACACCTGCAAGGCAGGGCCAGGGCCAGCCACGTCACAGAGTCTGGGCTGTTGTCTTGGAAGTCTTCCTAGTAGGCCTGGGGGGAGGCAGGAAGCTGTCTTAGACACACACCGACAGCCTCATGGCCCATTCTGTGTGTCACTGACTCGTCTGTTCTGGGTGTAAGCCTCCCCGCCCTCGGTGCTGCTCCAAAGACCCTGATGGTTCACGAGGCTTCTCCTGCTGCTCTGTTGCTGGCTGTGCCCTTGTACACATCTTGGTGTCTAAGTTGTGAGGCCAGGAACCTGTGCCCCACCAGAATGGGAGGGAGATGGGAATGAGTGGAGAGCCCACCTCTGCATTGAGGATGAAGGGCTCATATTTGGGAACAGGGGAGTGTGGGAGCTGGAGTACCCATGGCAGTATGTCTGTGCAAGTGCAGCATTACCCAGCAGCCCACAGTGAAGTTGAGAGTTGTCACCTCAGTCCACTTGTTCACTCAGACCTCACAACTGGGCACATCTCAGAGGTGCCATGGTCATCATTATTCCCTGGCCCTTGGAGTGCCTCTCCCCTTTCCTGGAGAGGCTGAGACCTGGAGGGTTGGAAGAGCCCTTCTGCCTTGCTGGTGCAGGTGAGGTGGGAAGACAGGTTGACTTTCTCACTGACTGTGCTCTCAGGAGCAGGGCCCTGTCTGCCTTGCGCAGGACTGTGTCCAGGCTTCTGATGGTTTGCACATGGTGTGTGCTCAGCAGTTGTCTGTTGAGAGCCTTCTGAATAAGTTAGGCAAAGCAGAAAAGTGTCAACTCAGTTTTCTCTGCTTGCCCCTTCCAACTTGTTCTCTCTACGTCTGGCTGTACCTCCCATAGGTGGGTCAGAGATATGTGTGTTTTCATGGCTCCTTCTCTCTTGTCCATGCAGTGTCCCCGTTTTTAGTACATTGGAGATGTCTTTCTATGTAAACAGTATCCACTCTATTCACAGATCCTTTTTCTATATATATATTTTGGTCCCATTTTTAATTTTTGTCTTTGTACCCTTTGGTATATAGCCATCCTAGTCATTTCAACTTGTTGAGGTGGTAATGAGTCCTCCCCTTTTAGCAGTTCAGATAGCCATCCTGATGATTAGCAGTGCTTGGTAAGGTCCTTTCCAGCTCAGTTGAAGTTTGTCTTCTTTCCAGGTCTTGATTAAAATCAAGTTGCTAGGCTGGGAGTGATGAATTGCAAACTCTGAGCAGCAGCTTATAATAATTATTCCAGAAAAAAAAAAAAAAAAAAAACAAAACACACAGATAGGTCTCAGATTGACTCAGAACAAACTTGTGATGCTGACAGAGCCTTTTGCGATATTTATCAGGCACTCCTGTGTAAAAACCCTTCCTGTATAACCCCCAGCTTTACTTACTTTTGGGAGAACTAACACAATGTACCTCTCAAGTGAAAGAAGCATCGTCTTATTTTTTAAATGTCCATGTATGACTGTGTTTTGATTATACTCCCTTGCCTGGTGTTTTAAGACCAATGTGGTCAAATTGATCTTCTTCCTATCTGCTGTTAGAGTCAACTGAGGTTTGTCAGGGATCACTTTTGGGAACTTGTGTGGCGCATGCCCCAAGGAGGGACCTCCTTTCGTCCCTTCTCAGTCAGCTCCCCACAAGGCAGATGAGATCTGCCTTGCCTGGATCCAACAGAACATCCCTGGCCTCCCTTGTTCACCTGCCAGCTGTTGGCAGCTCCCAGGTGTTACTCTTGGCAGGTCCTCCTACACCCCTCTGTTGCTGTGGCATGGTATGGCTCCTGCGTTCTGTCCTTGGGTCTGGACATTGTGTTCAACCTTCTGTGGACATGTCATGCTCTTCTTGGACCCACTCCCAGGAGAGGTGTGCTGAAAGCAGGAAGATACTTCAGGGCCAGGGTGCTGTGCCGAGCCAGCTGGTGCATCCCCAGCCCCACTCTGCTCCCTGAGGCAGGGCAGGGCCTGAGACCACCTGGGTAGCTCACTCTCACTGTAGGGTGCAGATGTTGGTAGTCTTTACTGCTCTCGTGGTAGCATGGGGTAGGGCTTGGGAGCCATGTGGCATAGTGGAGGAGATCTGAGAGTGGCCGGGGCTGGGATTAGTGTCCCTGTAAGAGCCTCCTGAGAACACAGCGCAAGGCCTATCTGCAAGATAGGAATGGCCTCATCCGTACCGAATGGTCTGGCACTTTGCCTGGACTTCCAGTTCCAGAACTGTAGGAGATAAGTCTTCGTGTGAGTGTCTGTGTTACCTGGCAGTGGCAGCCCTTGCTCCCCAAGGGTCAGGGAGGCTAAATCTGAGAGCTGTTGCTGGCCCCAAACCCGTACTAAGAGGATCAATCCTGGCTGGCGACCAGGGGATCTTGGAGCCTGCCTTGCTGTGTGGGTGAACCCAGGGGTCAGTGAAGTTGAGGGTTCTGGGCACAGTGCCCTGAAGACTGCAACTGTCCCTGTGAACAATGCGCTGAGCACCATGTCTCCTATGGAAGTGGGGTTCCCCAGCCAGTGCTCCTGTGTCCTGGTTTCTCCGTCCCAAGCTGTCAATGTAAGTCTGGCTGTAATTGTGGGATGGATGAGTGAATGAAGCTGTAAGGGAAGCGTCTCCCAGGAATATCAGTGTGAAGGCAGGAGGTCCGGGCAGATTGAAGCTGGGTCAGGGTGACGGGAGCATATTGAGAGAGGGTGGGACTCAGGCAGGGGTGGCCTGGGACGAGTTCCTATAACCATGCCAGGTACTGGTAGTTCACGGTGAGTAGCACACTCAGGTCTATGAGGCTGTGGGCTGGAGTGGAAAGCAGGTTCAGAGGGGCTGGGGGGCTGTGGAGAGTGGGGAGTGCCGAGATGGTGAGAACTGTCACTTGTAAATTTGGAGACGCAATGCTGATACCTCTGTAACTCAGTTGCCACTGTTGAGTGTGCATATGATGTGTGGTTCTGATTAGGAATCCTAATTGTGTACTTGGTGAAGAGAAAGGCAGTTAGCCTCAAGTGTGGGTGAATACTTTTCTAGAAATTAATGTCCTAAAAGGAAAAAGAAGGAATGAATCTCCAACAGAAAACTCCAAAAGCAGATCTCCTGCCAACGATATCTTAGCATCCTTGAAGACAGCGTGATCCTGCCTGATGGTGCTTTGTTTCTTTTGTAAACAAAATCTGCTGGCACACACAGACTGAGCGCAGGCCCTTCCTTGTCCACCTATAGGAGGCAGCACAGCCGAGAGCCCATTACAGGCTCTGAACCTGCAGGGACTACTCAAGTCCTCACACCCTTACTCGCTGTGTGACATGGGCAAGCTGCCTGCCCTCTCTGCCTCTGTGTCCCGATGGCAGGCAGTGTGGCCACCCATGAAGGTCATTGAGAGGAGAATGGGCTTGCTGCAAATAAATTTCAGCCTCAGCCATCATGGGACTTGGGCAAGCCAGTCACTGCACCGTGGTGAGGAGGCCTGTCCTGCCTCTCACCTGTTCATTCACATACTTGAGGAGGGGAGCCAAGGAAGGAAATGTAGCTACTCACTCTTTCTGGATAGGAAAGGCTTTTCTGAGCTGCAGTTAGTTGAAGGAATTGTATAGGAAAAGGCCAGTAAATCTGACTCAGCACAGCTGGCCAAGTTCTCTTCACACTCTTGAAGCCTGCATGTTACTAAAAGACAGACTAGGAACACATTGAAGAGACGACAGTCTGGTGTTAACATTCACAAGAGCCCTTCCAGGGAGGGTGTCGGCCTCAGCCAGAACCTCTCTGCTGCAGTGGCAGTGCCATGTGAGGCACCTGTGCAGCTCCACGTCTTCCCAGAGGCACGTTTAAGGGGTAAACGGAGGTGAGATTGGGCTTAACAGTGTATTTTGTTTGACCCCGGATTTCCCCATGTCATTCTGACATGTATTTCGTGTTTTTGTGCTCCCTTTGGAATCGAGTGTGCATATTGCTCTTAGAGCATGTCCATTTCAGATGACAGGTACAGGACACTCAGTGGCTGCTGTCTTAGACACTTGTTCTTCTCTCGTGCAATCTGAGCACTGTGCCTGAGCTCTTGCTCTGCCTCTCGGGTGAGAAGTATATGCATTTGGCTGCTCAGGGCTTGCTGTTGTGGTGTTGCAGCATGCCCAGAGCTACAGATGGGAAGCACCCTTCTGGAAAGAGCTTGGCAGAATATATCAGGGGTCTCAGGCCTGACTTTGCTCTCCCCAGCACACGGTGCAGAAACCCCCATGGATGTGCACAGAAGCCCAGCCCAGCTGTGTCTTGAGGGTCGGGCGTGGAGGACTGTGTACAGCTTCTTGGTCATGTGATCATCAGCTGTTAATGATTTGGGAGAAGGGCTTAAGTTGGAACATTCTCGTAAATATTGTAGGACAGTGGTGTAACATATGCATAGGAAAGCTTGGTGGTAGGGTAACAGGTGACCTTCCCATTAGGTTCCTTCTGCTTCCTGGTGTGTCCGCGTGTTTCTGGAGTCAGTACAGCCTGCGTATGGTTCTCTTGCACTGCCAGGCTCTGCTCAGCCCCTTACGTGGTCATCTCAGAATGGCTGTGCTGCAGCTGCCCTCTATGCTCCATTCTATAGGTTGGAAAACTGAGGGTTAGAGAGGTTGAGAGATGTGTCTGAGACCACATGGCGAAGCAGTGGCCAGAATAGGGGCCCCTGTTGCTGTGGTTTTGAGGTGGTGCTTGCTGTGAGCAGTAAGAGGAGGGAGAAGATAGGCTGGGGTTCTGTAGATGGATGAGAGGAGGCCAGCAGGAGTGAGGAGCATGGTTCTGGGAGGCTTGGAGGAAGTCCTGGGAGTTAGTTCCAGCCTGGGAAGCAGGGCCCTGCAGAGGGGTCCACGTGACCTTGCAGTGGTACAGTGGGGCATGGGGACTCAGAGCTGGCTATTGGATTCTCTTCTCCAGAACTGGCAGGTTGCTTGCTGTGGGAAGGGGAATGGGGAGATGGGGACACTGGAGGAAAAAGAAGGGTGTTTGGACCATCAGGTGGCGGTGAAACATGAAGACCCTAGGAGAGGAGGGGGTCCTCAAGAGTTTCCAGCAGCCCAGCTGAGGATTCCGGGTAGCCCTTGGAGAGAGTTATGGTGAACATTTTCTTGAGTGATTCCTCCGTGCCCAGGAAGGGAGAGAGGAGACAGATATGTTTGCTGGAGCCTGGGTGGGCCCTATGGACCTGGACTCTGGAAGATGCCGTTCGAGTCAGAGTGGGCCTAGTTGTAGAGGTGGGCGGGGCTGGTGCTTCCACACTGGGGAAGCCTTTGCAGCTCTGGACCCTGTGCGGAGGGGCTCCCCTCATGCGCTCATGTCCCCTGTGAGCTAGTAATGGCCACAGTGAGGAGGGCCCTCACCAAATTGTGTGATGGGCAGCTCCCTGAGAGCTGTGAGAAGTGCCCAGGCTTCTCTTGCTGTGCCTGTGGGGCTGTGGCCGCTCACTGGCTTCCAGGTCAGCTGGAAAGCCAAGGTAAATGGTTGGGAGGTGGGCACGAGGCCCACAGCTCTGCTTTGTGACCTTCAATTTAACTGTCCCCCTGCCTCAGCTGAGAAAGTGCTTCTCAGTTTAAATTGCTGTGTTCACATGGTACTTTGATGTTCTCCAGCAAGATGCTGGTCCAGACGGAAGTGAGCTCTGGGCTGCTTCTTTCTGTTACATCCTGACAAGGAGCTTCAAGTTGCCTTCTGCCTGTGAGGGGGAGGGGCTCAGCAGAGGTCCTGGTCTTGCAGAGAAACTCAGACACTGTCCCCAGGCGTTCAATACCATGCAGACCCAGGTGGCTGCTGCCTACTTTCAGTGGCCACACTGCTTGATACAAGGTCATGAGACTGTGGCATCCTATGCAGGGCAGCAAGAGGAACATGCCTGCTGCCCACACAGCTGGCTCCTTGCACCCTGCACTGCCTCTGGCCCTGTGCTGGGCATGAGCTTGTAGAGAGGCCATAGGACAGGGCTCTTGAGGAGTTGAGTCTAGTTGATCCCCAGCTCCAGCTGCCCTTGGGCTTGTTGGGCCTGGAGGAAGAGCCCGACCTGAGACCAGAGGGCAGCGGGAATTTGAAGAGCAGGGCGTTTCCAGCATGACTGATGATTGCTCTGTCTCTTTCTGGCCCTTATCCTGACTGTCAGGCTCCCAGTGGCGTGGCTCACAGGGTGTAATTCCTTTTTAGGTCACTCTGATACTCCTCTCTGAAGGAGAACTAACAAGGCCTGCCTGTTGCTATTTTTAACTTGGCTCTTGGCAGTGTGCAGGGCCAGTGGCTATAGGCCTGTGCCACAGGCTTCCCCGAGCCAAGAGGGGCCTTCAAGGCTCGAGTATCTGCATGATGTCATAAGCAGGGGGCTGCTTATTGTTGGTGGGTCAGTGTGTGTGTGTGTGAGAGAGAGAGAGAGAGAGAGTGAGAGAAATAGGGGGGGGGGGGAGGCGCCTTGTGTTCCTTGCCAGATTTCTAATTCACTCTTTTCCAAAATACTTTTCCAAAACACAGCCTTCTGTGAAAAGTATAGTTCAGGGAAATAATAGTAGAAGAACCCATGTATTTTTACCAGCGTCCATTTTTTCTTTTTCTTTTTTTAAACATTTATTTTTTTAGTTGTAGTTGGACATAATACCTTTATTTTTATGTGGTGCTGAGAATCGAACCCAGGGCCTTGCCTATGTTAGGCTAGCACTGTGCCCCTGAGCCACAGCCCCCATTTTTTCTTTAAGGTAGAAATCCTTTTCTTTTTTTTCTGTAGAACCTTGGTCTGGGACACATGCAGCTCTGGGCATTGATTTCTCTGGTTGTCCCGGGTGCAGAGCGTGTGGAGCAGGAGGGCCAATACAGGGCAGGGGAGCTCCTGCAGGGGTGTCCCTGCTTTTTAAGGCATGTTTGCAGCTGGCTGTGACGACTGCCCTGCGCCCCAGTGCGGCCTTTCCCTCCCATGCACAAGGGGCCCCTGCTGCCAGGCTACTTGTTTTGCCTGAATGATTCTTTGCTCACTGTCTTCCAGGATCCAGAGATCCTTCTGGTAGCCAGGAAAAGGCCAATCCTAAGCTGCTGGACTTGGCTCTGGGCTGCTTGGCTGGACAGTCCTCCCATTCTGAGGGAGGCAGTGCTGAGGCCTGGCGACTGTGTCTGCCCTGCCACTTCTCCCTGCACCTGCTGTAGCCCTTGGCGTGAGTGCTGATGTCCAACTGGTAACTGCCCACCAGAGCCTGTGCTGTGTGCCTTGGTGCCTGCCTCTCATTGACGCCCCACAGCCACCATCCAAGGAAGGCACCAGAGTGGACCCTTGATACCAGGGCACCAGGCATGGGTCCTCATAGGAGGTGGCAAAGTGAGAATCTCATTTGTTGACAAGCTGCAGCCAGTGCCTTCTGCATGCAGGAGTGGACTGAGAAATGCTCAGGAGCCTGGGGGTCAGGTTTCAATGTAGCCATTATAAAAAGTCAGATTACAGGTTCTTATAATGAAGTAAATCACAGTAACCCAAGGTAATCAATAGTTGCTCTATTGCTCTGTGCATGATCCTGTTTTTTCTTAGTGTCTGAGTGAGGCAGTATGCCATTACCATGCATGGCTGAACATCTCCCTAGCCCTGTTTTTCCTATCATGCTGGTAGCTTAGCGTTGTACAGAGAGGGCATTTGCACGAGGCACATGGGTAGATGCTGCACCCCAGGGTTCCTGCCCAGAGCTGGCCATGGAGCCCTTCAGCACACTATCTCAGTGGGTTGTCCAAGTGCTGTCTCAACTGATCCTGAGGAGACATCTGTGCCAGGGCAGCAGTTGCTGGGGGTTTCAGAAAGGAGCAGGATTGTGAACCTGCTTTGCCCAGTGAGGATGTGGCAGCAGGAAGTATTACCTGTTGCCTTCTGTTTCTGAGTGCTGGTGCTTCAGAACCCTGTTGTAGAGCTGTCCTGGCTTCCCTGGGCACTGGTCCCCCTCCACGTTTTCCCATGAAGAGCTGCCGTCTCTTACTCTGGTGCCACCAGGATTTGTTGCTCTTTCAGTGCAGTGTTCACATATTATTCCACAGCTTCACTCAGTTGCAAAGGAAAAAAAAATTTTTTCTGTTAGCCAAAAATTTCTAACAGCATGTCACAAAAACTGATCTAATGAACTCTTCTGTGTTTCTCATCATGTGCAACAACTGGGTTGGATTTCTGCCTGTGCTCTAGTCTATGCCAATCTAGCCAGGCACTGTGTCTACAGAGGCCTACGTCTATCTGGCATGGCTGTGCGGCACCTGAGCAGGGTACTTCACCAGGTAATGGCAGCATGTGTGTGTGTTTCCACGTTGTGCTCCAGGGTGGGATGCTATGATAGTGATGCCTCCTTTCTCCTTCCTCTCATTAGCAGGAAACTTGGAAAGATCAGAGACCGCACAGGAAGTCCTTGCTATCATTCAGACGCATTCACTGTGAAGCATTTGGGGTGGGTTGCCGCTCTGGTCCACAGTCCTGGCAGAAGGGGGATGGGTTTTTTGTTCTTACCAAGGTAAATGCTGAGCATGCTCACTACATTTTCTTGATCAACTTCAAACCTATAAAGGGAGAGGATAGTAGGGTAAACCAGGCCTAGCCCCACACCCTATAGTTGAGTTTGGCCAGCTTATTTCAAATCTGTCTCCACCTGCTCCTGCACCCCTAATTGTCTCTAAGCAAAACCAGATGGTGTATGGTTTGATTCTTGTGTATTTTATTTATTTAGTGATCCTGGGGATTAAACCCAGGGCACTCTACCACTGAGCTATCCCTCAGCCCCAGCACCCCCTTCTAAATTTTGAGATAAGGTTTTACTTAATTGCCGAGGCTGGCTTGAATCTGTGATCCTGTGTCAGCTTCCCACCCTGTTTTGTTTCATTATTGAACATTTCCATAGTTATCTCTAAAGAATTAAAAGAATATCACTGTCATATCCAAAAGGATTAACAATAATCCAGTGTTATTAAACATCCAGGCAATATTCAGGTGTTCTTAATTGTTTCCTAACTTCTTAAAGTTTATATGTTAAAATTGATTGCTGTGTTGGTAGAAATTAGTCTGTGATTTCATTGAGATATGTGTTTACGACAAAGGGCCTGACATGTCATGCCTGCGAGACCATCTCAGTGATCAAGATGTGACAGCTCCATCATCCGCCTGGATCCTGGTGCCCTCCCTCTCTCCCCTGATGTCATTAGGCAACCACTGCTTTGCTTTCTAATGAGTTTTGTGTTTCCTTGAATTTTACATAAACAGATTGAATACTGTGTATACTTCTTCTTGGCTGGCTGCTTTCAGGCAGTGCGCCTGCTCCCTGTGGTCAGAGGACAGTCTCTGTGCTTTAATTCCTTGAACCCGTCAGGACTTGGTTTGTGGCCACATAAGGCTTTTCTTGGCGGGCATACCACGGGAAGGCAGAGGATGCGTGGTCTGTGTGCCTTGGGCTGGTGTGCAATCGCTGTTCTGTCCTTGTGCATCCCCGTGAGTGCTGAGGCCTGGATGTGGCCACTGTTGAGGAGGTGGCGCTCTTCTGAACGACTGCAGGGTAGCTGGCTACTGCCGTCTCCTGGTCAGTTTCCATGTTTGTGGCTGTGCTGTCTCCCAAGCCTCATCTCTGATGTCACTCACCAGTGCCCTTCCTGTCTCCTGGCTCCCGCTGCATGGCATCCTTCTACTTAGTGTGACCCCGGCAGGCAGGGCATGCGAGGTCCTGGTTCTGTGCACCCTGCCCTCTCTGCCTCTTGCTGGAGCATCCAGGCCAGGGCACTGTGGCAGAACTTCCAGGACTGTGCATGCGGCTGGTGACCACCTGAAGTGCCATCAGTGCTGTTGAACTGACTCTTGGAATTTTATATAAACTTAAATTCAGCTCAAACAGCCACCTGGGCCTTTGGCTGCTGCGTGCCCAGGGCAGGTATAGGCAGCTAACACCCAGTTTAAAACTTCTGGTGTGGTTGGATTTGGGCTGCCATTTTATAACTTGTTTGCATGCTCCTTGTTCCTTTCCGTCCATTTCTTTCTTTATTTTAGATTTTGTTTTGTTTTGTTTTGCATTTCATTTTAATTTTATCTTTTGACTGTCTTTTAGAAAATGTTTTTGCGGCTGGGGGTGGTGGCATACACCTATAAATCCAGGACTCTGCAGGCTAAGACAGGAGGATTATAAGTTTAAGGTCAACCTAAACAACTTAGTGAGGCCTTCAGCAACTTAGCAAGACTCTGCCCCAAAATAAAAAATAAAAAGGGCTGGGAGTGGGGTGTGTTGGCATACACCTGTAATCCCAGAAACTCAGGAGGCTGAGACAACTTAACAACTTGGTGAGGCCCCAAGCAATTTATTGAGGCTCTGGCTCTAAATAAAATATAAAAAGTGCTGGAGATGTGGCTCAGTGGTTAAGCATGCCTGAGTTCAGTCCCCTATACAAAATAAATAATAGTGAAAAAAATCCAAAAAAACCAAAAAATATATTTTGGTGGTTGGCTTATGATATACAGTCATGCATTACCTAAGGAGGGGACGTCTCTGGGAAATGTGTTGCTAGGTGGTTTCATGCTTGCATGTTGAACATTGTGTGCAGGCCTTGATGGTGTACATCAGCTGGGCAGTGGGGAGACTTGGTGACTACGAGGTGCCGGAGGCTGCTGCTAGTCACAGGGCAGACTGTCCAGTTGCCTTTTCTTTCTAACAAGTAGAAGGAGTGCCCACTCCAGCGATGGTGCAAGTGTGGTATGCTAAACGTCTAAACCGGTCGTGCCCTCTGTGCGTGTATATGGCTGTGTGTGCTGTGCCCTTGTAGGACTGGCAGTGGAGTTGGTTTGCTCCCACTGCACCAATGGACATGTGGTGCATTGTGCTGAGGCCTTGCAGTGGCCCTGCGTTGAGTTCTCAGGACTGCAGTCATGTGCATGGCTTGTCCTTGCAGGAACGTTGTTTTCAGTGCATGAGTCTGCGGGCCTTGATGCACAGCGTAGAGGTCCTGCCATCGTACAAGTTTCCATACAGCACATGCACATCTGCACACTGAGTGCCCAGCAGGCAGGATTATGAAGGGTAAACCCAGGTCAGCTCCTCGCCGTGTGCAGCCAAGCCAGCCTACCACCTCTCTCTGGAAGTTGGGCTTTACTAGCAGTGGCTGCTTTTGTGTTTTTACAGCACAGTGTTTCCTCAGAGCCTCAAATATGCATCTGGGTCTTATGCAGAAGAGCCCACCCTGTTCTGGAAGGTCCCCAGAGCCCCTAGGGGTAGCGGAGTCTGTTTCCTCTAGGAATGGTGCTCAGCCGGATGTGCACCCCTTGAGGTGTTCCACGACCGCCTGGCGTGGTGCCCTTGCAGTGCTGCTCAGGTGAGGAGGCCTGTGCAGTCCAGAGTCCTAGGAGGCTGTGCCTCAGCCTTCCACCTGCAGGCCTGGGGTGTGGTCAAGGGCGAATGCTTCCAGGGTGCTTTCTCGTACTCCTTAAGTATTGCCATGTGTGTTTTCGGCCCTTTACCGTTTCTGAAGCTTTCTTGGATGGTGGTCCTGAGAGCCAGCCCTGCCCCACCCGCCTCCTCCAGGCCTGGCCGTGCTACTGTCCCTCATGCCCTTGCTTCTCTGGCTTCTCACTCTCTGCTGTCCAGCGCTGTGTTGCTGCTGCTTTCTTGGTCCTCCCTCCTGGCTCTGAAGCCCTGGTTGAACCTTCCTTTAAGCTGTTATCCCTGGAGTGCTTGTCATTGCTAAAGGTCAGTCACCACTCCCTTCTCTTGGTCCGTTTCTGTCCTGGTTTTGTTCCTGATTCCAAATGCTTGAGTGGGTTTGATTCTGTGTACAGTGGAGACGTGAGCCTTCCTCCTCTTCGTGCTTCCTGGCCCGCGTGTCCTCTACCTGTGCAGCATGTTTCTTTCCCTGCTCTCCACCGCAGCCCTGCGGGAACCCTGAGAGCCTCTTCCCTTCAGTCAGCAAGCCTGTGCTCTGGGTTCCTGGTGCAGAGGCGCCCTCTTCTGTCGGTCTTCATGGCCCAGGGACAGTAGCTGGGTGGTTTGTTGGGGGTTGGCACTTCCTTGATTTCATTTGTCTGCGGGGCCCTGTGTTTTCATCCTCTTCCTTGCTCCCTCACTGCTTTGTTGCTGGGGGCTGCTGCTTCTTCTTTTGTATCTTTCTTGTGTGCGGGCCTCGATGCTTTTACTTAAGCCTTTACGCCCACCCCCTCTAACCCACAGGTCCCTGAATTCACTTCCCTGGAGTCTGTGCTCTGGTGGCCTGGAGACTTCCTGTTTGTGTGTGGAGGGCTCTGCCTTAGGCCCTCCTAGTGCCCTGTCTTTCTGTTCTTTCTGGCTGCCTGGGCTGTGCTCCATACTGCCTTGCCCCAGGTTCCCTTGTAGTTCCCATGTGGTCCCCACCTGCACCGAAGCAGAGGCTCAGTGTTCCCTGCCCTACCTAATTACTTAGTATGTAAATTGTGCGTTATAGATGTAGTACATGTTTAAATGTATACACATATGCATGCATGATATTTGGGGACAGGTTGTCCTCAGCTACCTTGGAGGCTTACCCAAGAAGCAAGAGGTACTCTCTCAACACTCAAGCAGACCCTGCCTTTGCTGCCTTTTCTTCATCTCGAGGCTGGTGCCCTCTGGTGTCATCTGTCCCCAGAGCCCCTGTGTCCAATAGATGGGTCACCTTTCCTCTGGCACAGTGCTCTCTTCTGAGCCCAGGTTTTTCTGATGGATGGAACAGTTCAGGGTGACGGAGCTGCCTTCTGTCAGGGCGTCCCTTCTCCACGGGGGTCAAGGCTTTTCCATCATTGCATTCATCAGTTGATCATGACATGTCTGGACATGGGTTTTCTCTGGATTTTTCTCCTTAGGCATTCACTGAGTTTCTCGAATCTCTGAATTTGTCTTTCTCTAAATTGAGGACAATTTTAGCCATTGCTTTCTCAAGTACTTCTATCCTGCTTCATAATCTTTTTGCTGTCCCGGGACTCCAGATATGGTCCCTTGCCACTTAATGACATTTGGTCACCATGTTTCAGCCAAGGAAGGACCCATGAGCCACAGTGGCCCCATGGGTTATCAGGGAGCTGGAGAGTTCCTGGAGTGTTCAGTCTTGCTGCTGAGTGCTCCTCAAACCCTTCATGTGCTCTCTTCCCCTGTCTCTTGTGTTGGGTTGGGTTGAGGTCAAGCTGGGTGCACTCTTCTGCATTTGTGCAAGGTCACTTCCAGCAGGCAGCGTGCTCCCTCCATCGGCTGTCCTGTCTCCTATGAGCCTGGGCTTTGGGAAGGGTTTGTAGGGTGCCTGCTCTGCAAGTCTGAGGTGCTTGTCCCCGTAGCTGGATGTTTCCCTAAGGAGGCCTGGCCCTCCACTATTTGTTTCCAGAGTTACAGGTCATCTTAAAAAGGCAAGGTACATTCCTGCTTCGTTCTCTTTTCTTGACGGTTTTCCACAGATTCTCCTCTGCTAGATAGCACCCTCATGTCATGGTGACAGTACTTGGGTTCTCTTTGTTTTGTCGTGTCCTTATGGATGTAGATTGCGTTCTGCCTGGCAGCGGCTCGTCCTGGGGGAGTGTGTGGTGTCAGGTGCAGTTATAGTTCCTGGGGTCATCGAACCCCACTGTCCTGTCCAGTGCACATGCCTGACCTTTCTTCACACACACAGACACAAACCTGCAGACTGCGCCTTTGCAGAAGGTGCCTGGTGCCCCGAGACAGAGTACTCTCCCTTTGCCCTTGCAGAGTCACAGTGCTTGGTGTGAATCCACCTCTGGTCAGTTTAACGAAGGCTGCTCATGGAGTCTTGGTACAGCATGTACTTGCAGACTGGGCTGTAGGTGTGGAGACACCAGAACAGAACTCTGGTCTTTCCAGCACCATTCATTACTTCTCCCCTGAAAGTTTGCATGATAAAGATATTTGTCTGTTTATAGTTTTGAACACAGGGGATGGGAGCCAGGGGCACGCTACTGAGCTACATCTTCATACCTTTTACTTTTTTTTTTTTTTTTTTTTGAGACACGGCTTTGCTACATTGTCCTGGCCTGAACTAGCAAACCTCCTGTCCCAGCTACCCGAGTACCAGGGATGACAGGCTTAGTCACCACACCTGACAGAGTTTGCAGTTTGATAACGCAGATTCCATGGAACCAGAATGCTTCTCAGAGTGACTGTCTGTGTGCAGGAGACGTCATCCTTTCCTTCACCTGTGGTCCTCTTCTCAGAGTGACTGTCTGTCTGTGTGCAGGAGACGTCATCCTTTCTCTTGTGCATTGTTTTGAGTTTTTAAACCTCCTGTTGGTAGACCATGGGTTTGAGGAGGTGCCTGAGGACATTGTCACCTCTGTTGCATATATCCTGGTTTCACCCAGGGCTGGGTGAGTTTTGGTGGGATTCTCCAGTGTGGTCACATGATAGTGTTCAGGCTTCAGGGCTTTTGCTGCAGTAGGAGGGTAATGTGGAGAACTTCCATTGACCACAGAGGACTCTACCTTGGAGCTCAGGGGTGATAGTGGCCGTTCTTTAGGCACATGGTTCCACCTGAAGACAGTGGTTTGGAAACCTGGGTCTGGTGGGGTTGGGCCTGTGGAGGAAGCAGAGCTGCCTGTGGAGTGGTCAGGTGCGGAGAGCTTGGGCCAACTCCAGGGCCTGCTATCGTGCTCTTAGGCTCGCCCCAGCCTGTTTTTATCAGGGCTTCTTGTCCCATGGCCCCTTTCATCTTCTGGGGAACCCTGGTGTGTGGCACTCAGACCCATATTCCACGCCTCATGTGTTCAGCACTCCAGCCCCAGCGCCTGGTGGGGTTGGTGCTGATGCTCCTTGCTCAGGGGCCATTGGCGGTTCTGGAACTGCCAGTGTTGGGCTGCTCTTGCGTGCATTCTGTGTCACTGCCAAATTCCTAGTTTTCAAGAAATTATGAAATTCCTAAGAAAAACGTAACTGAAAAAGTGGATGTGAGCCTCCCTGCCTCTAAAATATTTAGGGTTTGAGGCCTGAGGGCTGTCGTTCTCAGAAGGCATGGTGCTTGCTGGCCAGGGGCTTTAAGAGCATCCTGGTCCGAGGGTCCTGGAGCGAGTAGTGTGGTGTGGAGGAAGCTCTGATGGGAACCAGGGCACGTGTGTAACAAAAGAGGAGCTGCACCCTGGCCACAGGGTGGCCTCTTCAGGTGGAGCTGGTGGGTGTGGGCAGAGAGATGGCTGACTGGAGGCGGTGCTACCATGGGAGTGACAGAGTAGTGGTTTTGGACAGTAGCCATTTATGGCTCACTCTTGGGGGCCAGGACTTTGGAGCTTGCTGTGTGGTCTAGCCTCAGGCCTCTCATGACATGGAGATCGGCTCATTGCCCAGACTGTGTCCCCTGAAGTTTTGCGTTTTCCTGGAGATGAGGAGCCGTTGTCCTGTCAGCTTGCTCACCTGCCTGCCCACGTCACATGGGCTTTGTGTGGGAGACCACAGTCCTCCACAGGACTGCTCTACCCAGGGCAGCCAGGGGAGGGGCTGCAGCGCTGGCCACAGTGGCCTAGCCCTCACATCACTGCATTCTCTTGATCTCTGGTCCAGTTCACACCTAGGAAGGGACTAGCCTTGCGGTTTGGATGAGAGCGGGGGGAGCTGACAAGAGCAGGTGAGTCTGGTGAGCCGGTGTGGCACTCAGGAGGAAGTATGCTGGGAAGAGAGTGAAGTCCCTTCCGTCCTCAGAGGAGAGTCCCTGGCTTGTGCCAAGCACTCTGTTACTCTGAGGTCTTCAAAGAGTGTTGTGCTGAAGACTGCTCCCGTGAGACCACTTTGTCTATTCAGTTTAGATGTGGGAACCGAAGGTGGGGCCACTCAGCACAAGATGCAGGATGGTGTGGCATGGACGAGAATTTTGCCTAACATTCATGGTTTTATGCATCCTTTGGTCCTGGGGGAGCTTTGTCCATGTTGTTGCTTTCCTTGTGAGTCATTCAAGAGCAAGTGCTCTTAAGACCATGCTGGACCTGGTCTGAGCCTGGTCCAAGGCACTGTGAAGCTGAATGCAGGCCTCCCCTGGGCCTTGCTCTGCAGAGCTGGGGTGTGGTGTTGCTGGAAAGTTGGCTCCCTGGAAATTGGCCCTGACTCAAGGGGACTGCGGTGAAGCCTGGGAGAAGAGTGACTTCAATGGAGATCAATGTAGGTTGACAGGTTTTGGGGAGGAAATTGAGTACATAATTCCACTTAGTATTATCAAAAGTGGCAGAAAAACCATGGGTCAGAGCAAGTGGCATATTAACCGCCAGTTGTTGCTGAGATGCCAGCAAGGGAGTGTCATGCCTTGTCGTTTTAAGCTGTGCCAGGACTTCTGCCGGCCTGTCTTCCACTCCTCCCAGGGCTGCTGGCCACATGGTGTGGCTTTCCCTGTTTCATGGGTGGGCAGTGGGGGTGGGGGAAGGGCAGCTTAGGCCCCTCAGGGCTGCATCAGACACAGCCTGTCTTGACAGGAAAACAGTGAGACAGTGAGCCTCACCTGCAGACCTGCAGGCAGGGCTGGGTTCTGTGGGCTGAAGAAATAGATGACCAGACTACCTGGCCAGGAGAGTTAGCCCTCTGTGTTCTGTGGGTGGGCATGGGCTGGGCTCCATCCACCCCTTGACCCGCTCTGCTGTGCTGACTCCAAACTAGGGTTGGCAGCCTGGGCCACCCTGTGGCTGCCTTCTGCAGACCAACAGTTGGGACATCCCCAGGTGTAGTGTAGCGATGGGGAAGTGCTAGGCTGTATCTCCAGTGGCTGCAGGCCTTGTAGGTTTGGAGGCCAGTGCAGGTTGTTCTTGGTGGGCAGGGTTGTGGGCCAGGTGGCCAGACCTGGTGCTGGCTTGGCTGTGGATGCAGTGGGCCTCTTATGAGATTCTCGGGCAGTTCCAACCTCCACCCGAGCCCTGGGTGCTGTGCATTGAGAGGACCTGGCCAGTGTCTTGCTGTCAACATGGAGGATTATGTTTTGAGAACTTTTTTTTTGTTGTTGTTTTAAACAAGTGGACAGGCTGTCCTTTGGGAAAAACCTCCAGCCATCTCTTAGGGTGTGAGGTACAGAGCAGCTTGAGCCCAGGGGCACTCGGGTGCCTATTGGGGGACCTGCCTCTGTGTCTCCTTGTGCTGCTGTTCATGCAGGTAAGGCCAGCTCACCCTTGTCCCCAAGACATGCACCTTCTTAACTGGGCCCGGGAGGCTGACAGCATCCATTTGCTGGGTCTGGCCACAGCAAGTGTGTCCTCATCATTGTCATGTTGTGAGCTCCTCCTATACCCAGGTACCTAGGTACTCAGGTCTGGCATTGGCAGGACCCAAGCGGAGCAAGCCCAGACACAGACAGAAGAAATGAGTCCTGTGTTCCCCTAGCTCAGGGTCTCCTCCCACTGTCTGTGGCTTGTCTCTGATTGACGATGAAGCTCAGACAAGTCAGGAGTGGCCTGAGGGCTGCAGTGGCAGTGGTGGAGTTTCCTGCAGACTCCTGTGTGGAGGTAGGTCCCTGTAGTGGGCAGTGGATGAAGTAGGAGAGGAGGTGGTTCTCTCAGCAGGAACCCAGGCCGTGATAGGGTGCTGTCCTTGGTTCATACTCCGCCCGCTCCAGGAAGCAAGGGTGGTCAAGTTAATGTTATAGGAGCCTGCACAGTCCTGGTTTTCAGAGAGTGGTAAAAAAAAAAAAAAATGGGTTTCATGTACACCAGGAGAGCTGGGTCTGAGGAGTTTTAATGAGGTTTAAGGAGGAGGTGTCCTGGCAAATCCTATCAGCCAGAACCTGCCCCCCCCCCATCCCTGTTCTTGCCTAGGGGTTTCTGTGACTCTGACCACCTACTTCCTGTTCCTTTAAGCAACTTGTAGTCATTTTTTAAAAATATTTGGATTTTAGTTATAGGTGGACACAATATCTTTATTTTACTGTTAAGTGGTGCTGAGGGTCAAACCCAGTGCCTCACGCATGCGAGGCAAGCACTCTACCACTGAGTCATAATCCCAGCCCCGCAACTTATAATTGTCATACATAAAATCCTTACCTAGAAATAGTACAACTTACCTGAGAAGCCTGAAGCACCTTTGACTGTCCTTCCAGGCCAGTCTGTGTGGTTCTGCGGGAGCCCTGATCCCAGAGGGAGGAGCTCACTGTCCTGCAGGACCCCGGACTGGCAGAATTGTCTGTAGCTGTGGCTCTGACAGGACTGGAATTGTGGATCATCTTCCTGACCGAGGAGTGGCTCAGGTTTTCTCTGGGTGGTTCTGAGCAGCCATATTGCACCTGTACTTGTAGTACGTGGCATGCTATTGCACACACGTCTGTGTGGGGCCTGTGTCTCCAGTGGGTCAGTGTGCTGCTCAGCTGCTAGTGCTGGCCGTGGCTTTGCCCCCTGTGTTCTGCGGGTCGGCCTCGCTCTTGTCCTGGACCTGTGGGCACCTGTTGCAGGCTCTTTCTGTCTTCTGCTTTCCTTGGGTCCAGCTGGCTGTTGTTGGTTGGTGGCTGCCCCTTTCGCAGGGGTCCTGCAGCTAATTGTGACTGGCCAGCCTGGTGTGGTGCGTGCTGCCCCTCATGATGTCTGCCTCCTCTAGGTGTCTTAGGGCAAGGCTGCCTTCTCGTCTGTCCCTGAGCCTGGGCGCTTGTCAGGTCCCTTCCCTCCCACCAGGTGGAAGAAGAGCATTACCTAGGGGCACAGTCGCCTGCCCGCCCTGGGGTCTCACCAAGTGCACTCCTCCAGCTCTTCTTCTCCTGGGCTCCTGAGAGGGCTTTCTGCTCATTTGGGCTGAGTTAGTGCCACTGGTCTGTGGTTTTTCTCCTAAAAATCTACCAACTTCTCCATGTGCCCTGTGTCCCCTTTCATGACCTGGGTTCTCCTGGGTTTTAACTATTTTTTTCCTTTGTGCCCATGTCCAGGCTGGAAGCAGCAGAGAGCAGTGGTACTGTGTTGTCTGAGGATGCTTCTTGTATGTGGATTGACTTGTCACTTCAGCACTGCTTCATCTGCTGGCTGAATTCCTGCCCCGTACCACCCTTGGCGTTCCGGCGAGGCTTGTGGAGGAGGAGCTGGGCTCATTCTGTTTGCCAGGGCTCCCAGCAGAGATGGGCTCTCTCTGAGCAGTGCTGCGCCGTTGCCTGGGCAGGGTCCCCTGCAGGCACCAAGACCTGTCTGTCAGAAAGCTGGTGTCTTCCTTGCTCTCCTGTGGCTTCCTTAGGGAGTGCGGTCCTGCCTGGGACTCACTCCCACCACAGTGTTCTTCCGTTGCATTTCTTTTTTTTTTTTTTTTAATATTTATTTTTTAGTTCTTGGTGGACACAACATTTCTGTTTGTATGTGGTGCTGAGGATCGAACCCGGGCCGCATGCATGCCAGGCGAGCGCGCTACCACTTGAGCCACATCCCCCGCCCATTCCGTTGCATTTCTAACAGTGCATGTGGCATAGGAAACTGTAAAGGAGAAGTGCGTGTGATTCCTGGCACATGCAGGTAGCTGAGGGGCCCACATATTTCCTGTCTTCAGCAGATGCAGCCCTTCAGTATATCTATCCATGCTCTTGCGCTTGGGCCATGGCCAACTCCTATGGCTGTTGAGTTTGGATCCCTCCACTATTTTGGAGGTACACAGGACCAGAGTCAACCTTGGAAGTTTAATGTCATGTAAATGCTGACTTTTGTGCCATAGAAGGCTACTTCTGTTTAAACAAGTGATTTTGAGGGAAGTGCTCCTTGGAATTTAGATGCAGGCCATCATACCTGAAGATCTGAAAGAGTGGTGGTGTGTTTCTCTTCATGGAGTGAGGGTTTGACTTCTGCTTCCACATGGTCTAGGCAGCCTGGGGGGGAGCATGGCCCACCAGTGCCTGTGCCTGTGTGCCGACGGGGAGGGGTACCCCAGTCTTCCTTAAATAGGAAGCTTCTAACAATGGCTTCTGGTGCCTCTCTTGAGGATGGTCTAGTTTCGAAGACCATGCGCACCATGGCTCCTCCCTTTCCAATGGAGAAGTTGCCAGCACAGTGCACCGTGGACATACATCGTGGTCTGGGCTCCCCGGCACCTTTCTGCTTCCTTTCCCTCCAGCCCCTTCACCTCAGCAGCTGGGTAAGAACTTCCTGCAGTGTTCCAGGAAGCTGGATGCACTGAAGAACCACATCTGCTGAAGACAGGAAATATGTGGGCCCCTCAGTTACCTGCGTGTGCCAGGAATCACACGCACTTCTCGTTTACAGTTTCCTATGCCACATGCGCTGTTAGCAATGCAGTGGGAGACACTGTGGTGGGAGTGAGCCCCAGGCAGGACCGCACTCCCTAAGGAAGCCAGCGGAGTGCAGGCTCTGCTGCTCAGGCTCTGTTACACTGAACCCACAGTGATGAAGTTCTAGGTAGGCTGTGGTGTGCACATGTTGCTTCAAGAAGTGACACAGGGATGAAGGAAGACCTGTGGTGGAGCTAGAGGAGATTTGTTTTGAGATGAGAGCCTTCTGTCGCTGGCACAGCCAGCCACTCAGTGGCCCTGAGCTCCTTGGCCTCTGCCATGGGGTCATGGCCGACATTGCTAGTGTGCATGTACTTCGTTGAGGACCCTAGAGGAAGCCCGTGTAGTAGTGAGGCCCAGAGCACCATGCCATAGGCAAAGGAACAGATCAGGAGTGTTCTGGCAAACGTCACCGCTGCAGAGGTGGCCCTGTGACCCTGTGAGGGCACTGTCCCATCTCACAGTGGAGCTGTTTGCAGAAATGTCGCATGTGTTCATGTCCTTATTAGAATTTTCCCCTTTGGATAAGTATATCCTGGGTTTTTATGTCACAACCTGAAGTCGAGTTGGTCCTGCCTGGGGCTGAGCCACATGTGGTGGATCTGCACTGTTGGTTCCCTCTGGTTTCTTGTCGCACAGCAGGGCTGTGTGGAGGCCTCCTGGCCATTGGCGGGCACTTCTGCGTCTGAGTGTCTTCTCAACCCTGCGGCCCCACTCTGCCTGTGGGTCCAGCTGCTGCCCCCATCCTTGGCCTTGGCGTGGCAGTGAACCTGACTGTGGCTTCTCTTCTGCTCCTGCCCCCCTAACATCCCAAAGGCCCTTTCTGCTCTCAATGACTACCAGGTATGGTCACCCTGTCAGGGGACGTCCCTGCAAGGCACTGCCTGTCCTGTGCTCCAGAAAGCAGGGCAACAAGGCCATACCACCCTCTGCTCAGATGACATCTGGACTCCTGGGTTGCCTTATGTGTGTCTGTCTGAGCTTTGCTGCCTGGGAGTGTAGGTCTGCATGGCCGGCCGTGTAACTGTCAGGATTCGGGAAGTCTGTTGTCAAAGGGGAATACTGGGCCGCTCTGAAATGGCACTTTAGGGCAAGTTGAGCATACCGCAGAGACATGGAGTCCTTGTAGTGACTTCAGAAACATGAAGTTGGGGATCTTGGGACCTCGGAGACAGTGCAGTGTGGGCACAGGGATGGTACTGCAGTTGGGTAGGCCAGTCTAGGCTCAGGCCTGAGTCCAGGCTCTGCTGCTCAGGCTTTGTTACATTGGGCAAGTTATGCTCTGTACCAGTGTCCTCCTCTGCTTCACAGCCATGTAGAATTCCCCAAGGATATGAGACAACTTTGGGACCTGGTGCCTGCTCATCAGTTGGCTTCAGTGATTCCCATACGGGTCAAAAGTGCCTATGTGCAAGTGTGCACATGCTTACACATATGTGCCAGCTTGTGCCGACACAGGCTCATGTATACCCTCATGTACGTTCTCACAATCATACTTTGTACAGGTGTGCTTATACAGTCTTATGCACACTCACATTCTCACATTCATACACACCTTGCAAATCATTCACACATATGCCTGTGATGCTCGTGATAGCGCTCACACATGCTCATACATGAGACTCACATACACAATGCACACACGTTCTTGGGCACACTTGTGCACACATGTAGAGCTAAACACATCCACACACATGCTTACTCCTGCAGTTGCATTCTCTTACCCAGTTTATACACACATGTACAGACATACGCTGATGTGCACACATGCTCACACATGTATATACTTGGGTGGCATTCTCATTTGCTGGTGGCCTACAGGTGGTGTCTTTGAGATGATGACCTGCTTGTTCAATTTTTGAGAGCTATCCAGACTCTGAAGCCCAAAGTGTTTCTTTTTCTGATTGGAGAATGATGCCTCTAGATTATTGAAGAAGTTCTAAGAAACTCTGAATCTTTTCTAAGGAATCTATGGTGATGGAAAGAGGGAGAACACTGGAAATGAAAGTAGCTGGGCATGTCAGGGAGGCTCTTCCAGCCTCTGTGGAGAAGCACCCTGGTGTAGAGGTGCAGCACCCCAACCTGTGATGCCAGGGCTGGGGGTGGCTTGTGCCTGACCTTGTGCTCTTCCTCCTCAGGTCGTGCACACCCACAAGCCTCATTTCATGGCCCTGCACTGCCAGGAGTTCGGAGGAAAGAACTATGAGGCCTCCATGTCCCACGTGGACAAGTTTGTCAAGTAAGTCTCGGGACAGGTTTCTGTGGGCTGCAGGGTGGGGGTAGGGTGTGTCATCTCCGTCTTTATCATTCAGGACTAAAACGTCCATCATGTATATACATGTGCCTTCTTTGTCCATTCATTCCTTGATGGACACTGAGGCTGGTTCCATAGTTTGGCTGCTGTGAATTGTGCTGCTGTAGACATGGGTGTGCATGATCACCGTAGTGTGGTGACTCCAATTCTTGAGACTAAATGCCGAGGAGTGGTATAACCGGGTCATAGGGTGGTTCCATTCCTAGCCTTGTGAGGGTTTCCATAGCACTTGTGCTGACTCTCAGTGCCACCATCAGTGTAGAAATGTTCCTTTTCTCCATGTCCTCAAGAGGGACTTCTTGAACAGGGTGCTTCTGCTAGAAATTTGTCCTGAGGTCTGCAGAAATCCCAGGCCTTGAGAATTGTAGTGAATTGTACTTCACTAACATTCTGTAAAATACAATGCAGGTAAAAGGTAAAATCTGTATAAGCTCGTTTTGGAAAATGTTGAAGGCTGTCATTATGGGTGGTGTTTTCCAAGCGGGTCATGACATTAATGTCCTTCCTTTCTGTCTCTGACAAGTGTGGTCTTGAACCTGCTGGGTCTTGTCCCCAATCCTGTGCTCTGGCCTCCCGTGCAGGAGAAGTCGTGCCTTGTGGCTTCAGGGCTGGCCATAGAAGGCCTCCATGCCACGAGGAAGGCACGCCATGTGCAGGTCCACATGGGGGCACCTGGGTCCACGGAGGGGGTTTGAGCCCTCCAACCTGGTGTCTGATTTGAGGAGAAGAAGGCTTGTGGGGACTCTGTAGTGTCCTGCTGTTCTAGGCCAGGCGTTGGGAGTGACATTGCCACCCATCCTGAATTCCTACCACTTGAGTTCCTCAAACACGACAGGGGTGGCTTTCAGGCTGAAAAACTTGCACATTTCCTCAAAATAATTTGTAATTTGGGCAATTTTAATTTTTTTCCCCTAACACTCACCAAACTGATATAAAATGCTGTGGAGAAGCAGAGTGAACAACAGCTGGGACAGTCCTGAAGGGGAACCAGGTGGGACTTCTGCCCGCCTGACCACAGGCTGATCTGCAGCAGAGGGACCAGGGCTGCAGGCTGCAGACACGCAGGGCAGACAGCAGAGGCAGGCCAGGCTACGCCCCTTATGCCCGGCTTGTGGTGCTGTGGGCTGTGTTTCCTGAACTGGGATCCACAATTCCTGTCAGACAGGGCCACCACAACCTGCACTGGCAGTTGCACTTGTAGAAAAGTAAAACTTTTCTTAAGCAAACTTTTCTTAAGACTAAGATATAGGAGAATAGCTTCTTCATAGGTTGGAGACAGGCAGAGATTTCCTCACAGAGGTCCAAAAAGTGTGGCTGATGAAAGGTAAGACTGGCAAATTAATCATGTTGAAATGAACCTCCTTGTTTATAGAGAGGCACTCTACACACAGGGCATTTGGCCACACTGGGAAAACATCTGCAGAGCACTTCCTTACAAAATTAGGGTTTAAATATATTAACAAGTTGCCAAAAAGAGGAAAGCAGGGCGATTGAAGAGCAGGGAGAAGATGTGATGGAGGCCAGCGCACTGGTGGGGGAGTGGCTCCACCCTCCTGGGCTCCTTCCTCCCTGCCAGCCTCACGGGCCTGTTGCTTTTGCTGTGAATAGCCAGCTGTCCTTTAAGAAGGTCATGCAGTGGGCACTGCTGCCGCTGGCTATTACCGGCTCCTCTGCACTCAGTGCTCACTCCTGGGATCCATTCCTGTGGATTTCAGCACAGCTCTCCTCTGTCTGAGAATGTCTGTCTGTCATCCTGGAGGCCATGTCTGTGGCCTGGAGCGCAAGCCTGTCATTTTGCTTGCCCCTTCAAGGCTCTCAAATGGCCGCCTGTGGCACTGCCCCACCCTTGAGAACTGGCCATCGTTCTTGACTATAGTGTACTTCACCCCTGACTGCCAGATTTGGTCTTCATAGCTGGTCCTCAGTGACTTGAGTATGTCGCTCTTTGGTTTGATTTTTTTTTTTTAATTTTAACAGTGGATTTATAATTTTAATAAAACCTGGAAATCGTGTGTTCCTAACTTCTCTCAACAGTGCTCTTCCTCCTCCTCCTCGCTGGTCGTCAGAGTCAGGGTGCTGGTGTTGCCCAGTTCTGGAGGCAGCAGACTCCCTTGGCCTCAGTGGGGGTTTCCGTGTGTGTCTGAGGGTCACTGGTCAGTTCTTGTGCAGGATGAACCTGAAGTCCATCCCATGAACTTGTTTTATTTCTGATACTGTATTTTTCAGCTCCAGTTTTCTTTGTGATTTTGGGTTTTGTGGCTTTCTTCATTACCTTCATGTTTTCTTTGAAGAAATACCATGGTTTACAACCAGAGATATGAAAAGTTGTGCTCTATATGTATAATATGAATTGTAATGCATTTTGTTGTCATATATAATGAATTAAAATTTTTAAAAATTTTAAAAAAGAAATATTATGGTGTGCTTGGTTGTGTCTGAAGTTGCTGTTTTAAGATTCTTTCAGCTAATTCCATCACTTTTGTCCTCTCTGTCTCTGATTACATTGTTGGCGTTTGGTGCTTCTCTTTGGATGTCAGGTAATTTGGATGTGATGCCAGACATGGTGGAGTCACGCTGTTCGGTGTTGGAGCCTTGCTGTCCTCCTTCAGGCTCTGCACATTGTGGGTGCCAGCAGCTGGCTTAACGAGGCCCCTCCTCCCTCCCTCCCTTCTCGTCCCTCCCTTCATCCCTTTTATCCCCCCTCCTCCCTCCCCTCCTCCTTCGTCCCCCTCCCTTCGTCCTCCCCTCCCTCTTCTCCCTCCTGTCTCTTCCCTCCCTCTCTCCCGCAGTGGTTTGTGCAGGTTTCAGGGTGACGTGAAGATGCTCTCTGAACTACACCCTTGCGCCTCGTGAGGGTCCTGCTGCATGAGGAGGCCTCTGTTGCTTTTCCTTAATGAGCTTGCTTTTCTCCTTCCAGGGAACTACTCTCAAGTGATGCAATGAAAGACTACAACAGGGCTCGAGTTTACCTGGATGAAAACTACAAGTCACAGGAGCATTTCACGGTGAGTCCTCCTCCATGCTGTGGTGGACGCACCAGGCTAGGCGAGCCTGCCCTGAGGCTGGCCCTCCCAAGCCCAGAGTTGCTTCACACTGCGATTGGCCTCAATTCAGTTGTTGCCACCAATTGCAGGCTGCTGGGTGTTCTGATGCCACTGTGACCTGTGGGGTGGAGGGTGGAGTAGTGATGGTGGCACACAGGTGCTTCAGGACTGCCTCCTTGTCGGCTAGCCTGGTGGGAATGGAGGTGCAACTGGCCAAGAGAGGGAGGCCCTCAGCTTCGGGTGTCTGGGAGTAAGAAGGCTGCTGCAGTCTGCAGGTTGTAGAGACAGGAGATTGCCCCCACACCTGCACTGCTCTGCTCCCCTGTGCCCATGTCCCTTTTTGAGCCCCTAGGAGACCCCTGGGAGCCGGCTTGCTTCAGGATACTATGGGATGCAGCCTCTGCAGAGCTAGGAAAGACCTGTCCCTCCTCTGTGAGAGTCTTGGGTTCTGTGGGACGGTGGCCCCAGTGAGGTCAGCAGCCTTGGGAGGTAGGAGGGGCCTGGGAGGTAGGAGGGGCCTTGGAGCTCCCCCAAGGAGATGTTTGCAAGGCTTTGAGTAACTATTTGTTGCTTCAGAGATGAAGTCTGCTTTAGTCTGCTTTTTTGCTGCTGTCACAAGCAATTTTATAGGAGGAAAAGTTTATTTTGGAGCTCACAGTTTCAGAGGTCTCAGTCCACAGACAGCCAGCTCCATTCCTTAGGGCCTGGGAAGAAGCAGAACATCATGGTGGAAGCTTGTGGTCAAGGAAAGCAGCTGGGAATAGGACATCCGGAAGCAGAGAGATATTAAGTTCAGCTCACCAAATGTACACCCCGAAGGCAGCCCCATGGCTACCCCCTCCACCACACCCCACCAGCCAGCAGTCACCACCCAGGTGACCCTGTCAGGAGATCAATGCACTGATCAGATTCAGGCTCTTATGGCCCAGACACTTCACCTCTGAACATCCTTGCACTATCGCACACATGAGCTTCTGGGGACACCTCATCTACACCCCAACAGCATCTCAGGCTCTTCCTCAGAAGCTTCAGGCTCCTTGGGTTGGGCTAGGTCTGTCCCTTGTCCTTCACAGCACCCTCTGTCACACCATCACATTTACAGCTACTTGCTTCTCTGACTTTCCACAAGGTGGAGTCCTGGTGGAAAAGTGGTCCTTGTTCTTCAGCCTTTCTCTGCCCCTAGAACCTGACATGGGCAGAGCAGAGATGAAACCCTTGGTGAGACAATTTTCTGTCAAGGTTTGTCTCTGGATTTGGGGCATTCGGTGCTGGGTGAGTGGTGCCCTATGGTCACGGAGACAGTCACAGAGCTGCAGATTCCTGGCAGAGTCCAGAATCCCTGCAGCACCTCCAGACCCTTCTCCATGCCCCTCCACCCACATTCAGGGCAGTGTGCCTCCAGCTCTGACCAGTACCTGCGTCCATGGGGGCTCAGGACACAGCCTCACTGCTTCCCAGTGGCCCTCCTCTCTGTGGCTGCCACCTCCCAGCTCTGGACTCATCCACCCCTTCGTGGAAGCTGGCCTCCCTTAGCCCTTTGCTTTCCTCTGCCAGGATCTAACTTCCTTCTTCCTAAATGGGACTTCTGCAAATGAAAAGACAGAATCTCAAAGAAAAACACACTGGTTGAATATACATCAAATTGGACATGACAGAGAGAAGAGAAAATGGCCCTGCAGAAAGCAGTGGTACTGTTGAGTGGAGCACACCTAAAAATGTCTTCCAGTGGCTGGGCAGCATGGCTGAGAGAAGATGTCACGAGCCTGACCCTTGTGTCACTGGGGCCCCGACGGGTACAGAGGGGATGGGTGAAGGAATAAGAGCTCAGGTTTCCCACAGCAGGCCCTCAGATCCAGGTATTGTACCAGCTCCAGGCAGAGTGAGCATGAAGGCGGCACGCGACACACGGTGCTGAGCACAGGTCCTGCAGGGAGCTCCTCGTGGCTGCCTGTCCTCAGAGCCTCTCTGACTGCCTCCTTCCTGCCCTGCACTGTGGCTTACTTCACTATTGGCATTGCTGCAGGAAAGTCCCTCTGCTCTTCCCAGCCTCCTTTAACTGTAAAGACACAGGTGTTTTCAAGTAACGGGTGAGGAGAGGAGCCACGCTAGCATGGCCAGGAGAGAGCAAGGGTGGCTGTGCTGCTGTGGAAGTGACCTTTAGAACCGGGGCTGTGGTCAGAGCAAAGAGGGCTGCCTCCTGATGGCAGAGAGGTCTTCTGCACAAGCCCAGGGCAGTCCTGAGCACCCAGTCTCCTGGCTTTCACAGACAAGGAAATAGCAGAACCTGGTGGAGGAGTGGGCAGGCCTGCCTGGCAGGGATCTGAATATGCCTGCTCTGTTAGCTTATGTGCAGGTGGACAAAGGCCTGTCCAACAGCCTGCTCTGCGGTGTTGGTGGAGCCACCCGAGATGCCATACACCAAGAGGCAGAGCAAGGAGGGACGTCTGCCCAGCATCTGTGGCCCTGAGACCACGAGGTAGTGTGAGTGGGCTTAAGGGCCCAGTGTGAGGCTCACTGTCCTCACAGGCCTCTCAGCAGGAAGCTGAGGGGAGTTTTAGTAGCCCTGTGGACCTCTGAGGGCTGCACATGCCTGCCTGTCCTCAAGGCTGGCTCGGGCTTTTTCTGGACAGGTCCCCAGTGGCCTGTGCTTGGGGTGTTCTGGTCCTGACCCTCTGAAGAGGACATTCCCAGGTCTGGATGAGTTCTAGGGCTCTTGGCTGCCTTCTTTCCAGGGTCCTCCCTGGCTTTGGCACTGACCACAGACCCTTCACCAGCACATGTGGGAGTCTGGGCCATAAACAAACACCTCCAGGAGACTGGAATTATGCGACATGTGTTATTGGATGTTGAGGGATAAAATTAGACGTTAACTAAAACGCTTTCTGAGAAATTGTCAAATATTTAGAAGTCAACCAAGTTGAATCCCATGATTCAGAGAAATGCCACAAAGAAAATGAGAAAATATTTTGAATTATACAAAAAACAAACTAAAAAACCTTCAGAATGTGTTGACTTGCCAAACAGTCTGCATTGCGGATGTGCAGTGGTTAAGCTGGGTACCCAGCAGAGGGGGTGCCACCCTGTTGCTCAGACGGGAAGTGCCAGGCAGGAGCCTGTCCAATCCTGGTCAGGAACTTACCTCCAAGGGCACCTCACACCACCTTGGACAGCACTACTCCTAGCCTGCAGAGGACGTATTCTCAAAGTCAAGGTCTCTGAAGTGCCAGCAGCCAGGGCTAGGGCTCAGGGCAGCTGGAAAAGCTGCCTGAGGCCATTTTCTTGATTGCCCAGAGAAGTGGACCAGGGAATTGTGCTGCTATAAACACTGATGTGGCTGTATCCCTGTAGTGTGCTGTTTTTAAGTCCTTTGGGTATAGACCGAGGAGAGGGATAGGTGGGTCAAATGGTGGTTCCATTCCTGGTTTTCCAAGGAATCTCCACGCTGCTTTCCAGATTGGCTGTACCAATTTTCAGTCCCACCAGCAACGTATGAGTGTCTTTTCCCCCACGTCCTTACCAACACTTATTGTTGTCTATATTCTTAATAGCTTCCATTCTAACAGGAGTGAGATGAAATCTTAGTTTTGATTTGTGTTTCTCTAATTGTTAGAGATGATGAACATTTTCACTATCATATATAAAAAAATTAATAAAAATAAAATTTAAAAGAAGAGGACCAGGGAGGCAGGGTGTGATGGTACACACCTATAATCCCATTGGTTCAGGGGGCTGAGGCAGGAGGATCGTGAGTTCAAAGCCAGCTTCAGCAACTTAGCAAGGCCCTAAACAACTCAGTGAGACCCTGTCTCTAAATAAAATAAAGGGATGTGGCTTGGTGTTTGAGTGTCCCTGAGTTCAATCCCCTGTACCAAAAAATAAATAAATAAATACATAAAAAATAATAAAGTGGGCCAGGGAACAGAAGCAAGTCCTAGAGCTGTTTGGTAGGAGGCGGGGCGTGGTGTGCAGTGTGTCTGCTGCTGTGCCTGGCTTAGTGGTGCCTGCAACCTGGTGTCCCTCCTGGGGGCACCATCCTCTGGCCTGCAGCATGGTCCTGTGTGGGCTACCTTTGTTGTTGGTGGGTGGCTGTGGGCAACAACCACCCACCAAGGTTTGGTGGTGGTCCGGCTGCTCCAGCTGCCTGCAGCCATCATGGGTTGGCACCAAAGTGATGACACTGTTGTCCCTGGTTGTAACCGAGACTAGGGTCCTGAGCACCCCCATTTTATGCCCTCTCAGCATGTCATGACCTTGAGTGAGCCTCTAGGTGTCTTGATGGAGAGCACCTGACTCCCTCAGCAGAACTGGGTGGCATTGGCCAGCCAGGCAGCCCTCCTACCCAGCCTGGTGCCCTCTGGCTTCAGACCGAGGGACATTTAATCTTTACAAGATTGATGGTATCAGAGCAGTATTTTCAGCTGAGTCTGGTTCAAATAATAGGCCATTAATTGTAGAAGGAAACTGAAATGAATTTATCTTGTACATAAATGCTGTCATGGGCATTAATAGGGATCAGACTATAGTGGCCTGTTCCCAGAAAGCTCCTGAACTGGCTGCACCTGCTGCGCAGGCTGACTGTGGGGGTTGACTGGTGGTGGCAGGGTCTGCTGCTCCTCCAGTGGGGATGCCCTGGGAGCTTTGGGAGACGCAGGGGACTTGCGAATGACCTTTACGGCCAGGAGGTGGCGCCAGCACAGCACCTGCAACCCTAGTGCTCCCTGAAGGAGATGCTTTTAAGGGGATGGGTGTACTTTAATGGTGACACTGAATTTCGAGTGTTTGCAAGAACCCTCCTATGTGGCTGTTGGAATAAGCAGGAGGCTCATTGGGTCTACACAGAGACATAAAGACAAGCACACCTCCCTCTCTGGGCTCCCTTGGTGGCATCCCTCTCCCCAACCTCTGTCACAGCTAGTGCCTTGCCTGCCTGTGCTTTCTATGGAAAGTTAGTGTGAAGTCTGTTTTTTTCCAGAGGTGCTGCTCGTCTGGCACATTCAGGCCTTAGCACTGGAAGACCAGGTCCTCATCCTGCTCCTGGGAACGTGTTTGAAAATCTCCATTATCTGGGCCAGGGATGCCGGCCAGGGTGTTGGTGTCACAGACAAGCTGTACAGGAGGCAGGAATGCCTGTGCTGTGAACCGGAAGTGTCCCTGACCTTTCCCCCTGGCAGGGCCCACCCTGAGCCTAATGTGGTTCTGCTTGTTGTCTGTCTTCTCCCTGGAATCACACTCCTGAGAGCAGCAGCTGCGCTCTCCCTGCTTGGCCCTGGTGCCCGGGCTGTGCCAGCACATGCAGATGTTCAGAGTCAGAGGACAACAGGGGGTCCCTGGGGCGGAGCAGCCCTTGAGGCAGGAGCAGCTAGGACTGGTGGACTCCACGTGGGTACCTTAGTCCCCAGGTGGAGGGTGGAGGAGGCAGGGCATGTGCGGGGTGAGTGCAGGGGACAAGCCCCAGACGGGAGTGGAGGCTGTTGGTGTTCAGTGCCGTGGACTGGTGCAGTCCCCTGGGTCTGGCTGCTCGGGGCCAAGCATGGGGCTCCCAGAAATTTGGAGAGGAAAGACGGGTAAGGCAGGTTCATCTAAGGTGCAGGGGTGTGTGATGTACCAGAAACCACCCGCCAGCCAAGAAGGATCCCAAGGGGAAGGGGACTGCCTGGGCAGGGCCAGAAGTGTCCCTCCAAGGCACCTGCCCCGCCAGCCCACACCTCAGGCCCCAAGAAGAATGGGGGCACAGTTCTCACCGAGGAGGAACCTGAGCCGGACATCCCCTGGTCCCTGGTGGCAGCTGGGTCTGTGGCATCTAAGGGACTGCAGACAGTGCTGACCAGGCTGCTGGGCATACATGATGAACTGACGGCTTCAGTGGCCTCATGTCCTAGTCATGGTTTTGTGTTAGCCTCAAAGATACAAGATGCTCCCAAGTCAACCCTCAGGAGTGAGCTGGCTCTGCCTGCAGAAGAGGGGCTTGTGCTCAGCTTTGTGGTGCGAGAGAGAGAGAGAGAGAGAGAGAGAGAGAGCGAGAGAGAGAGCTGCTCCCCCCGGGGAGAAGCGTCTGGCACGCAAGCAGGCTACGCCATGCCATCTCCCTGGCCAGGCATCAGCTGCCACCTGCTCAGTTCCTCTCCACATTCATCCCAGCACCACTGGGGACCAGGCCTGTGTTTTTGGACCTGAGAATATCTGATGAGGAGCCACAGTGACCTTCCTGCACAACGCTACCTCATGGTGACCCTATTCCTGTGGGCATCTAGAATCAGAGGTAAAAGAAAGAGGGGTGCTGCCTGTGGCTGACTTGTCTTCTGTGGGCCAAGGATGTGGCTGCCAACCTCCTGGTTCTTCTGCCTTCCCAATACCCATTCCTTCTGCCCCAGGTCCTTTGCACTGGCCCTGTCTGCTCTTTCCCCCTTCCTGGAGGGTTCTGTCCTGCTGCCTTCTCCTTCTGGAAGTTCTGTCCCACTTTCTCCTTTTTGAGGGATCTTGCTACCCAGTGTGAGCATGATTCTTCAAACAAGTTCTCCTTCCTCAGGGCCTGTCTCCTTGCTGCGGTTGAACCAGCTCCATGAAGGCAGGGATCTCTGCTTCTTGGTCCAGTGGCCCATCATGGGTGTCAGATGGAACAGCCCTATGTGAACCGTCCACTCTGGAGATGGAATCTGTACAACGCATGGAATCCATGTGTTTGAGCAGCTTGGCATGTGGCATGAAGCTACTTTGTCAGAAAGTAGCAGGCAAAGAGTTAAGAGAAATCTTTGTTACAGAGTTGGGTCCTTAGGTGAGGCTGGGCTTTTCCTCAGATGTGCTCCCCTGCAGCACAGAGGGGACTTTGGGCAGCCTGTGAACAGGAGCCATTGACTGGGCTTGCTTCCTGACCCTGCCTGGTAAGATGGGCCTGGTCCGGGGAGGAGGGCTCCAGAGAAGGTGTCCAGGCCAGAACCCGAACTCTGCTTGTATGGGCTTGTGCCAAAGAGGGGCCCAGAGGGGAGACCTGCTGTCTGTCCCTGAGCTGCCTTTTTCAGGCCTCACTTTAGCTAGCCTGTCGTCCCTGCCCTGGAACACAGCTGCCACCTGCCCCACTGGAGATGGACTTGGGAGGAAGTTCCTGGGGAGGCCTCGGCACCGTGTGATCCTCGGTTCAGCGTCTCGCAGCCCAGCATGCTGTGCAGGCCTGGACACCAGGTGGGCCTCTGAGTGAAGTTTTGCAAGTCCATCCCAGCATCTGTCGATCCCGCGCTCCAGCTGTAAGGAGTCCAGTGTCTGACCTCCTGGGCCCCACGGAGCAACATGGAGAACGCAGTGGCATCCTGACAAGCCTGCCGGTCCATCGTAGGACGTGCGGCGCTGCCTTCCTGTACCACTCTGAGGAAGAGGCTGTAGACCTGTCTCCCTGCACTTGCTCTGCTGTCTCCTCTTGCTACAGAAGGAAAGCCCCACAGCGCCAGGCTCCCCTTACTGCTTCGCTGGAAGCCAGAGAGAGAGAGAAGGCCGGGTCCCATTGTGGTGGACTTCAGGTGTGGCTCAGGACTGAGGAAGGGCCCTGAGGGCCTCCGAGTCCTCCCTGGTGACTTGGTGTCCAAGGTGCTGGCACCTGAGAGTGGGGTCTGGGCCAGGGCTCCTGGCCTCTGGGCTGCCTGCCTGAATCCGAGCAGCCCGTCTTGAGTGGCTGAGCAGCATTTCCACTGGGAGCAGAAAGACAGTGTGTCTCCTGCACTGCTGCCATTCTCCCCCATGAGGGGCGTCAGCCTGGACCTGAGTGCTGGTGCCGACCTGTCTGAAAGCTCTGGTCTCTGGAGTGAAGATGGCCGTGGGGCCAGGGCAGGGGAGGAGTAGCTCCCCTCTCCACGTGGGCTCTCTTCACCCTCCTAGGGGAAGTTGGGGAGAGCATGGCTTACTGATGGCTCTGGGTTGGAGCAAAAGGATGTGCACTGGTACTTAGAGTAGCTGCAGAGAAGTGCTAAGAGGGCCTGATCTGGGACTCCAGGCTCCAGGAGGTGGCTGCTGCACAGAGCTCCAGCTGGAGCCAGGACAGGAAGAGGTATACAGGGTGCTGGCCTCTGTAGCCCTCCTGCTTGGGCCTCTGTGTGGCCACACCAGCCCGGGGCATAAGGAGGAGCTAGTGCCTCGGTAGGTACCATGCTTTTAGACACGCAGATGCTTGGTATGTTGGTGTGCTGTGCTTTCCCTGTGGATAAATCACAACAGGGAGGCTGATGTGGGGCTGGTTGTCAGGACACTCACTTTGTGGCCCCAAACCCCAGCATGGCAGGGGAGCCTTGGGTGGACCCAGCACTGTGGCTTACTCCTGGACCCCCACAGGTGCAGACCCTTGTTTCTGCCAGAGTTGCAGGTGGCAGGCGGTGTGTGCAGTCTTGCTGTGGCAGCATGTCCTTGACCTGGATGCTTGGTCATTTGCTCCCTTAGCTGTCTCCGTCACGTAGCCAGTGTGGGGCTGTGCGGGTGGCTGGGCAGCCTGAGGCTGGTTCTGGGATGGGGCAAGCTGAGGCACAGTGTGGGGTGGGCATGGGTCTGCTCTCCTGTGGAGGAGGCCCAGCGGTGGGGCCTAGTGTGGAGTGGCTCTAAGGCCCACCCTCAGTTATCCACTGCTCGGTGAGCCTGCCTCCTGCTTACTCAGGGCTCCCGGCTAGAGGCCCACATCCCTGTGAGTCCTGTGGTCTGGACTCCCAGGAGTGGCGGGCTGCTCAGCAGGTGGGCTGGTTCCTTTCCCCTTCACTTTCTGTGTTGCTCATTGCGCTGCTGAGAGGAAGGTCCTCACTGGAGGGGTGGATGAGCTCCAGAGACTTGCACACCTGGCTGTGCTCTGGCCTGAGCATCATCTGGGTTTCCCACAAGGGCTCTGGCCTGCGTCTGCAGAGCAGGGCCTGCTTTCTCTGACTGGGAGCTGCTGAAGGCTGACGTGGGGTGTTAGAGGACCTTTTCCATGGTGCATCGTGGTTCACAGCATCTGGGTCCTAGGACCTCCTTAGAAGGCTTTTGTCAGGCTGCCAGCCTCAGCCAGAGGCCCTATTGTTGAGGGTGGGGCCGGGGTTGAGGCTGCTCGTGCCTGGGAGACCCCTTCCCATGGACCCAGTCCCCTGCCCCATGTACAGCCCTCTCCCCTCTTCTTCTGACAAGACTTGAGGGAAATTCAGGGATTAATGAGTTTGCTGCTGGTTTTTGATCTGAGGATGGGGAGCATTTGTGTTGGGGCCCGATCTGCTGTGGGCCCTGGCCCCTCGCCATCTCCTCACCTGAGACAGGCCTGATGAAGTGAGAGGTGCAAGATTGGTTTTCTGAGGGCACCGGGCGCTCGGTGCTCAGCTAAATCACAGCTGTCTGTGCTGCTGGCGGGTGATGACCTGCTCTCCTGCCTCGGCACCTGCAGCCCCGTGGGACGCGATGATGTGCGGCCGGGCAGCGGCCGGGCTGCAGTGAAGGTGAAACTGTCGTATCGATCTTTTTAGCACTAAAATATGAGCCACTTTACGCCTCTCCCCGCTGCTGTGATGTGAAAAATAATAACTCGGATCCAAATTAAAAATATTGATCTCTGGAAGGTGTTGAAAGTAAATAAACACCTTCCTAAGTTTTCGGTCAGCCGAGAAATGGTATTCAGCAGTAAATGTGTCGGCTCGTCAGAGTCAGGGTTCTTGATCTGTTTTTCCTCTGAATTGATTTTTCATTATTTACTTCCTAAAAGTGTTGAAACTTGGTCCTCTGCTGTTGGATCCCAGCATTTGGGCAGATCATTTCTTTGGGGCTTATGAGGCACTCCTGATCCACTCCCTCATTGATTGATTGATTTTCAGCTCAATGAGCCTGCAGTCCCACTTTATTCAGGACTTCCATCATAATTTTTTATACATTTAGGCTTGACTCTTTTATTTTCCACTAACAGATGAGCTGACATTGAGCTATCAAACAAGGAAAACAATTGCCATGAGGTTAATTTTGCCGCAGGCCCTGTGCATCCCAAGGAGATGCGACTGAGGGGTTCCCTGACCACAGGCTGGGCCCGGAGCCAGCCTGCCGGGGCCCTGGGGATCTGCTTAGTAGAGGCTGAGTTCAGCATCCCTGGGAGGGGTGGTGCCTACGGGGGTCCCCTGTGTCTGCCAGCAGCCTGTGGCTGGACAGGCTGTGGGGCATGGAGTGCTAGTTCTGTGAGCTTGGGGACAGAATGAGTAGTGTGTCTTTGGGGAAGTTTTCCTTTTAGGAGGCAGCCAAGGGGCATAGCTGACCATGTGGCTCTGTGTGGCCCGTTGTGGCTGGCCAGGAGAATGCCACACACAGGGGCCAGGGCTGCTCAGGAATTACAGCAGAAATATTGCAATGGCCTGGCTTCTCCATGATTTTTCCTAGGGGGTTAGACAGTCTCCTGGGGAGACATGAAAGTGTGGCTTGTTCTGCTAACACTTAAAGGCAGGGTTCCTGTTCACTGATGTCCAGAAGGGGAAGTGGCCAGGTGGCAGATTCCTCAGCTGAGTGTGGGACAAAGCAGACTGCAGAGGGCGGAGGGTAAGGCTGGTCTTTGGCTCTTTATGCCCAGCACCAGCCACTGTGCAGGATGCACCCCATGCATTGTGCTTTTGATGCTGGCCATCAACATGTGTACCTACCTGTTGGCATCTGGCCAGCTCCACTTTGTGCCTGTGTGTGTGGAAGTGCTGTTGAGCTGCCATGTCTCTGCATGTAGTCCCCTTGTGGGGACAGTGGGGGAAGAGGCATGGTGGTAGGGCAGACTCCCTTCACACCTTGCAGCACACTCCATGTCCTTCAAGACAGACGTCTCAGGATGGTCGTGTGGCCTCTGGGCATAAAGCACTGAGGCCTGAGGAATAGTAAGCCTCTCCGTGGTCATTCCATCTGAATCCATGGCAGCGAGCCTTGAGAGGCTGGGATGTTCACTGACTGAGGCGGGACAGGGCAGCCAGACTGGCAGTCATGCTTGTAGGAGGGCACCTGGCTGGGGCTGGGGCTCCTGGACAGAGGTGAGGGCTTTGCACAAGGGTGAGGTGGCCCTACCCAGCTGTGATGCCTGTCTGGGAGGGACATGAGATCTCCAGAGAGAAACCAGTTTTCTCTGACTGGACTTGGGGAGCAGGACTTGAACAGGTAGGAGTGGCAGTGACAACGGTGGCCTACGCAGCAGTGGTGTGCATCCTTTGCTCACACCTTCCATGTTACTCTTGCATTGCCTGTATCCCCCTATCCCCCAGGTATGACCCTGGGCCTACAGGATGTCCCCTGTGCCTGGTTTTGGGTAGGAGGCAGCAGGGGCCTAAACCATCCTGGGTGCATGCTGCTGTCCTAGGCTGAGAAGGTCACTGCCAGCACAGCTCCCCTCTGAGTGCAGATGTCCGCGAATGAGCAGCTGCTCTGTGCTAGGGCCGTGGTGCCCATCTCTGCCACTGGTGCCTTCCTGCCTCCAGCAGCGCTTTGGGTGAGCAAGTAAGCTCAGAGAGAGGGCACACCCTCCTGGCCCTGAGATTTGTCCAGTGACTGGGTGTTCCAGATGCCACACTCCTCACAGCGTAGACTGGGGACGCTAGGTGTTGGCTTTCTCCTCAGGAGCCTCAGCTGGCTCAGCAGTGGGCTTGGCCCTGCTCCCAAGTGTGGAGGCGAGTTGCAGTTTGTCTGTTCATCCCCAGAAATGCAGAGACCGATGGCCATGCTTGAGCCCTCCCTTGGGACCCACGTTTCTGGTGGCTGAGCAGGGTGGTGTGTGAGAATCCAGCATCCAGACCTCCTGGCAGGGCAGCTCTGACAGAAGGGGAGAAGCAAGTCCAGGCAAGGGAGTCTGCTGTACCTGATTTGCTGTGTTACCCTGGAAGCTACCTCCTCAGGGCTCGGTTGAGGAATGTGCTGAGGACACTGGAGTCCCATCAGAATGAGGAGGTGCTAGGGATGCATTCTTGCAAGAATCCAGAACTAGAAAGGCTGAGAGCTGCTGTCAGGCTCAGTTCTGGGGGTCACCTGGTGAGGGACCCCAAGCAGAAAGCTGTCTGCTTCCGGGCAGAGGCTGGTGATAGTGCTCTGTGGTGCTGGGCTCTTGGGCCCTGGAAACACACCTGCAGAACTGGGCTGGGCTCCTGTCATGTCACACGCATTCTCCGCTGAGTGCTGTAGCCGACGTCCTGGGGGCGAGCATTGTGCAGGCAGGAGGGCAGAGCCAGGGCACGGAGCGCCAGCTGGAGGAGCTACTGTGGTGAGGCTGGAGCTGCCCGTCAAGCCAGCAGCTGATTCTCTGGTACCAGGAACCATGCCTGCTATGTGCTGTCACTACCCAACAATGAGTCCAGGACCTTTGTGGGAAAACCTTTCTCCAAATCTGGAATCTGTCACAGAAAGCATGTGGGTCGTGACCAGCTTCAGGCTTCACATCCCCGCCTTTGTCCAGTTGCAGAGGTTCTGCTGTGAGGTGGGGTCTGAGGAGGGCCAGGGGCGGTCCTGTCTGAGCGTAGCAAGGAGCACGGGCTCTGCTGACCCGAGCAGCAGCCCTGTGCCTGCATTTCGTACTTTGAGCAATCATCACACCTGCCCCCCAGCCCCGCCCTCTAGGCTACTCCCCCTTCACACACCCTGCGCTGGTGAACAGGAGTTGGTGCTTGTCCACGGTGCCCAGCCCACCTTGGGGCTTTTCTGATTGTGGTGGTGCTTGGTCTTGGCCTTCCCTTTCCCATGGGCCCCTTGCTGCTGGCACAAGGTAGCCGTGTCCATTAGATGTGAGCCTGGCTGTGGGCTGGAGGGCAGTGTGGGTGTGGACATCCCCACCTAGGACATTCAAGCCACCTCCCCTCCAGGGCTATCCTTCCACCCCTTGTCCCGTGCTCCCTGGTGGGAAATTTGTAACAGGCCTGAACCAGGCATGAGGTGGTGGCCGATCCGTCAGGCAGCAGACAGGCATGATGGAGGCCGTGTCACACAAGCCTGGGAAACAGATTTGCTCGAGGAAATGTACTGGTGAACAAACCGAAAGACTGTAGAGCTCTTAAGGGGTCCATGCTTGTTAGCGTTTTTGACAGAAAATCACTGAAGCAGTGAACATAAAAAGTAGTCCTGGGCGGCTCGCCCCGTTGCTGCTCGTCCTGGGCGGCTTGTGTTTGCTGCTTGTCCTATTTGTCTGGCTTCAAGTGACATTTCACTTCCAGAGCCCCCTGTGAGCTGCACCCTGCTCACCTAGCTGGCATTTCCCGGGGAGGTGGACGAGCCCTGGGCTCTGCTCCACCCTGAGGGTGGTTTCTGTGCTTCCCTGGCCCAGGCAGGCTTGCCATCCCACCTCCCCAGACCTGGTTCACAGAGAGAGGGTGACCTTCAGAAATGGGCAGCGCCAAGGGGCCCGCTGGTCACTGTGCACGTGCCTGGAGAGTGCCTTGAATGGTTCGCTGGAGGAGGTCTCACTGCTGCCCCTCTGTCCCCTGTTCTCACGTCCTCCTTGCAAGTCCTCCTTGCATTTACTGTGATGGTTCAGGTCACAGGATCAGCACATGCACAGGTGTGTGTTGCACCAGAGGTTCGGTTCCTGTGCCATTGCTAGAGCCCCACAGCCTCCCGCGCCATCTGGCAGGACACCATAAGGCACGCTGGCCAACTCCTCTGAAACCGTCCACAGCCCCAGCCCAAGGGGGAGGTGTGTCTGTCCATGCAGAGACGTCTGCCTGCTCAGGGACATGGTCAGGATGTTGTCTGTGCAGCTGGTATGTGGCTGGCTCAGCACAACTGTGGGCACTTGAGCCGGGGTGGTGGGTAGACCTGTCAGATGTGCTCTGCAGCCTCTGATTGGCCTTTCAGTTCCATCCAGTGCCCACGTGTGTAGACGTCTGGGGTACTGGGCATTCTGTCCCTTGTGACTGGTCCTCTGCCCCCAAGGGCATGGGGCAGGGTGAATGGATTCTTACTGGGCAGTATGGTCATTATGAGCATTTTGGGATTTATACCCTTTAGACTTGCTGCCTCCTAATTTGCAATCTCAAAATCATCTTTGTATGAAAGGGATGAAAGCACCCACCCCAGAGGGAATAGCTTGTGGCCATCAGAGTTTCCCTCTTCAGTGGGGTCTCATGTGGAGGCTCCACATGTCTGCTGCAGGAAGGGATGGAGGGGTCAGGTCCAGACATCAGGGTGCCCACTGCCTTACCTCACCAGAGCTTGGGCCAGATGTCAGGGTGCCCATTCTCTCACTGCACCAGAGCTTGGTCCAGATGTCATGGTGCCCAGTGTCTCATCTCACCATAGTCCACTGCTACCAACATGTAGGGCCACCCTTAAAGTTGTAGAAATACCTGCCAGCAGGTGAACATGTTCCATGTTTCCCCTCAATTGTGTGTCTGTCCTTTTAGAAGGAGGCCTGGTTTCTCATTCTTGCAGGGAAGGTGCTGGGTCAGGTTTGGGGATTTTCTCTCACTGTGATTCTTCTTGGCGGTAAGAAAGGGTGACATGACCACCATCTTCCCGCGTCACATTTATCTTGCAGTCAGATGTGTGCCTGGCCTGTACTCCTGCTTCCTCCCATATCCCGGTGGGTCCCAGGGCCTCACCTCACATGCCACAGTCTGGCTGGGCACAAATGCCGCAGTCTGGCTGGGCACAAATGCCGCAGTCTGGCTGGGCACACAATCACGAGCCACCACACAGCTTGTAGATTCAAACAGCAGCTCTTTATTCCCGAACTCACACCAGCCGTCTACAATCACGTTCTGGGGAAATCCACGTTCTCTGCCCAAATCCCCCTCCACTGGGCTTCTATCTCCAAAATATACTGTCTGAATCCCGTGAGAACTCAAGGGGAACTCAGGCAGCAGGATACGCCCTATTCCCAGCAGGAATAATCTTAAACCTTAAACCTGGAACCTAAACTGGGAACGCCCTAAACACGATTATCTTAAAACCGGGAACACCCTAATCTGCCTTGGTCCTTGAGCAAGGTCACGTACATTCAATGTCACTGCAACATGGGGTACGCTGGCAAGGAAATTGTCATACCTACTTGGGTAATGGCTCCCAGCAAGGCTAGGCAACCCCTGCCTCTGAGCTGCACTCCCTGCCCCGGCAGGGTGGCCCTGCCGCCTCAGCCTCCTGTGGCTGCAGCTGGATGACAGGCCACGGCTGTTGCCCTAGGTCTTCACTTGCTCTCTGGCTGCTCGTCTGCAGGCTCATACCTAGGGGTGTTTACGTTTGGCCTTCCAGAAGGGGACATGCGTTTGGATACATTCCACGTTTCCTCTGGTTCTCAGTCTGGTTTCTGCCAGCTGGGGGAGGATTTATGCATAGTGATGGGGGACAAGAGGTCCTGTCCGCTCTGCAGGGGACATAGGGAAAAAATGCCTATTAGAAACTTCCCTTTGCTGCAGAAAATCTGGAATTTGCACGACTAATCGGTTAGAGAACAGCCAACCAGCTATCTCATTGCCTGGCAGATGGGTCTGCGAGTGCGATGCAGAGGTGGGGATCCTTCCCCTGGAGTGGTCAGTGCCTGGGATTGTCTAGGAAGCCCTGGGAGATGGGCCACTGGGCTTAAACATCTTTCAAACGGAAATTGTTACACCTTGCTCTTCATCTTGAAATTAATGTTTGGTTGTCAATTTTTATTGCTGGTGTAGTGGATGGAGCAGGCGATTGTGGCTGTCCCTGTGGTGGGCCCCGGTGTGTGCTGCACAGGCCCACCCCACCACTCCTCAGATAGAGGAAGTGCTCATGACCCATGCTGTGCACTCAGTGTTCTGGGAGTCACAGAAGGGAGAAGCTGATTTTTTTTCCCCTTAATTTTCTTTGTATTTTTACCCCTCCCCGCCCCAACTGCTGCCCAGAAGAAAGACGTCTTACTGCTGTTTCTAGGCGGGGCCAGGGCTGGGCAGGGCAGGCTCTGTCTGTTTTGTGTATCTGAGTGCAGTAATGTAAGGACATGCTGAGCTTGTCTGCCAAATGCTGCTGTATGTGCCCAGGACAGCAGCTCCTCTCTTGTGACAGGCATTGTCCAACCCACAGCCTCTTTTGGGCTAGAGCGAGACTGTTTAATAAATGTTGGCTGTCCTTCCAGCCATCATAATTATTTAAAGGGTTTTCAGAAGAGAGAGAGCAAATTAAATCAAGCCATTAGTGTTGTGTCCCATCGTGGAGGTAAGTGTATTTGTAAAAACTTGGGTCTCGTTAGAGTCTCCTCCCAGTTTTCATCTATTATCACAATAATTGAGTTTGTAGCCGGAATTAAATTCATCAAATTGCGTTATCCTCTTTAGAAATTGGATAGGCACCCTGGCAGGGCAAGGCAGAAGTTAATCCGCTTTGCTAAAGCCTCCAGTGGCACTGCGCAGCAGGGCTGGGGAGTGCAGACGTCTTCCTGTCACCCCGACACTGTGTGATTTCTCCTCAATCCCCTGTGCAAATAATGACATTTGAATCGAGCATTAACAGGCTTAATTACTTTAAAATTGTCATTTTAATTTACACTGATATAGTATTGATCATACAAGCAGAGATTAAGCTGTTCAGTGGAGCGGATGATGGGGAATTAAACATTAAAGGGTCCTCGAGGGGCCACGCGCTCTGCCCGGCGCGCGCCGGAAGAGGGATGATGGTTCTCCGTAATGAACTGGCGGCATGCGGGGACATGAATCTTGGGCTCCTGGAGAAGGGGAAATAATGGGGTTTGGGACGCATTTGCAGGTTATTCATTCGCTGCCATGCGCTGGTTCTCCAGTGATTCATCCGCCTCAGCAGCGTTTATTTATCCAGCAAATTCCGGAGCTTTGACCTTTTCACTAAGTACATTGAACATAAGTTGGTGTGGAGATTTTTTGGGTGTAACTTTTATAAGTGTTTGTTAGTTTTCCTTACTTCTTGTTAACATCAGTTACCCAGGTTTGCAGTTACCTCGTTTTTGTGCACAGGCCCTTGTGGTCCAGTGGGACTACCAGGTGGGCAGCGGGGGACAGGCACTGGCTGGGTGGGGCCTCCAGGTGCAGCTGCTGTAGTGTGCCTGGAGCCTGGCTTTTAAAATCCCAGGGGAAATCCTGGGCTCAGGCCACTGGCCCTATTCAGACCAGAAGGGTGGAGGCTCACTTCCGTGTGGCCCCCTTTGCCTGTCTTTAGGCCTTTGGTTTGCTGTGATCAGCACACAGAGTTGTGGCCCGGAGCTTTTCGGATACTGCTACATGGGAAACATGGAAAAGACGTGGGGATTTCTGTCTCAGAAGCAAGTGCAGCTGATGGATGCTTTGGCTAAAATTGGAGCCCATCAAATTCTTCAACCTCAAACTGGTCACTTTCCAGAGGTTGCATCATAAAAACTGAAGTGATTGATTCTGCGCTCAATAGGGAGTGATGAAATTCTTGGTCACCATCCATAATGGCTTTATCTTAAACCGTGGATAGATTCCATTCCAGTGTGACCAGGGAGAGCAAGAATGCAGGCATGTGTGTGGGAGTCCGAGCAGGGCTTGTCATCCGGCTCTCTCCCGTGTGACTGAGAGCCCATTGCCATGGCACCGAGGCTCTACGCAGCTCAGTAGCCACAGTGCTGTTGGTGGCACCTGTGCTCTGTTGACCTCTGTGGCCTCCTGTAAGCACAGCTGTGTCCAGCACATGGCCTCCTGCCAGGCTACATGCTGGGAACTCACCCTTTCCCCCAGGGTCTGGGCCTGGTGGGGTGGGTGGAGGCTGAGGCATAGAAGGCAGCATACGGCTGGCAGGTGGTCCAGTGCTGTGCCCCCTGCTCCCCTGCAGAGTGTCACGGGGCAGGCATGTGTACTTTGCTCTCCTCCTGCCACTTCAGCTGCATCAGAGCGTCTTCTCAGGGAACTGCAGGGAGCCCCCGGCCCTGTGTCATGAGACAGGAACTCCAAGGTTCAAGGAGACGCTGGGCGCTGTGCTCTGCCTCTCAGGGAAGTGGCAGGGGCGCTACACTGGTGTTGTGCATATGACGTGGAGTGATGTCAGCCTGCCACCAGCGTGACAGCGATTCCTGGAGCCTGGAAGACAGGCAGTGCTTCTCTGCTGGCACAGGTGTGCCTCATAGGCAGGAGGGACTGGGTGTGGCCCATGTGGCTTTTTTGACACATCTTGCAGCGAAATTTCCTTTCCGAGGACCTAGTAGGGTTTCAGTCCTTGAACTTTGACCTTGATTTCTGGAATAGCTTGTCCCACCACATGCTCCCTCTCCACTGATTTTCCTCTTCACTGAGTTCATACGGGCCCTATGTCCACCCATGGAGACCTGGCTTCTGCATCAGGCATAGCTTCACGTCCTTTAGCTCCTTGCATGCAGACACGCGTCCGTACCAGCCTGGTGACTGATTCCATTCAGGGCTCCATCAGGCACCGGCCCCTGTGCAGGTGGGTCCATTCTCTGTCCCATCTATTTTCCGTCCCGAGCATTACTGTCATTTCATCTTCTGTCCGTCTGCACTGCTTGCTGTGGAGTGCCCAGGACTCTGGCCACTGCCATCCCAGCTCCTCCACATGCCATAGCTCTGCACATCCTGTTCTGGCCCTTCTTAGCTCTTTCTCCTGCTGACCCCCTGCTTCCTTCACTGGGTCTCTGGGAGTGCCACAGCAAGCCCAAGGTCACATTCCTCTTCCCAGAAGACCTTTCTGCCTCTGATGCTTTGATGTGCCCCTCCCCCCCAGCCCCAGCACCCCCATCCTCAGGCTCTCCCACTCCATTATCTGCTGTCTCTGCTCCGTTTGTCACTTGCCTGCCAGGCCCTGACCAGTAAGCAAGGATGCTGTCAGCCTCCCACACCAAGGTGACGGTGCAGTCTAAGGGCCCACTGGCCCTCCAGGAGGCCCTGCAGCCGTTCCCCGTGTCAGAGCACGTTAGCAGCAGCAACCCGCCAGCACTGTCCTCTTCTCCTGCCTGCACCTCCCCCTCTGCCTGTCCTGTGGAGACTGATGTCCCAGCATGTCTGTGTCTCTTAAAGGAGATGATAGATGCTCCTGAGGTCAGGACAGCAGTGCTGGAGTGCAGAGCACCAGCAACAGACTGCTTGACGGGCGTCCCTCGCCTTGGTCTTTGTCAGCAAGGTCTAATTTATAACAAGGCCATTAGAAGGAGGTACTGTCATGGACATCTTTCCCATAAGGGTTCTTTGTGATTTGGCCTCAGAAAAGAGGTGAAGAAGAAAGGTCTTCTTGCAGGTGGTGGGAGGCACCAAGTGGTTCCTACCACATTTCTCCCCCACCTGAACAGGAACTCCCTTGTCTGCTAGGAGGGGCTCATCTTTTCTTTCTGGTTGGGGCAGTAGGCTATGCTGTGGCCAGTTAGTGCTCTTGGTCTGTGGCTTCTCCCACTGACCCTTAGCACCCCAGGGGGAGTCTGCCCACAGGGAATTCTGCAGCCAGCAGAGACACTCCTAGGAGTAAAGGCTAGACAGGCACTGTGCTCAAATGCAACCGGAGAGGCTCTCTGCCGGCAGGTCACGGAGGGACAGTGGATGCTGAGGGGTGTCCTTCAAACAGGGACACTTATCCTTGACATGGTCAGAGGTAGAAAGGAGCGAAGAGCACGGAAAACGGGAAAGTGGAGTGAAATAAGGGAGCCTCGGGGTGTAAAATACAGTAGCTCCTGCAGCCAAAGCAGAAGCAGTGGGACGCATGAGTGGGTGTGGCCAGGCGGCAGCCCTGGGAGAGCCAGAGAGGTCGCAGAGCAATGTGGACTTCAGGAGAGGTCTGCCATCCTGGCCTTTCCTCGGGTGGGGAGCCAATCTAGGTTATGTGAAACACAAGTAGACGGCAATTTCCCAGTATAATTGGAATTTAAAAGTCACTTAAAGCTTTTGGTAGTGTTTTATGTTTCCTGAGCTTTTCTAGTGGTGGGAGGTATTTTGTAATCAGCTTTTGTTCTGTGTTGGCCATCTCTGAAAGGGCACTGTACTTTAATTATCTTACATTTATAATGCACATAACCTACTTCTGCAGAACACCCATAAGAATAAAACTGTAATGGAAAAGCTAATGATTTTTAGAAGACAAAAGGTAACTTGGAGCCACTTTAATGATGATGCAAACTCTCTGCGTAATTTAATTGGCATGAAAATTTATTGATTTACTTTTGTAATCATCTAGATGTGGAAAATATAGCTTCATAAATTTAATAATTAAAACTAGATATTATTTTAAGATTGATATTTTTTTCCCATTATCGAAATTTTCAATTTGCAAAATATATATTATGAAAAAGTAGCATTCAGATTGTACGTGGATCTCATTTTGAGAGGCAAGCGCCTAGGTGATGTGAATTGAAGGCTGACTTGGAGTGCCTGTGTGGAATTCCAGGTCCTTGCTCGGCTTCATTTTCATTACCTAGGCAAAGGAATTCTGGTTTGGGGGTGGGAGGTGGGTGGCTCCGGAATTTAGGGAGCTTGTTGCCTGCCCATCTGCAGTGGACGTGAACAGGGAGTTGTCTTGTTGCTCTGCTCCGGAGACAGATGGAAGCAGGTCGACGTGCCAGGATTCCCCTTTCTAAGATCTGCCAGGGTAGCCTCTGAACAGGCCCCTGTTGGCTCCATGCTGATTAAGTCAGCCAGCCTGGGGCCCTGGGCCCTCTGCAGTGCTTATGCAGTGCCTTCTGTGTTGTCAGAGGGCTGGTCCTGGGAGCCACCCACCCTGCCCAGGCCGGTGCCTGGTGGAGTGGGCCCCACCATCCCTATGAGTGTCCGTTGCCCATCCACTTGGGTAGCAAGGCACCATGTGTGGTTCTCCAGGGCTTGGGCAGGGGCTCTGCCACCACTGTGACATGTGTGAAGTGGTCAGTCTCTTTGGGTGGCCTGGGCGGGGCTACACAGTGAGCCCTGGGACCCGGTTTCATCCCTGTGCCCTTACCCTGACAGTCGCACTGTGCACCTGGAGTCACCCCCTCTACCTGCTCTTGGTTCCTGATCCTCCCCTGCTTTTCCTCATTCCCCCAGACACTCTGTCCCCTTGATGACTTGTCCCTCCTGTCTACCCTTATCACCCGTCTGCTCCTTGTCCCCCTAAGCACTCTGTTCCCTCTACTTCCCCTTGTCCTCTCTAACCTCCTCTGGCCCCCACTGATGGCTCCTGTCCCTTGGCTGCTCCTTTTCTCTTGAAACATTCTTTGTCTCCTCAACTGTCTTCTGTCTCCCTGACCACTCCTCGTCCCTCTTTTGCCCCTTGTTTCCACTGACTGGTAGCTTCTTCTCTGTCTACTTCAGGTACCTCTCTATTGATGGCCAGGTCTAGTCCCTTGCCCTGTCCTTTTCTCTGGCTCCAGCCCCTCTGTAAACTCATCATTCCATGGTTCTGAGGACTGTCCAGGCCTCTGACCTGACCTCTTGACCTGTGCATCCAGCCACCTTGGACGCTCCCTGTGGTGCTTGGGTGTTTGGCCCCAGCTCTTCTGGGCTGGATGCCTATTTGAGCTCCCTCCATCCTGAGCATGGTGGTGCCCACTTGGTTTCCCGAGTCCTTCCTCACTCATGTGCCTCTGCCAGCTTGGGCTCTGCCTGTTGCCACCGATGTGTCTGAGATGCCTGAGACTGTGTGAATGCTGGTGGGGCCCGAGGGAATTGTGCTTCCACAGGGAAGGGCATGGCCTTTGCACACTAGTTGTGGCCTTCTCTGTAGGGGGTTCTGCAGCTTTGGGTGAGGCACCTGTGGGACTGCAGTCCTTCCTGACAGCTGGATCTCAGGGCCCGGTAGGAGGACCACCTGGCGGTGCTCCTGGCTGTGCTCCTGCCACGTTCACCGCGGCAGGGAGGATGTCAACAGGCGTGTGTGAGGTATTGAGTGGCTGCTGTGAGCACTGTTTACCCTTGCTGTCAGGATGACTTGTGCTTTGCCCTGGCAGACAGGCTCTGCCCTTCCTGGGCTACTTAATTGGGGACACAACAACCAGGAGCTGTGACAGGGTTCAGCACCCCGTGTACACATGCCAGCTCCCATGGTGCACGCTTTATAAAATGCTCTTTAATTCAGGGACGGAATATCATTAACTTTGTAAGTGGATGAATACAGTGGACAGCCAATTTAATTAACTGCTCATGTCGGCCGTTGGACGGGAGGTGGAATGAGATTACGTGTGCATCTGGTAGGCTGGCGGCCAGGCTGGGACTGGCTTGGTGCTGAGGGTCAGGCAGGGGCCTGCCCTGTGCCGTCATCTCCTGTCCATCCTGGGAGCTGGACTGGGAAGGGCAGTGCTATGAGTGTGTCTGCCTTCCCTCAGTAGTGGTGACTGGCTTCTGGAGGGGGCACCTTGTGAGTGGGGCTTGCTGCATTCAGCTCTGGGTGGCACTGGGGAACGGGAAGTTTCATGGCCTCTTCCTGGCCATCGACAAGCTTGTGACACAGGGAAAAGCCAACGGAGCTCTGTTGACTTACGTAGAAGCTTTGTTTGATATATTATTGGTTGTAATCTATTGAATGTTATAGTAACTTTGCTTTGATTTATTACTCGATGTGTTAAGGGGCTTACATTGGTGATACAGTGAAGAAAGTTGCGTTTTTTTGGATCTCCTCAGCTTCAGAAGTGCTGTGAAGCTGCGTCAGGTTGTGTTTCGGAGCTAAGTGCGCCGGTCTGCTTGCTGGCCGTAGCTGCTTAGCCAGCCACTCTCGGAGTTTAGTGCAGTTGCTTTCGTGAGCTGAGCACTGTGCTGGGGGCTCATGGCCTGTTCCTGCCCTGTAGGAACTCCCTCCTCTGTGAGGAGACAGAGGAGAGCACACAGGCAGCTCCAATGGGCAGCACCTTGAAGGTGGGCCAGGCCTGCCGGAGTCTCTGCAGGGAGCACTCAGGGAAGGCTGCTTGGAAGAGCCAGATTTCACGGGGACCTGGGGCAGCAGGGGGCTCATGTGATAAGCCTATAAGAAGGGAAGGAAAAACACATCACTGCTTCAGTGGCAGAAGAATTTGTTCTACTCCGGGGCATGAGTAACCAGTGTGGCTGGAGCTTTATGAGCTGGGAGGTGTGGGAACCTCTGCGAGCCACTGGGGACTGGAGCGTTAGAGAGGAGCAGATACATATTGTAAAAGCCCGTCCTGGATTCTAGGCAGAGAAGAGATCTGGGGGCAATAGCAGTAGAAGAAGCAGGTTCCATTTGGGAGATGACAGTGGCCTGATCTGGCTTTGGAGAGAATGGAAGTTGGAGATGGGTAGTTGTGTGTAGTTCATAGAATGTGCAGTGGGTGTTTGGGGGAGAGGCATGTTGGTGGGATGATGCTGGAGGAACGGGAGAGATCTGTGGTTCTCTGTGGGAGCAGGAAAGGAGTGAGAGCTGGCAGACCTCCTGAGCTGTGGAGGACGAGACTCAGGAGAGATCAAGGTGGGGACTGTGCAGCCGCCTGGACGGGTGATGCTGGAGTTGGAGGAAAGACTAGCTCCGTGCATGTGAGAGCTCCGGGGGGAGGCAAGGAGGGGGGAGAATTCTTGGGGTGCACTCCCTGGATAGTATGATGGTGTCACTTGGAGAGAAGAAAGAAGAGGTCCTTTGCTATTGAGAAGCCTCACGACCCTGACCAGCCAATGTCCAGGAGTATTCTCTGGCCCTCTATGGCTTCACAGCATTAGTTAGCCCTATTCTGTCTTTGCACATGCTCCCCATTGCCTCAACCTTGTGCTGACATGATGCCCAGGGCTTAGGCCCTAGGCCTGGACCTAAACTTGTCCCCCAGCATCCTCACGGTTTCAGGTATCGACCTTTAAAGACAGCTCAGAAATGTCCACTTTTACCCACACATTGTCCCTGAACTCCAGACTGAAGTCAGATGTCTGATAAAAAGTCAATATCCAGGCTATATAGAGAACTCCCAGAACTCAACAATAAAAGGAAAGAACCTGATTAAAAACAGACAGGAGACTTGAATAGACATTTCCCCAAAGGAAATAGGCACATAAACACATGAAAAAATGCTCAGCATCACTAATTACTGCAGATATGAAAATCAACTTCAGTGAGCTGTGATTTTGTCAATTAAAAATAAATTTAAAAACTAATTATACCTGTTGTGATGGCTCCTATTTAAAAAAAAGCAGAAAATAGGAAATATTGATAATGATTAGGAGAAATTGGAAGGGGCCCTTAACCATTATTGGGAATGTAAAATGAGGCAGCCACTGTGGAGAAGAGTATGGCCACTCCTTAAATTTATGGAAGGAATCACCATGTGATCCAGCAATCCACCTTTGTGTATGTATCCACAGTAACTGAAATCAGGGGCTCAGAGACATCTATCTGTACCCTTTTACAGCAGCGTGGGTCACCACAGCAGAAACGCAGGAGGAACAAGGGTCCATATGTGCATGCATGCACATGCAGAAGGCACACGCCTACAGTGGGATGTCACTCAGCCTGGAGAAGGAAGGAAATCCTGTCTCCTGCTGTGGCATGGATAAACCTGGAGGATGTGATGCTGAGGGTCAGAGGCAGTCGCAGAAAGACAGATGCTGCGTGCTTGTACCTGGAGCAGGCCTGTGCCTAGAAGCAGGAGGTAGAAAGGTGGCTGACAGCGCCTGGGAAGAGGGGAGACCCTGAGCACCTGTGTCACATGTAGAGTTTAGAGTTGGGAAGCTGAGAGGAGCTCTGCAGAGGGGTGTGCTGGTGGCTGTGCAGCATTGCAGGTGTGTTTAACACCATTGGATTGTGCACAGAGAAATGGCTAAGCGGGTAATCATTTATGTGTATTTTACCACAATAAAAAAATCCTAGACAAAAGGAGGGTAAAATGGTACCTTCTAAAATGGTAGAGCACATGCCTATCATGTACAAGGCCCTGAGTTCCTCCCCAGAACTACAAAAGAAAAAAATAAATTTTCAATTATGTTAGTATAATGAAAATGCAAAATAAAGAATGAGGCATAATTTTGTTACTTCTCCAGTAGCAAAAATTATGAAGCATTTGGCCCATGGGAGGGTCCCTGGCCCTCTGCTGTAGTTCCTCTACCACCCCTGCCCTGGCTGGCTTCCTGGGAGCTCACTGTGGTCATCTCTGCGGTGCTGTTGGTAGTCAGCTGATAGTTCACAGGGACCTGGCTGTTGGTCCATGGCCCTCTTGCTACCTCGGGGTCACACAGATTTTGGGTGGTTTTAGTATCTGAGAGGAAGAGGTCCTCCTGTTCACTCCTCAGTGCTGAGTGTTTCGATTTGAGCGTATGAGTTTGCTGTTTCCTGGAAGAGCAAGCCTCCTGTAGAAGGCCCCAGGTTAGCACAGTGCTTTCTTGCTGACCTCAGGGTGGGATACATTGGTGCAGGTTACTGACTGATGTGCTGCTGGTCAGCAGTGATGGGGGTGCAGCTCATGTGCAGCTTTACATCCACCCTTGCCCCACAGCCTGCAGCCAGAGCTTGGGCCCACATTCCTCACTGCCTCGTGCTGCGCAGCGTGTGTTCCTAAGTCCTGTTCTGCTCAGGCGTGCGCAGGGGTCTGCCGCAGCAGTTCTGGCTCTGTTTGCCAAGTGGGTCTCCTGCTGTCAGACTCGGCTTCCAGAGCTAAAGAGTGCCATGTATGAGCCTTGCCACATCACTGTGCCCTGACTGAGGCCAGAGACATGTCTGGGTGGCCTTGCAGACGCTGCATCTCAGCCAGGAGCCCCACGTTGCTGCCGAGTGCCCTGAGAAGCCTGCTTCGCCCCAAGGAAGTGGCTGCTCAATGTGAGGGGCAGTGCCTGCCATGTGCCAGCTGAGCAGGGAGTCTGGCCCTGCGTGGACAGCCACCAGCCTGCTCCTCAGCACTGTGGGGAGCTCTGGCTCCTGTCACTGCCTCCAGGGGCAACAGGGCCCCTGCCCTGCACCTGCAGTTGTGGCGGAACCAGCAGCAGCTGTATGGCTTCTCACTAGTGGAAAATTAAGCCCTCCTGACCATCAGGTTTATCAGTGTGTAAGAAGTAATTCAGTTTTTCCTCGCCAAACAGGCCATGACAGGAGTCTGTCTACATGGGCCATGGTCAGGGCCCTGGGCGCTGGCAGCTTCCTTCTGGCAGGCCCAAATCACTGTCACACAGACACCCAGTCCCTGGGCCCCTGGTCATATGGACAGAGTGGGTGGACACAGGGAAGTTGGGTTGAACTTCAGTCACTCACTGATTGTGAATTAGTTTCTGTATCTAAACTGGCAATGTTTTTCCATTTATCTATGGTGGACTTTATGGAGTGACATCAGCTTTAGTCACGTGGTGAGAGGTGTGTGACTGACTGTGTGGCCTTCCTCTCACCTCTTCAGTTCCTCCATCTCAAAAACAGCTCTGGAGAGGGGACACTCTGTTCACCTTGGGCATGGTCTTGGCATTTTCTTCCCTGGGTCCTGGAGGAGCATGGTCACTCTCTCATACCAAGAGGTGGCCTCAACTCGACTTTGCTAAAGAAAGCCACTAAAAGCTGGCTGCTCTCAGGGCCTGCAGTGAAGGTGACTCCTTCCCTGTGAGGATGCTCACCAGGGTGCCTGCTGGCTGGAGAACATGCTGCATCCGGTCCGCCAGCTCAGGACCTGTCGGCAGCGTGCCATGAGGCAGGCCCTAGAGCCAGGGATGTGGAAACACTCAGGGTCAAAGTCACTTCACGGGCCAGGCCTGGGGTCTAGTGTAGGGCCCCACGCACAACCTCCTGACCTCTGGCTTGTCTGTGAGGCAGAGATCCTGTGCACTGTGTTGGACCAGCTGCTAGAGGAGGTGCTCTGGAACAGTGTAGGCCCACCCACAGGTCACCAGAGGCACCTCTCAGGGCTTCCTTCACTCTGGCTCCTGGACAGAAGATTTTGAAAATCTGTGGGCCCAAGTGGCTTGCAGTTGGTTGGTGGCTAGGATGTGGGGCTGGGGCACTCCTGCCTTCCTCGGGCAGTGTGTGTACACGTGTGTGTACATAGGAGCTCACATCCTGCCCCAGCCCTCCCCAGCTGGAGCAGGATGTGCACTGCGGCTCAGCTGTGGCTGGTCCCCTTTCCTAGGTCTCAACAAACACTGCATGGCAGTCCAAGCAACCCCTCGCGTCCAGGGCCTTGGGGGCCGGAGAAGAGCCCTGTTGTGCACCTCAGAGTATGTTCTGATCCATAGCAGGAGCTAGCTGCTGTGTCCAAGAGTTTCACGTTGTTCTCTGGTGAGGTGTCCTCTGACCTTAACTCAGTCCATCTTTCTGAGCCCAGAGGCAAGTGCCTTAGTGGATCTGCTGGTCTCTGATCACAGTGCACAGGAACCTGGCTGCTACTATATGAATGGAGACAGAGGCAGACACGGGCCAGTGGAAGCTCTGGGTTCTTCCAGAGACAGAGGTGATGTGATGAGCAGGGGACTGGGCAGGAAGATGGGCTGTGGGGTGTGGGTAGAGATGGAAAGAGTGGATGGTGTCCACAGGAGTCATAAGAGACTGGACGCCAGGCTCCATGGCGTGCGGCTGAGTGGGTGGGAGGGTGGAACCTGGGGAGCATGATCAAGAGGAGATTTGGGGAGAGGCAGAGGACATAGGTGGTGTGCAGAGAGCCAAGGGTCTAACACTGGGTTTGGTCATCTTGGACCCAGGACAGCAGGTGGCAGTCCACACACATACACAGAGCAACAGAAGCAGGGCACAGCCTCCCGGAGGTGTGGCTCGCACCACATCAGAGACCAGGGTGCCCTGCTTGTGAGGACTAGATTGGGGTCTCCTGCATTAGTGATCATGAATTTCAGGTGTCTGACAGCTAGAAAAGAAATTTTAAAACCAGATGGTGTTCCAGAAGAATCTGAGTTTTAGCTTTGCAGATTGGAGTTTCTACTCACGGACTGTCAGTCTCGTCCTAAAAAGCAGAGGTCAGCGAGGACCTATCTGTATTTCGATCAGGGGCCTCACCAGGGCCTCACCATGCTCACCTGCCCCCCGGCTCTGCAGGGGCACAGTCTGGCAAGTGCAGTGCAGACCTGGCCCTGGACGGAGAATGACGTGGCATTTTTCGAGGCAAGAGTTGACTGATTCTAATACTTTTTGTTCATTATTGTTAAAACAAGTTTATTTTCCATCTAAATTTTACATGGTGGTACATTTCACCTTTGTCTACATTGTTAAATATTTGTTTATGTGGAACCAGATCAGTGGATTGTGGAAAGGTAACTGTCTGTCTCCTTGAACATGCACCTCCTTTGGAAGTGCTGGGACCACGAATGCAGGCTTTTGAAGGAGGCTTGCTCTGTGTGCTGCTTGTGAGTTGCCTCTGAGGAGCTGCCATGGGTCCAGGGCGGGATTTTGTGGCCGAGGACTATGGGATTTGAAAAGATCTTCTGTATGTTGCTAGATTGCCTTTTCAATAAAAGTTGTCAAGGAGGTAGCACTGAGGCTGGCTCTGGTGTTTCAGGGAGGCCAGGTACAGGGAGCGTTGGGCTTTACATCTCTGTGTGCACAGTCACCTGGGGAGCCCGTGCTCCTGGCCTGCTGTGCTGCTCTTAGCTGGGCCTGCCAAGCACAGCCTCCTTGGCTCCTTGTGCAGTGGAGACCATACCAGTGGGCTGCAGAGCCATCCAGGGGCCAAAGGGATGTGAGACACTGGCAGGGACCGGGCCAGTGTCGCTACATCCCATCCACGCCCCACAATCCTCCCTTAAAAAGTTCACAACATGCCCCAACCTGGCCGCTTTACTTCCCACCTGGCTGCCCCGCAGCGCTGGGTGGCTTCAGTAGCCTCCCATGTCACAGTCTTTGTCCACCATCGCACCCAAGCCAGCTGTGTAAGGCAGCCCATGTCCACAGAGCTGCAGGGCTCAGTGTGTGGAGGGCTGTGGAAGACACTTGGGGCAAGGGGGAAACTGATTGGGCTTTGATGTCAGGTGGCATGTGGATGCCACTGTCGATTTCTGCAGTGAGTGGTACTGTCGTGGTCATGGAGGAGAGAGGTCTTGTCGGAGTCCCACACTGTGAGTGGGAGTGAAGTACCATGGGGCCTTTCATTGTTCAGCCAGAAGCAAAGCCCCAGGTATGTGCACGTGTGTGAGGACATACTGCATCCTTGGCCTGCACATTCCCTAATCTGAGGAGTGGACTCAAACAAAGTTGAGACAGAACCAACTCTTCTCCCACATGCAAGGCCCTGTGTGGTCTGGCCATGGTCAGGTTCCCCTGACCAGCATCCTTGTGCCCCATCTTATTAGCTCAGCCCTCTGTGGACTTCTTATGTCTTTTGTGTAGGGTTGAGGGGTCCACAAAAGTAAGCCTTGTTTGTTGAGTTTATAAAAGCAAAATTTAATTGTAAAGGACAAGCCAGTGAGTTCCGACGAATGTGTGCAGTTTTGTAACCACCACTGCAGCCAGTGGTAGAGGTTCCCCAGGGCTCTTGTCAGGATTGATGAATTTAGCAAAAGAAAAATATGTTTATGTACATACATACATGCATGTGCGTAAATATACATGTATGAACATGCATACACTGTATATATACATGTATATGTAAAAGCAGCAAGCGAAAGTTGAATTTCAGATCAGTAGCAGGTAACTTAGCACAGTGTGCTGTTTCACGGCCAGCCTTGCCCTGTGGGTCTCCCTGCCCAGAACGCAGAATGCCGTGTGGCATGCAGCAGGCATCCGTGATTGCTTATTCAGTCCACAGATGGGGCATGTCTGATGGTTGTAGGGCATGCAGTTGCAGGCCAGTCCTGAGGAAGGAAGAGGTGAGAGGGAGGCAGGGGCTAGACAGATAGAGGCCAGTGTCCAGTGGGTGGGTGTGCAGAGCCCACGCCACGTAGGGACAGCTGAGCCAGCCAGGGTTGGAGCTAAGGGTCAGCCCTTGGAGACGCCCAGCCCAGTCCAGCCCTGGCCCCCATCTCCCAGTTTAGTTGTGCACCCAAGCCTGGAGGTGGGTTGGGTACTGGCAGGCCCTCAGGGCAAGCCTGTGTGGCAGTGGCCACAATTAAGTCAGAGGTAGTTAACCTGCTGTGGCTTAGGTGCCACTGCTCCCCACCCCTGGGGTTCTGGATCAAGCTGAGGACCCTGCACATGCCAGGCAAGTACTCTGCCCCTGAGGTAAACCCCAGCTCTTAGGAATGCCTTCACTCATTGCTCAGAGCCTCACTGAGGCTGGGAATGCTCCCAGCACAGCCTCTGATCTGGTCTTTCTTTTTCCTCTTATAGGCACTAGGAAGCTTTTATTTTCTTCATGAATCCTTAAAAAACATCTACCAGTTTGACTTTAAAGGTAAGAGTCCATTCTGACTTCTGTTGCCTGCTCTGGGTCCGCTCTGCCTGTGTCCTTGTGAGAGGGCCTGTGTGGTCTGGGTTTGGTGTACCATGTAAGCTCCTGGCTGTCCTGCTTGTCTGGTCCTGGGCTGCTTCCCCAGCCACATCTTCTGCTCTGGCTGAGGCCCTGGCTGGGGACCTGGCTTTCCCACAGGAGTCCCAAGGAGAAGGAAATGGTGTTCCTGTTGAATGTGAGAAAATGAAGCAGAATAAGAGGATCGTGTCCATCAGAAGCAGAAGTGGGCAAGAGAATGTGGTTGTGGCCATGGAGAATGCTGCCCTCGTTTCAAGACCAGCATCTGTACCTGCACTCTGAGATGCTCCTGATGAGATGCCTGCCACCCTTGTCCTTCCTGAGGCAGAAGGGAGATTTCAGTGTGGGCCCACCAGATATGGGATATCCATGTCACCGTCCATGTGATTTCTCTGTTCCTGTTGCACATAAACCGTCCTGAGCTCCATGCAGGTCTGGAGTCAGGCACATCACCCTGAGATGTCATTAAGGTTGTGCTAGCCGTGACAGCAGCTCATTCTGTCCATGGATTTAGGTGGTGATTTCTGCTTCTCCCCACCAGGCAGGGCCCTGTGCTTGTTTGGGGAGCATTCCTCTGCATTGCTTGAGCTGCAGTCCTTCACTGTCAACAACGGGAAGCTTTGTCACTGCTTGCTGTCTGTGGCTTTTCAGATACTTTTAAATACCAGCACCTGGTGCTCCCATGAGGCGTGTGTTGGAAAGGGAGCTCTTGGGCCTTTGCCTGTGGCCCTGTAGGCACCATGTCCTCAATGGCAGATGTTCAGACATAGTGTGTCCTGGGTGAAGCTGAGGGCAGATGGGGGTAGCTCCTGAGAAGGTTGTATGTCAAGCCTAAAGGGATCTCAAACCTGTGCAACTTTCTTTTCTTCTTTGTTTTTTTCCCCCAAAGGAATCTCTGTATACGTATTTTACTACTAAATGAAATCAGTCAGACTAACTTACAGTTTGTTCAGAACTGTAGCATTAGACTGGTGTGTAACTTGAGCAAAGCCTTCCTGAGGGGCTTCCACTTTGTTGGAAGGGCATAAATGAGGTAAGACAGTGGACACGAACTCAGGTGCTTGTGTGATTCCAGGATGGTGCAGATGCTCACAGTGGCAGCCCAGCAGCTGTTGTGACCGACCTGTCAGTGTCACCTGGCATGTGTCTTATGGGGTCACAGGCTGGGGTGAGTATGGCTGCCCCCTGCTCCTCATATCTCTTGTTCTTCTGGCTTTGAGTTACGGTAGAACAATTTAGAATTTGTAAAAAGTTTGAATAAACTTTTAAAAGTAATAGCCTGAATTAAAAAAATAAGGACCTATTTTGAAATTTAAGGAGTACCCAAAGATAAAGAAACGAGGTTGTCTGGACTCCAGTTCTGACCAACATGTGAGCAGTTTGAAAGGCCCGGCTCCTATTCTCAGAGGAAGCTAAACAAACTTCATATAGACAGCCCTTCCCAGATCCACCAGGGGCTGAGAGAACAGGGACATCCCGTGCCCAGGACACACACACACAGGCACAGGGTCATGGCTTCTGAGGAGCAGGAGCGGCCCCTGGAGTCTGTGCTGTGGGAACTAAGGCTGAGCGTGGACTAGGGTGGGGAGAAAACTCCCGGGACCACACATTGTGGGTTCTACCACCAGGAGCCCTGCCCTCCACATTCTCATGGTCAAGACCAGGAGTCTCTCTTCTTCTGCACAAGGTCTGCCCTCAAGAGGACTGTGTCACTCGGTCCAATCTGCTGGGAATATCTGTTATAAGAAATGTGTACTGCTTATGAAGGAGATCAGTGGTTTTTGAAAGTGAATTTAAGCTAGACACAGTGGTTCATGGCTGTGATCCCTGCAACTCAAGAGGCTGAGGATTGCAAGTTAAAAGCCAACTAACTTTAGTAAGTTAGGGTTAAGGTCCTACGCAACTTAACAAGACCCTCTCTCAAAATAATTTTTTTAAAAAAGCTGGGGATGTGACTCAGTGGTAAAGTGCCCCTGGTACAAAAAAAAAAAAAAAAAAAAAGAAAGTGAACTTTTATTTAAAAGAATGGAACCATATAAAATGCTCAATAAAAACCACAGAAGACAGAAGGAGTAGGAGACAAAATGAAACCAAGTAGGCTACAACTTTCATAATCTAATAATTTTATCTCTGAAAGTTCTTTCATTGTCTCACACATGAACTTGTGGGGGATACCACATGTCCAAACCTTAACAATTCAGCCTATGACCTCCAAAAGCTCATGCCCATCTCACAATGCAAAATACACTTAGTCCATTTTCAAGAGTTCCAACAGTCTTAACAGTTTTAGCATTGCCCAAAAGTGCTAAGTCCAGAATATCTGACACTCCAGGAAAACTCTTTCTCCTGTAAAGATTAAAAAACAAGTTTCATATATTCAGCATATAATAGCACAAAATAAATATTTCTATTCCAGTAGGGGAAAATAGAGGCATAAAAAGAAGAGATGGGACGAAAGCAAGACCAAAATCTAGCTGGGCAAACAAAAACTATAGTTGCACATCCAGCATCTGGGCTACACAGAATACTGATATTCTCTCCACGATGCTTTTTTACACCTCTTCCCCTCTGGCCTCTCTGGTTACAGCCTGGATAGCCTCTCTCTTGGCTTGTTTCTGCTGGAAGCTGCAGCTTCCTTAGCAGATGTCCTATATTACTGGCATCTCTTAATCTCAGGGTTTTTACTGCCATTTCAGCTTCCTTCCTATATCTTCATGCATCACCCTCTCAGGGGTAGCCTGCAGGGACTCCAACCCTGCTACATTTTGCCTGGCCTCTCAGGTTTTCCTTTGAAATCTAGTAGAAGCCCTCATGACCCCCTAACTAACTCCAGCATCCTTCAATGCTGCAGAATCAGCATCAAGTAGTTGACACCAAGGTCTGCCACCATCTCGAGCAGTAGCCAAGCTTCCTGGACCATGGATGGCTGCAGCAGCCTCTGAGTGCCTCATAATAAAACAACTTCCTGCAAACCCCCTTACTCCCCTACCCCATGCCACAAGCAGGGCACCATTATGAGCCTGAGATGCTCTCAAGCCATTGTATCTATTGTTTCTGGGTAAAGTACTTAGCATTTCTTTAGTGGTGTAATCAGTTTAGCAACCACACCATCCTTAGCCCCAGTTTCACTTGCCAAACTGCAAGTTTCTCAAATCTTTCTGCTTTGCTCTGTACTCCTGATATCAGAGTAAACCCGGGTAGAAGATGTCAGCAATATCCATTCAGGCTACCTGAATTCTCTGTTGCTTTGAAATTTCCTCTGCCCAGTTAATTAGTCCATCACCTTTAATGACAGCCTCACAGAAAGTCTCAGGACATGGACAAACTGTAGACAGTTTTGTTGCCAGCACATTACTTGAATGATCTCTAGTCCAATTTCCTATAGAATCTTCTTATTCTGAAACCTCGTGAGCCCAGTCTTTATTGTCCACAGTCCTGTCAGCATTCTGGTCTTCTGAACTCCCACCAGAATTGTCCATTGAGCTACACTTAGAACATTGGAAAGCTTTTCTAGCTTACATCTCAAAAGTTTTAAAAATTCTTCCTCCAAATTCCAAAAAGCTCCAAAAGTTTCTGAACCATGTGGTCAGGTTAGTCACAGCAATAACCCACTTCTCAGTACCAATTTCTGTTTTAGTCAGATTTTTTTTTTTGTTTTTCATCTCTGTGTCCAAAAGACCTGACAAGAACAATTTAGAAGAGGAAGATATCTATTTTGATTTACAGTTTCGGAGGTCTCAGTCCGTAGACAGCTGACTCCAAACCTCTCGGCCCAAGGGAGAACATCATGACAGCAGAGCATGGGGGAAGGAAGCAGCTTAGGACATAGCTGACAGGAAGCAGAGAAAGCTCTACCCACCAAGACCAAAGACACATCTCCACCTCCTCCAGCCACTCCCCTCCTGCTTACAGTTACCACTCAGTTAATCCCTATCAGTGAATCGATCCACTAATTAGATTATAACTCTTGTAATCTAATTATCTTACCTGGGAACATTCTTGCATTGTTTCACACATGAGCCTTTGGAGGGACACATATCCAAACCAAAACTTGAATAGCTATATTACTTTCAGACAAATTAAACTTCAGAGCAAGGAAAATTATCAGCAATATAAAGAGACATTACATAGTGACAAAGATGTCAGTTCTCCAAGATGTAGCAATCCTCAATGTGTATGTACATGACAACAGAGCATCAAAATATGTGCGGCAAAGGCTGATCTGCAAGGAGAAATGGAGGGACTCACAATTAGAGTTGGCAACCTCGGCACCCTCTATCACAAATGGACAGATCCAGCAGGCAGAAAATCACTAAGAACATAGTTGAATTCAACAGTACCACCAAGCGACTTGAGCTAATTGTCACTTATGGAGCAATTCATCCAACAACAGCAGAACATACATTCTTCTTTAGCTGACATGGAACATTTACTAAGATAGCCCATGTTCTGGGCCACAGAGAGCACCTTTACAAATTTGAAAGAAGAGAAATCATATGAAGTCTGCTCCCAGATCACAATAGAGTTAAATGAGTTATCAGAAACATGGGGATTGCTAGAAAATCCCCAAATATCTGGAGATTGAGTACACATTTCTGATTAACACATGGGTGAAATGAGAAGTATCAAGAGAAATTTTTAAAATATTTTAACTAAATGAAAAATGCAGCCTATTAGAATTCATGGACTATTAGCAATAACTATGCTGCGAGGGAGATTTATAGCATCAAATGCATATCTTAGAAGAAATATCTGAAATCAGTGATCTACCCTTCAACCTTAGGAAAGCTGAGGAAGAAAAATTAAAGCCAAAGTAAGCAGAAGAAAAGAAATAATAGAAATCAGAGCAGAAATCAACAGAATTAAAAATAGAGAAATCAAAAAAACAAAATTAGTTCTTTGAAAAAAAAAAATCAATTAAATGGATAAACTTCTAGCCATACTAACCAAAAAGAAAAAGAAAGAAAAGACACAAGTTATTAATATCAGAAATCAAAGAGAGACCAACACTACTGATCCCTTAAGAACACAATAAAGGACTGTTATGAAAAAGTCTATGCCTTTAATTTAACAAGGTAATAGACCAATTCTTCATCCTCATACAAGAAGGGCTAGGTAACCTGAATAAACCTGTAGCCATTAATGGAAATTAATCAAAAAGAAGACACCAGGCCCAGATGGGTTTCCTAGTTAACCTGTCAAGCACTGAAGGAAGATTCCACTAGCTCTCCACAGTTGCTCTCAGGAGATAGAGCAGTGGGTGCCTCCTTAGTTCTGTGGGGCCAGCATGCATTACCACCTGTAACCGAAACCAGAGGGCCATCCTGAAGGAGCACTGCAGACTGTGTCTCTCGTGCTCACACAATGCAAGTGTTCTCAACAAGATTTTAGGGAATTGAACCCAGGAATGTATTAGAAGGGTTTTACACTGTGACTGGGATTCATTCCAGATATTTCAGACTGGCTTGGCATTTGAAAATCAACTAATGTGACCCATCATATCAGCAGGTTGAGGAAGAAGATTATGTGATTACTCAGTAGATATGGACAAGCATATGATAGAATATAGCATCCATTCATGATGAAAACTTTGAGCAAACTAGAAATAGATTAAAAACTTGGTTAAAAAGAGAGAGGAAATGTCTGCAAAAATAAGTAAACTACAGCTAGCATCAAAATTAATGAGACATTAGTAAACAGAAAATTTGAGGAAGAGATCAGGAACAAGGCAAGGATGTTCCCTCTCAACCACTATGGCATCCTACTGGAAATCTTAGCTCTTGAAATAAGACGAAAAAGGCAAAAAAGAAAGAAAAAGAAATGAAGGAATATTTGGGGGTGGGTGTTCTCATATGGCATGATTTTCTATTTAGAGAATCCTAAAAAGTCAACAGAGCCTGAGAAGGTTGGTACTTAGAAGCAATTATAGCAGTGTTGCAGGATACAGTTAACACAGCTTACTGCTTTCCTACATATGTGCAAATAACAGGCGGAATTTGGAATTAAAAGAACAAACTGTTTACATGAGCACACACTAAAAGTAGTACTTAGTAAAACAAAACAAAATATGGTTTAAACCAAGATCTCTGTGAGGAAAACTATAAACCTCTAATGAAAGAAATCAAAGGTCTGGGAAAATGGAATTATGCCCTATTCACGTGATCTGAGTGCTTGTGTGCGCACCACCCCCCATTCATATATTGAATTCCAAAGTGAAGACATCGGGAGACAGGCCTTTGGGAGGGCCCTGGCCACGAGGGCACAGCCTTTGAAAGAGGCCCAGACCCAGCTTGCCCTTCTAGCATGGGAGGACACTTGCCAGACTCAGAGTCCACCAACGCCTTCATTCTGGACTTCTAGCCTCTAGAACTGTGAGAAACAAATCATTCACACCCTCCAGGCTGTGGTATGTTGTTGCAGCACCTAAATGGACTCAGAACGATAGGAAGATAAAGTTCTCAAGATTTCAGTTCTTCTCCACTTGATCTACAGGTAAAGCATGAGTTACTTCCTGTAAGTGGACTGCTCATAAAAGTTATGTGGAGAGGAACATCCTCAGAATCTCCAACAGCTTTGAGGAAGGGCCATCAGAAGGCCCATGCCACTGGCTTCCAGATGTCCTCTGCAGTCTTCAGGCAGGTGGTGAGCAGCCTGGAGTGCTGCTCAGCCCCTGGAGGACACGGGAAGGTGGAAGAAGAGTCTGAATTGCTGACTGGTGTAGGGTCTCAGTCTGGAAAAGGAAACCCAAGTGGACACTGAAAGACCAGTGGCTGCGTGGGGTAGAGCAGTGAGCCTGTGGCCCAGGGAGCGTTTAGGATAGAGACACTGCTTTGCACGACCTATACTGGTGGACACAGGACATTCTTATGCATCTGTCAGAGCCCTTAGAATGTGCAGCAAGAAGAGCGAAGCCCCAAATGGACAGGGGACTTCATTTGTAATACTCTGTCCATCCTGGTTCCTCAGTTGCCACCTGCATACCAGTAGAGGGGTTGGAGGGTACACGTGAGAACTATGTTGCTCCTTTTTGTGTAAACCTAACAGTTTTCCAAAAACCAGTTTTTTAAACAAGGAAGGCCCTCCCTTTACTCCTGCCCCAGTCTCTTCCCCATCCTCAGAGGAAAGCAAGACAGTCCTTTGCTTCTCCTCTCAAGCACAGTGGCTTCCTGCAGCCACCTGAAACACCATGGACCCCACAGCCTGCACCGCCTTCTGTAGCTGCATGCTAGCGTGGTACCTATCCTGCATGTCCATCGTGAGCAGGGTGCTGAGACCTCAGAGGCTGTCATGGTTTAGCTGGTGGATCGTTAAGAAGTGCAGCTTTGGTTATGTGGGCAGTCCCCAGTCATGGGTGCAGAATCCCATGTCAGAGAGTGCTTGTGTGTGCTGCTCAGTGCCCTGGCCCAGCCTCTCCCCATCTGAGCTGCTTGGGTCACAGACCCAGGCAGGCCAGGCTCCAGCTTGTCTCCCCAGGCCTGGCTCTCTGTGAGTCGGCCCAGTGTGGGCTCAGCCCTGGCTCTTGGCACCACATCCCTCACTCTGCTCCTGTGCTGCCCCAAACTGCCATGGTGTGGTTAGCGCTCCGGAAGCCGCAGGTCTTAGCTGCCATTCTGCACATAAGCTGCCAGTACAGCTTGCCACATGTGCCAAAGCTGGAATCCAAGAATCTATGTGACACCGCAGGAGTGTCGCCCTGAGAGTGCTTGCTCTTGGCCCAGGGGACTTTGGGGTGCCATCTGGGCTGGGCCCTGTCAGGCCCTGCCTTGACTCACGGCAGCCTCTGGACCACGTCCTGCTCGGGCTCCCAGCTGTCTTTCAGAGACTGGCAACCATCTGCCCCAAGCCCCTGCCTTTGGAGCCATTTGAGAAATGGAGTCAGGTGCTTTAGTCACATACCGCTGAGGACGTGGGGATGTGAGACAGAATCCCGGCCAGCCCCATCCACAGGCCTTGCCAGCCTAGGGAGGCATCGGGGAGCCATGTCCTTGGGACTCGAGGGGCTCTGGGCAGCAGCTGGTCAGGCAGGTGCGTCCCTCCCTCCATCTGACATGGAAACTCTTCCCTGGAATATGAGTGATGGGGCCGTGTGTGTGGAGGAAATCGATGTTATTAAATAAATTCATGTGACGGTCTACGTGAATGGTCATTCCACAGCCCTCTTCAATATATTCATGGCTTTAAAAGAGGGTGCCAATTAGCCCCTGTAAATCTACCCGCTGGGAGCTCCTAGGGGATAATGAAGTGGAGTGTCAGGGTCCAGGTCGTGGAGCAGGAATTTACGAGCCACAGGGTGTCCAGAGCAGCTGCCAGGGGTGGGCCTGTCTCCTCCCCGCTGGGGACCTGCCTGAATGCCAGGGCTACGCAGCAGGGCACAGCCTGAGTGGCACATGCTGCTTGGATGGGGCCCAGCGATGGGGTCATTCACGTCATTCTTCTGGTCTTTTCCAGCTAAGAAGTATAGAAAGGTCACTGGCAAGGAGATCTACTCGGACACCCTGGAGAGCACCCCCATGCTGGAGAAGGAGAAGTTTCCACAGGACTACTTCCCCGAGGTACTGGCTTTCTCAACAGAGCATTTGTTTCTCAGAGTGAGCAAAACAGGAATGAAATTTAGTTACCAACTCATGCTCTGTTGATGGTGACCACAGCGTGCCTTTGCCATTCTCCAGGATTCTGTCCTGGGAGGTTCTGATGCATGTGGGTTGACCTGGCTATCCTAGATGTGTGTGGAGGGAACCTGTGGAGTCCAGTAGCAGATGACTGGTCAATTCTTTGGCACCTCCTTTCCAGGAAAAAAGACCCTCCCCCAAGCATGCAGGAAAGTTACCCAGCCCCCTAGAGAGCATGGAGGCCCAACTGACTGGCAGAAACAGCCCGCACTGTGGCTAGGAGTCACTATGTGCCGGGACACACGGGGACGTGGTTCGCCTCTCACCTTCCCAGGGCCAGGGGCTGGGGCAGGGTCCTCTCACAGACAAGGCCTTGGGCCCGTGTCAATGGGCAGGAGTGTTGAAGCCAGGTGGAGCTGCTGGGCAGCTAGCCTCCAGCACCAGGACATGCCCAGGGTTGTGCTGCTTCACACGGAGGCCTGGGAATTAAAACGCCAGGGAGTGGTTTACTGTCTCACTGCCCAGAAGCGCACGGTCCTGATGCACTGTGTCCCGCGGGCTTTGGAGCCTTTCCTCTTGTGTGTGGCTGTTATTTGTCTGCAGCTGTTGGCTGTATACACCACGTGGATTCTGCCACTTGGCAACCCTTCCTGAGAGCTGGCATCTTCCGAGCCCTCTGAGCCTGTGCAGCTTACCTGCTGATTACTGTCTGTGGCCTTGCCCCTTTATCATCTGTCAGGTCACAGTGGGGTTTCTATCTGGTGGTCAGAGTGTTTCCAGTGCTGAAGTGGCACTGAGCTCCTTCCCCGATGCCTGCTACCCTCGGCCCGTCCACTCTTACCAGGAGGCGGGGACGTGTCCAGGCTTGTCTGCTCAGCCCAAGAAGGCCTTTCTGCAGTTACTGCTCTGTGAGGGGCTGCACAGCACAGTGGCCACGCTGGCCTGCAGAGCTGATGTTGAGCAAGGCCACAGCTTTATCAACTTGCTTTATGACCATGCCTGAGTGAGGGGATTGTGGCGCCTCATGAAGGATGGGCACTCTGTCACCCTGTGACTCGGCTTCCTCATCCATCCTCCGCAGGCCAAGGACATGGTGTCAGTGGGCCAGCCTCCTGTGCTCAGCTGGCGCAGGCCTGCCCCCAGGCTCCGCTTCTTTGCCCCCTCTGCACCCAGTGTCTGGGGTTCAGAGAGGAGGGCAGAAAAACTTGGGACCTTCCATGTATCAATACAACATTGCTGTGGGCAAAGCCAGTGGGGACTGTAGTAACCTCAGAGCCTCTGTGGACAGGAAGCCAGTTATAGCCGAGCTCAAGCCTCCGTCTGCCCCACACTGGCCCTCAGTCTGGTAGATACCTCTTTGGGGCCGACCCTGACCCAGGTCTCATCTTTGATCAGAGCAGACCTGAAGGGTATAAGAGGAAACAGTGGGTTCTGGGGAAGCCAGGGCTGGACCAAGGCCAGGCAGGGTGAACTGAAGGGGGCAGTGTTGGACACAGGGCACAGGCGGTAGTGTAGTGGTGATTCTTGGAGAGGGGTTGGCATTTGAGGTATCCCCAGGCAGTTTGAGTATCTTTCTTTGCAACTTTGTCTTTTAAATGCTACTTTAAACTGGCTCAAATGTTGATAAGAGGGTGGTGAATCTATAGCAGATCATGGGCCCCTGAAGACAGAGCTGGTGTGAGCCTGTGCCCAAAACCTGCTCCCCGTTGTTGCATGTCGTCTCCCAAGAGCCTTGTGCCCATATCTATACCGTGTGCTCAGCTCCCACGTGTCCTGGGAGAGTGGTGTTCTCTCCAGGGCCCATCAAGCAACCTTTTTACCTGGGAGTGTGCGTGGCCTCGCTGGTGCCCGGGATTCCAGTGATTACCTCACTCATGATTCTAGAACCTGGGTTGACAGGTCCTCTTGTCTCACCTTCTGTCCATCCTTGGAGGGTGGGGATGCATCCTGGACTCTGTGAAGCACCACGGTACTCTTATTGAACAGGGAAAGGCCAGGAGCCAAGCACTGGGCAGAGTAGCCGGACAGGAAGGTCTTTCTGTGGCACCTTGTCAGTCCCTGATGCCCTCAGCAGGGCTTCTTCTGAAGGTGTCACCTTGCCACCCCGTAGCCTTGGTAATACAAGGAACCAGACCAATGAGGTCTGGGGGCCTCTGCTGTGCTGTGCTGCCCCTCGAAGGGAAGGTGCTCCGACTCGGCCCCCGTGGGCAGTGCTGTGCGCCCTGGGCTAGTGGGGTGAGGCGTGCTTCCCAACGTGAATGGTGCTCTTCCTCCCACAGGAAGGTGCCCGCCTGGGTCCAGGCCCTTCCTGTACCCTGTGGCCTCACTCTGGGGCCATGCTGTCCTGTCCTCCGGCAGGGGACAGAGTGTGTTTCTGGAAGAGCAAGCTCACAGAAAGGAAGGGCCTGGCGTGTCTTTGAGTGGGCTCCAGCCTAGACTCCAAGAGCAGCAAGTTGCCATCCACAGCCTGGTGGTCAGCTGACAGCAGTCCTTTGTGGCAAATGAGGCTTGGGCCTGTGGGGACATTGGCTCTCTTGGAGTTGTCATCAGGGAAGCTGTCTTAGGACCCTGTGCATTTGCCCTTATGGCCTGTGCTGTGCAAACAGATTTGTGTGCTTCCTTTCATTCTGGCAATTAATAGAAGCGAGATCTCAGTTTTAAAATCATGAACTCCAATATTATATTGGAAATGTGATACTGTTTAACGTGCAGGACTTCACAAAATAAGTTGTGCTCTGAGGGCTTCCGTGCAGAAGTGTTGCTGGGGACAGGCTTTGGCTGGAGCCCCTGCAGCCCTGCGTGGGCTCGTTGCTCCCATGCCTTCTGCCAGGCCCTTCACTATGTTCAGGCACATTTTGGGGGAGGGAATTAGTTTAAGACTGATTTCTCTTTCTTTTATTGCCATCACTTAGGGATAATTTAAATGTAATTACCTTGATAGAAGCATAATGCAATTCTAAATAATTATAGCCCACTGCATCTAAAACTAACAAAACTTTCTCTGTTGATTTATGGGTGCTTTTGGCTCGGCATGAATTTCAGATGACGCCTCTGGGAGCAACACTCCAGATAATGTGAGGCCATTTTTAAAAAGCAGATTTGTGTAGTCGATCGGGCTGAATCATTTTTTTCCTCTTGCCCGTAGTGAGAAATTGGTTGTTACCATAGATCATAGGCCCTGCCGCCAGCTCTGGTGAGAGATGAATTAATTCCACTAATGCTCCAAGCAGGCCTTCCACGGCAGGGCTGCAAGGCGATAACCTCCCCCAGCCCCTCTTTTTCCTCTGCTGCGATTTATGCGGTCTTTTAGTAGATGAAACCGCCTGTACTCGCAATCTGTCTGCAGGCTCAAGGAGCCCTGTTAACAGGGACTTAAGCAGAGACCACACGTGGTGAGTGAGAGGTGTGGGCATGGCTTGGACTTCACCTGAACTTAAGTGGCTCCTCCAAGAGCAAGGGTGCCACCTCCCCAGGATTGTGAAGTTGCTGCCACCCCTATCTAGTCCTGGGAGTCCACAGCTGAAGGGTTTAGAAGGTGGTCAGTGACCAGAAAGTTCTAGAACATGACCAGGAGGGCAGAGACCCATCAGACATTTGAGGGGCCTCCACTCCACCCATAAATGTGGTTTCATTTGCAGCAGCCCAGGCAATAACATCTACGTCTGGGGACTTCCAGGAGCCCCTGAGGTCCTGAGCATGTGGGCCTGTAGCAGGACCCAGGATTCTTATCCCTGTGTTTTCCACCATGTACCCTGAGCACAGCCAAATCTATGCATGAGAATATCTGTGTGTACATCTGTGCATATGGCTGCATGTGTTCATGTGTGGGCCTGTGTGTGTGTGCATGTGTATTTTGGGGGGAGTACCTGGGGATGTCACTCTGAGGATCTCTGTCAGAAAGGTTCCTGTACCATTGATGACTTGGGGGAATCAGTGCCTTTGGGCCACCCCTCCCCACCTTGACCCTGAGTGCTCAGGCTGGGCCAGAAGCAGGAAGGGGAAAGGAACTTTGGCCCAGGAAGTAGGGAAGTGGATCCCAGCTCTGATCCTTTCTCAACAGGCTGGTGGTCTTGGACAGGTGGGGCCCTACTTTCCTCTCTGTTGACCACCTTTTGGTGGAGAAGGGTACATGGGACACTGAGGGTGAGGCTGTCTTTCTCATGGTCTCTGAAAGGACTGGTGCTGTATCCCAGCCCAGACAAAAGAACATGTGGGAAGATCTCAGGGTCACAGGTTGTAAGTGTCAGTGTTATGCATTGTGCCATTTTTCATGCTATAGACTCTTTCAGAAATGCAATTTGAACCAGTTGTGATTATAGTTCCTCAAAAGGAACACGTTTTCTGCAAATATCTCATCAAAACATTTGACTATAACAAAATTACTCTTAAATTTATCTGTAATTTAGTTAAAAATGTCTTCAGAACTCTTAAGACATTACCAATTTATACTATACCAAATTATACTATGCAATATTACCAACTTATACTATACAAAAATAACATTGTGTCTTCTATTGTATGTCTTCAGTCTACTAATATAATTATTGCAAATAATGCCCCATTGTTTTGGAAAGTGAAATATTTAAACAGGACACACGTGTATATGTACACTCAGGATATACATGCCTACGTACCTTCACTTACACGAAGCAGAAAACTGAGGGGAACAATAATTAGTTAATTTTTGGTCCAAACATTTGTAAGTGTGTCCCACGTGTAATGGCAGTAAGCTGTTGGCCGCTGTGGCGAGTAAGTGCATCATAGAGGTGCTGGGTGTGTGACAGGGTGTACGTTTACACAGTGTGGTGTTTGAGCTTGGGGAAGGCAGTCAGATGATGGGCCACTGGAAAAGTCCAGGAAGACGTGATGGTCCACTTTGGAGGCGCCTGTGTGCTGAGGGAAGAGAAAGCAGGGAGCCTAGAAGCCACCAGAGCCCCTCCTCTGATGACTCATTGAGAGGGAACCGTGGTGGCGACAGGATCAAGACCAGCTCTCAAAGCAACTGAGTTGCCTAGGCAGGTCCTGCATGGTGGGCCTGTGGGGCCCGTCCTTCATTCCCTGATTCTGGAGTTAGAGTCCACCTAGCCACAATCAGGTGACCAAGTGGAGAGGAGGCGATGAGGGTAAAAGAAGAAGGGAAGCCTCAGCTGTGCCCTGGTGGTGGGTGACAGCCCTCCCCATCTCACAGCATTCCCGGGGGCGTGGGCTCTGTCCTCTGCTCTTGGTACCCGAGGCCCCCTATCTGGGCCCCATCCTCACAACTGCAGAGAAGCTGGGCCCTGGCCCAAGGGGCATTGGTGCTGACCATGAGACACCTGGGCAGGCTGTAGGTGGAGAGCTGTGGCTGTTGCTGGCAGCAGGCTTCCCAGGAAAGCATGGACTGGATTCAGACATGAACAGGATGGAGGAAGCCGACAGTCTGTCTGGGGTACAGGGTGTATGAGGAGAGGGTCCACCAGACTTGCCCTCCCGGGTTGGTGCCTGACTGTGGAGTGGCCTCTGCAGCACCAGCTCTCCTCCCAGCTCAGATCTATCTGTTTTACCAACGCTCCTGTGGGCACATGGCCTTCCTAGGAAGCTGCCTGCTGATTCTGAAGGCCTGGTCTGTAATGACAGCAAGTGTCTGACCTGGGACAGGTAAGCCCTACATTCCTTTCAGTGCCACTCTGTTCAGGTGACACCTTACCAATGTCCAGGAGCTTTTGTACAGCCTTTGTCATCCTGCAGGTAGTATGACCTGAGCCCAGCAGGCTGCGGGGACAGAGCCAGCACACCTGGACAGGCAGAGCAGGAGGGGTGGGAGCAGCATGGGGGACCCTGCTGTACCTTCTGCTTGATTCTTCTGTATACCTAGAACTGCTCTGAAAAATAAAATCTGTGATTTTAAAAAAAGTCTCCTTCCTAGGCCTGGAATGTCAGAAGTGAGAGGAGCAAGACTAGTCCTGGAAAGAGACAGGCCAGAGCCATCTGTGGGCCCTGTGGGCGCTCTGTAGGCACCTCGGTGTCACCAGGGAGTGGGGCCTCCCAGGATCCATCTGGTGCTCCTGTGCCACAGCCAGGGTATTACAAGGTGGAGTGGGCAGGGCACCGCCTGTTCAGGAGATGGCAGACAAAGCAGGTGTGTGGGCTGCAAACCCCGGGGGGTGAGGCGAATTAGGAATAAATGAAGTAATTGGGGTTGAATGAGCTGACAGAGACCTGAAAATGAGTATGTTTAGAGTGCTCAGAGAGACACGTGATAAAGTTTATTAATTAAGATGTTATTCACTCACACAGAAATAGGAACAAGGGTCCTGAAAACCAGTCTATAGAAACATAGTCTTTAGAAGGGACATGATAGATTATAAATCAGAGGTGAACAGAGAGACTTAGTGAATTGGAAAATGTTATTAAGGAGTTTATTTAGAGCATAGTCAAGAGATAGGATTTTTGCTTAGGTTCATGTTTTTACTTCCTTTCCCATACTTTTTGAATCGTATGTGATGGTGGACTCATTGTGACATGTTTGTACTTGCACACACTGTAACGACGTGACTTGCCAGTATCATTCCCAGTGTCCCCTTCCTTCTCTCCTCCTGCCCCAGTCCCTTTCCTCTACTTCCCTCATCTCTCTTTAGTTTTCATGAGATTCCCCTTACCTTTCTTTTTTTTTTTACCTCTTTTCCTCTTTGACTTCCATATGAGGGAAGCATACTCCTTTCTGAGGTTGACTTATTTTGCTTAATACGGTGTCCTCTAATTCTATCCATTTTCCTGCAAATAACATGATTTCATTTTTCTTTTTGGCTGAACAAGATTCCATTATTATGGTTTAGATATAAAGTGTCATAATAGTCCATGTGTGAGGCCACCCAGGACTGTTCAGAGGTGAACTGAGCTGAGGTAAGAGGTGTGACCTGATCAGTGGATGGAGCCTTGGTGTGGACTAACTGGGGACACCTGTGGGCGCACAGATGGAGAAGCTGGGTCACTGGGTTTTCATTCTGTCCCTGGTGAGTGGAGCCCCTCTCAGCCTCTGGGTGGCCGTGTTCTGAGCTCTTTCCTCCGCTACACCTTTATACCATGATGTTCTGCCTCATCCCGGGTCCAAAGTTAGGTGTCAGCAGACCATGGACTAGACCTTGGAACCTGTGAGCCAAAATGAACTTTTCGTCCTCCACACTGTTCTTGTCAGTTCTTTTGGTCGCAGTGATGAAAGCCGCCTGAGACGTCCACTGCGCATGTGCGCATCACAGGTTCTTCCCCATTCATTCGCTGATGGACACCTAGGCGGTTTCATAGTTCACCCTTGTGAATTGTGTAGCTGTCAACATGCTATGCATCATGTTTTTTATTTTTTATTTTTTGGCACCAGGGACTAAACTCAGGGGTACCTAACCACTGAGCCACATCCCATCCCTTTTATTTTGAGACAGGGTCTCCCTAAGTTCCAGAGGCTGGTTTTGAACTTGTGATCCTTCTGCCTCAATCTCTTGAGCCTCTGGGATTTCAGGTGGGCACCACTGTGCCTGGATGTTTTTTATTCTTATAGAAAGGAGCAGTGAAAAGACATGATAGCCCCACCAAGTAGCTCAACAATTCATCCAAAAGAAATTCCAGAGAGAAACAATGGGGAGCAGTGTTGGGAAATGTAAGGGGAAAATTCCCAAATAGAGAGTTGAGTTTTCCAGCTTATGTCTTCAGGGTTCAGAGCAGGGCATGTAAGAATCGGTCCATACCCAGGTACTTGAGAACATTGGTGACCAAAAAAAAATTTAAACTGACGGGAAGAAGACATGCCACAAGGACTGACAGCTAGAGCTGCCCAAGTGTGGTTCTCTAGCAAGAGAGCAATGGCATCAGAGCCCAGCAGAAGGTGGGCAACAGGCCAGCACCCAGAGTCCCCAGCACAGAAGGAGCTGGAGGCTGGGCAGAAGCATCCCAGGGGCTGGCAGGAGCACGTGAGTCAGGAAGAGGAGCCCCTAGTCCTGATGTCCCAATACCCAGAGCCCCATGTGGTAGGGGAGAGCAGGGAGGACACTGGCAGAGGGTGGCTGATGAGGTTAAACACAGGAGGAGCAGGCACCTTAGAGTCTGTGTGGAGGTCAGCGTGACCTTGAAGGCACTACAATTAGGATCTGAACTACCCTTGGAGATGGGATGCGAGTGGGAGGACTGACAGCCATGTGTTTGGACTTCTGTGGTCCAAGGGAGCGTGGCGAGTAAGGGAAGCAGAAGAATTGGGGCCATGCCGAGAGATGTGAGGTCAAGGGCAGAGCTTTATTTTAACCACCAAAACTGTTTCTATTAGATAAGGAAGTAAAGTGCCAAACACAATATTCCTTGGAGCTCATTTCTAAGGACACTACTTTGAGGACTGAGGATCTGAGTGATCCGCAGCCCATTGGGGTACCCCAGGCCCAGAACCTTCTGTGGCCTCACAGACTGCGCTGCACAGCCAGGTGCTATGCACCTTGCCTCCCCACAGGAGCGTGGGCACACATCAGGCAGTGATGCTGGGGAGGGCTGCCCAGGCGCAGGGAACGTGGAATAGTGGTGGACAGGCACTCTGTCTAGCCCCTGACTTGCCCTGCCCTACCCCTTCCTGCTGCTCTGGACCAACCTGAGGAGGGTGAGGAAAACCTGCAAGTGTCCTCTCAGTTTCTGGGAGAGAACATGTGTCAGAGGGATGCCTTAGGCTAGTGGCTTGGAAACAGCAGGGATTCATCTCAGGCTCTCCACCTGGGGTCCTATTTTAATAGTCAGCTTTTCTTGCTGCGGTGACTAAAGGACCTGACCAGCACAAATGTAGAGGAGAAAAGTTTTATTTGGGGGTTCACGGTTTCAGAGGTCTCCATCCATAGACAGCAGGCTCTATTCCTTGGGGCTCGAGGTAAGGCTGAACGTCACAGCAGAGTGTGTGGCAGAGAGAAGCAGCTCACATGGAGATCAGCAAGCAGAGAGTGAGACTTCATTCTCCAGATACAAAATATATACACCAGAGCCACGTTCCCAATGAACCACTTCGTCTAGCCACACCCCACCTGCCTCCAGTTACCACTCAGTCAGTCCCATCAGGGATTCGCCGATTAGATTAGGGCCATGACCCAATCATTTCTCCTCCAATTCTTGCACTGTCTCACATGTGAGCATTTGGGGACACCTCACATCCAAACCATAACAGGGCCCAAGACCCAGATGCTGGCAGATTTAGTGTCTGGTGAGGGCTCTGTCCTCTTGGAGTCAAATGTTGTCTCCCTGAGTGGCAAAAGGAAAGGAAGGGGCAAAAGGGCCCAGACTCCCTTTGGCAAGCCCTTCTGTAAGCACATTAGCATTGGGAAGGAGGGGCCCTGGTGACTGGCTCCTGAGAGGCCCCTCAGTACCGGTGCACTGGCAGTAGGATTTCAGCATGTCTTTGGGAACACATTCGGACAGCAGTTCTTCCTTGGGGCCAGTCCCATGCTGTGTTGGGGTGGTACTTCTCATGCCTTCCCACGCCAGGCTCCTTGCTGTGGATGTCTCGGGTGGGCTGGCTCGCTGGCCCTCAGGACCCCTCGCTCTGGCGAGCATGCCTTGCAGAGTGCTTTGAGCGCCAAGAGCACAGCGCTCGTCTGTGCTGACTCACTGTCTGACCTTTGTTTTTCAGTGCAAATGGTCAAGAAAAGGCTTCATCCGGACGAGGTGGTGCATTGCTGACTGGTATGTTCCTGGGTGCAGGACCACCTGTCTCCTCTTCGTGACACTCAGAGTGCTCTGACCTCCTGCTGTGTTCGTGGTCTTGCCTGACCCCCACAGGCACTCTGTGACCTTTTTAGTTTGTGGGTGATGCACACGGTGCAGAGTTGTTGCTCGTTTTCTGTACATTGGAACTTTGGGTGCTTGACACAAATGAAGACACAGCCAGGTCCTCAGGGAGCCTCCGGTGGGCCCTCCAGCTGCAACCTGTTGTGACCAGGACCTGTGCTAACCAGGACCTGAGCAAAGCTGGGTCGGAGTTGTCTATGACCACCTTCCTTCAGACAGACCTCCCATAGCTCCTGGCCTCCCTGCCCTGTGATGGTGGTGGAATCCCTCATGAGGTTTTACCCCCCCTCCAGGGATTTCTGAACCCTTGCTGCTATAGAACAGACCCACCCTCTGCTCCCAACTTCAGAGTCAGCCATTGCCTGGACTTTGGCTTCTGTTGCTCAACTGGGGTCTGACCAGGGTCCTGTGGGCTGTGGGATACTTTTCTGAGCTTGCCCATCATAGTGGTAAAAGCCCATTCCTCCCCATGCACTTGGGCAGGGGGAAAGGGAGACAGAAGAACACAGGTGGGGCTCTAGTCCCTTGTGATCTAATGCAAGAGGAGGGTGGCCACCGTCCTGCTGCCCTTTGCCCTGGGTCTCGGGGACTAGCCCTGGTACAGTGTAGGAGGGACACCATGGGTGTGGACACCTGGCGTGGTCATTGGGCTGGTGAAGGAGAGCACAGACCTGCAGGCTCTCCTGTATGGCTTCTGCTGCCAAGGGGATGAGGCCCAGTGTCAGTGTCCTACAGAGGAATCTGTGTGGCAGTGAGCACTTGGAGTAGTGGTAAGACCTCCTGATGAAGGGCACAACCACACCAGCTGGGGATCCATGGCATTCTCCAGGGTGTGGGAAAGGCTTCTCCAGATCAGATTCCAGCCTTGCCACGTCCTTGTGTGTGGAGGGGTTCCAGTGAGGCTGCTGAGGGTCTTCCTCAGGCTGTGTGCTCTGCCTGCCTGCCTGCCTGCCTTTGTGCACCTGGCCCCTGTCTCCCACTGTGGGTTCCCTGATGGTGATGCAGTGGGCTGGCCTCAGCAGCGTGGGCTGCTGGGACTGAAGACCGGAGGGGAGCTCCCCTCTCCCTGCTCAGAACACAGTTGTGGTAGGTTCTGAAATCCTGTACAGGTCCTTTCCTTAAAGACAGCCCTTGCTTGACCTGGCCAGGGTGCCTGCATTTGTAAGAGTTATTGGAGACTTAACGAGAGGTCTCGCACCCCCTGGCCTCGGGTGCTACTGCTGCAGGTGTGGCTGAGGACAGGTGGGTGGGTGGACCAGTGGCTCCCCCACGGAGGAGGCAGGTGCTGACGCACACTCTCCAGGGCACAGGGAGGGGCGGCCCTGCTTAGGGCAGCCAAGGATGCTGGCTGACGATCGCCTGGTCCTTTTCTCTCTTTACCACAGTGCCTTCGACTTGGTAAACATCCACCTTTTCCATGATGCATCCAACTTAGTGGCCTGGGAGACAAGCCCTTCTGTGTACTCGGGCATCCGGCACAAGGCCCTGGGCTACGTGCTTGACAGGTAGGTGCTGCTGTGCCCTGTCCACTTCAGAACGTGGCGTCGTGGTTCATTTTTTTCTGTTTGGCAGTGGCCCTTGGAATGCCAACCATCGAGGCTCTGAGAGCCCTAACCTCATGCCCTGGCTTGAGCAGGCCCTCACCATAACATCCCTTCCCTGCCACATTTGTGGGAAAGAGAAGAAAACAGCACCGTGAAGATGGTGGCAGGACATAAGTTCTGACAGTGATGTGACTCCACATCACAGCAGCTGAATCTGACTCTGGGCTCAAAAACAGATGCTTCCTGGGTTGCACTGGCAGGGCAGCGTCTTCCCACAGCTTTGGCCCTGTCTGGTGACTCCCAGGTGCTGCACTCAGGGTCTGGACAGCGTAGAGCTGCACCCAGGTGCGTAGGGTCAGCTTGGGGGGTCTTTCTGCACAGCCCTGCACAGTGCGGCTCCACCTGCTGTGCCCTTCTGCCATCCAGCTGGCCAGGCCTCGCTTCCTGGGAAGGGCTGTGGGCCTCGGTGACCATCAAGATAGGGGCTGCCCTCCTTCTGCCTGGGCTCCCGGCTGCCCTGGCTCCTCCTACCTGGGTGCTCCAGGTCCTCCATCCTCTGTAACGTCCCAGGTGACCTTCAATGGGGTCGGAGCTGATGTGCAGATGGGCCTTTTGCTAAGGTTTAGCTTAGGCAGCCAAGTCTGGGTGTACTCTCTGCTCACTCTTTGTGGTCCTCACATTGGAACCCTCTTCTCCCAGCTTCTTCCCATGGCCAGTGTCAACTAGAGCTTACAACAAAAACATCCCATAGGCTTAAGACAGGCATTTGCCCTGAGGGGTCTCTGATTTCACCAGAGCCCACAGCTTCCCAAGGGACCTCCCTGACCCCCAGCCCCATCATGAGGAGCACAGCATTGTGCCTGAGTGAGGATGGGGGCCTCCTGTGCTCTGAATCATCCTCTCCCCCATCAGACTTTGGCCTTTCCATTGCCAGGGCCTGGCCTCCCTTCTTCCTGCACCTGCCCACCCCCGTTTTTTTTGAAATGCCATCATAGGGCACTTTTTATCCATACTCCTGGAAAAACGTGAGGTCTGTGAGCACAGCATCATGCTCAGCAGAAAGGACATGCTGTTCCCAGGCCACCACCCATGCCTGGAGTGGTCATACAGCTAGCTGTCCGTGGCCTGTGGACAGAAGCCACGGCCATGGTGTGCCAAAGGCTGGTCTCAGGAAGCAGAGCCAGGCCAAGGCGTTGGGTGCTCCGAGTCTCTGGGAGGCTTCTCAGGAGGTCTCCACTGAGGGAAGAAGAGTGCACCTGGAGAGGCCTGCCCCTGTGTCCTTTGTGTGTGCACCCAGCACTGTCTGGTCCCTGAGGGCAGAGCCCGGGTAGCCCACGAGAGGAGACCCTGAGTCTGGGCATATTCCTCCCCAGCAAGCAGGACCTGTGGCCTGAGGGGTGTCCTGAGGAGTCCCTGGGGTCAGGTGGGGTCACAAAGGAAGGCCCCTGCACAGGCATCTGGGTGCAGGCTGGCCGCCTCACTGCCCTTCCTGAGAATCGTGTGTACAAGTGCATCCATGTGTATACACGTGCCGTATGTCAGCCCTGTGTGTCCTGAGGAGAGTGGGGAGACTAGAGCCACCTGCTTGGCCATTAACCTGGCATGTGGCCACCACTTGCCTCTGGGACATGCCTCCCTGCCTGGGAGAAGCAGCCCAGAGCCCTACAGAACAGCCCCTTTCCTTGTCTGATCACTTCCAACCCAGTCCTCAGCATGAGGGCTCCAGGGGCTGCTGGTGTCTTCCAGGCCCTTGCAGAAGAACAATGGGTGTAGGATGTGTGTCTGGATGCTTCTGCTAATACTGCCTGGCACATAGCCATGCCCTAGCCGGGGCTGGGCCCTGATCATGGAGGCAGGCCTCAGCTGAAGGCTGGGCCCTTGCTCTCCTATTGTGAGGTGTGGCACTGGCAGACCGTGGGGCTCAGGTGCTTTGTCCTGTAGCCACATCCTTATCCAGATCCCTCTCTCTTGTGTGTCTCCTGCACTTCACACACCTGCCCTGGAGTACCTTCTGCTGTGGTCCTGCATGGCCACCACTGGGCAGGGGCTCCTCTGCAGCTGCTGCCCACTTGCTCCTGGAGTGAAAAACTGACCACAGCTGCCCTGAGCAAGGCCAAACCTTGGAGGATGGCACCAGACTGGTGTACTTCAGGGAGATCATCACGGTCAGTTTAGGCCTGAGGCTGCCTCAGTTCCAGGCAGGTGGCCCAGACTGCTTCCCGCTGGCAACTCCTCAGTGGCCAAGGACTGGCTATACCCTGTGCATTGTCTGCGGGGCCTCCCTCTCTGGACAGGGAATGGGCAGCCTTCTGGGCGGGAGCCATGGCCAAAGCAGTCAGGTATGGCTTTCCTGCCTAATCACTTCTTTGCTTCGTGGCACCAAGTTTTTCATGAGCCTCCCAGGCAGCCTAGGAGCCAAGAAAGATCTGCGGGCCATTCAGTCTTGGTGACCATGGTCAGGTTGCCAGTATGGTGAGACATTAAAAAGTGTCATTGCCCCATGCTGCCATGCCTATATGGCCCCCAGAAAAGCGATCTTGGGGGTTTGGGCCACTTTTCTGCATCTTTGCATTCCCACGAATGGCTTCTGTGGCGAACTCAGCCAGCCGCAGATCCGGACCTCCGCGGTGCAGGGTTGGGCCACCGGGCACAAAGGGGTGCTCTGTAGGAGCAGTGAATAATGGGTCGCCCTTTCATCAGGGCTGCTAACCTTTTGGCAGCCACCAGCAGACTGCATTCTGCTGTGCTGATTGGGGAGGACAATGCCGCTCTGGCCCTTTGAATGGACATTGCCACCAACAGCGCCGCATTCACAGCAGCACTGGGAACTGCTGTGAGCATTGTCTACTGTCTCTGCTGAGCTGCAGGAAACAGCAAGAGTGTCGTGGGGAGGTTGCCTGCTCCTGGCCAGGTCTCCTTGCACAGCGCTGGGTCCCTTTCTCCATCTAGCTGCAGGAGGCAGTGAGAGTGCCCCGGGGAGGCTGCCTGCTCTCCGCCAGGTCCTTCTGTGTAGCTCCTGGGATTCCATCTCCAACTGAGCCACAGAAGCAGAAGGCAGTAGACCAGGAGCACAGTCAGCGGTGTGCCTCCATCTCAAGAATTGGGGCAGATGCTATATTAAAGCTGGCTTTTCTCTAAATCCAAGATTATTCCAAAATAAACAGGTTATTAAAGAAACAAAACAGAGACAGGTGCTCTGAATCCAAGTCTCCATCCAGCAGCCCCTGCAGTGAGTGGCATGGCCACACGTAGCAGTTGTGTCATGCACAGGGTGCCACCTGGCAGGATCGCACAGGTGTCTGACGTGCCCAGGGCCAGGGAGGATCTGCCTCTCATTCCAGCTTGTGATTAGCCACTGCCTTTGGGTGGGATTAGTGTTTGAGGCTTCAGAAAATGCCATTCAGATGTCAATCAAAAATAGTGTATGGGTTTCTCAGGATTTCTTTTCTTTCTTTCTTTTTTTTTGAGGTGCTCTGGATGAACCTAGGACATTGTGCGTGCTATCACTGAGCCACATCCCTAGCCCAGGATATTCTATCAGAGATAATAATCTCTATATTTTTTTTTTGGTACAATTTGTGATTTTTTTTTTTTCTTGCCTCCCTTGTTTTGTAGGTTAGGACAAAAGTGCCTGGTTAGTGAAGAGAGTCCCGGCATGTTCAGCTGGTCTGAGCGATGCTGGGGGAGTTCAGGTGCTGTAGGAGCCCTGGGGGTGGCTCTGAGCAGTGCCCACACTGGTCCTTGTTGCAGACTCATCCCTGTCCTGATGCGAGGTCAGCTCTGGGTGGGGGTTGGGGGGTCCTTGTATTTGCCTTCCTGAAATGCCAACCCCAGATGTGTCCTGAAGTATTCCTGAGTGCTGGGCCATGAAGTGAGAGCCTTCTCCACGAAGTGACAGCACTCTTCTCTGTCCACCTTGAAACGCAGCCTCCCTGGTCCGCAGACATCTCCACATTACAACTGTGAAATCCTGGCATAAAGCGCCCCTCTGTCCCCCATTATTTTCTCACAAACATAGTCCATTGTCACAGCACTGAAGTTAATTTGATCAACATTGGGACATTTAACTTTTATGTTCAGTCAAAAGAGTTGTTTCATGCTCATTTTGGGCATTCAAAGGAAATGATTGCCAGAAAAATAATGTTCCTCTGAACAATTCGGAGCAATTAGTTTCCCAGGGAGAGGCGATGTGACGCGGGCGGCCACACAGCTCCCTTTGTCGCTGTGTGGATGGTCATCAGTCAGCTGTCAGCCAGCTCAAAGACCCCGCCAACCAAACGCTTCTCTGTGGGCCGTTCCCAGAGCTCGCCTCGCTCCAGAGAGCAGAAGGGAAGCCCTGCGCCTCCAGGCAGGGCCGCTCCTGGCTGAGGGTTCCGACCATTCAGGTGCTCTGCCTGGTGGCCAGTGTGGTTCCGTGCCACCCAGTCAGGCTTTCTTAAGACCCACTGGCTCCAGGACAACTGCTGTCCCTCTGGGACTTGCCCCACCCAGCACGGAGCCCTGTAGCACCCCAAGTGCCCCTCCATAGTCTTGGCTACTTCCTATACAAGGCTCAGGATTGTTCTAGTATTTCCATAGCATCCTCCAGGAACAGGCCTGCTGAGGCCATGTCGAGCCCAGCTGCAGTCCTGGGCCTCATGCCTCGGATGGCTGATGAAGTCTGTAATTTGTCCTTGACCCTACTGGTTCAGGCCTCCAGAAAAGCAGTGAGGGCCCTGGTGCCAGGAGCTGCCTCTTCCCTCCACACAGTGGCGTGAGGTTCCGCACTTTGCTTGTTTGTGAAGAATGGGCGTGTGGATGCCTCTGGTGCCCCTGCACCCTTTGCCCTCTGCCTGCCTTGCTCTGTGCACCCCCTGGCTCAGGCCTGTCACTGCATGTTTCTGTGCAAGACATGAGCACACATGTCCGCCTCTGTGTACTGGGTGGAGGCAGGCATGCACCTGTCATCACACGTGTGTGGTTCGTGTTTTTGCACACGGGGTGTCTATAAGTGATGCTTTAGCTCCATCTGAATGACATCCAGCTCATCAACCATGGTGAGCATTTCTGGTTTCACGCCCATTGCTTCTTCACATCTCTCTGCTCTCCTTGAGACCCCTTGGGGGGAGGTTTCTCAGTATTTTGCCAAAAATCACTGACCACCCATCCACTCTGAGCCCGTGTGGAAGGCCAGGCAGTTTCCAGTTCCTGGGTGCCAGTGAGGCTGCTCATCCCTGTCTGAGCTTGTGGGTTTAGGCGTTCCACTCCCCAGGGTCTTGGCTGTGGATTCTCTGCCAGTCACCTGGAAAATGAAGCACTGAGGAGCCTGAGCCCCTTCTGTGCCTGCCCCTTGCCTGTTCTGTGGCTCACTGTGGTGTCCAAGCAGTTAGATGGGCTGTTGTCCCTGCCTTTGTGATAGACAGGCTCTCCTTGCCTCTGCCTCCACCGTGACAGGCAGACCATCAGAGCTGTGGTCTGCGGTGCCCAGGGAACCCCAAGGCTGCAAGCCCTGCCAGGGCAGAGCCATGTCCAGGACACGCCTCCAGTGAGGGCTGAGTGGAGGCAAGGCGTGGAGTTTCAAATAGGCATTGTGTTCATTCCGTTGGAATGAGTTTATTTAGAATGGCTCGCACACGTCTGTGCCAGGCAGCCAGTCAGATGAGGGAAGATCAGGAGAGCTTCCCAGTGATTACATTACTCTAAAGGTTTGGGATAGTTTTGGTAATTTATGGTGTGAGTGTTTTTGCAGTTTCAACTTGACTAGCAAACTTGGTTTCTCCCACAGGTGAGAAACTGACTGTAGTCAACTCCTAATCGAATGCAGGCAACACATTTAGAAGCACAGTGCCAAAGACTACCACATCTCCTGATTCAAAATAAGAAAGGAAAGAGCAGTCTCCGGTGTGTTGGGAGCACTGGGCACATCGTGGCCAGGCAGGCGCATCTGCCTTCCAGCCCACTGCAGCTCTGGGGGTGAAAGGGCTGGATATGTGAAAGCTTGCTTCTGGGTCTCAGCAGGACTCTGCAGCCCTCTTTGACCTGGAGACCCACCAGGGGTATCTGAGGCACCGGGCAGCCCCACTCAGGGCTCCCTTTTCCATACTAGGGGAGTTGCCACCGCTGGAGATGTGATTCCTGTCTTCTGGGACTCTCCCAGAAGCCTCGAGTCCGCCATGTCACAGGATGCAGTGTCCTCCAGACACAGGTGGACAAGGCTCTGACCGAGCAGAGAGCTGGCACCTCCCCCAGTGAGGCTGTCACATCCTGGAATCAGCTGTCAAAGCAGGAGACACTATATCCAGGCCTAAGAAATTGATTTTTATGGCTCTTCTTTGTGATTCTCTTTCTGAATCAGGCTCATGATATTGATGTGGATCTACTTTTTAATCATAATAGCTACTGACAAGGTAATTAATTTTAAAACAACTCTTTCTTCTTCCTGGTCCAAATGGCACTATATTGAAATTAACAGTGAGTGCGCGAGGCCGGGGCCTGGCACTCAGGCGATTGCGTGGCCAGTGACAGCCTCTTCATCTTGCTGCTGCTGCATGACCTGCAGAGATGGGTGTTGCTGTTAATTGGCTCAGGCTATTATATCAGAGAGAGCAGGGCAGGGAAGCATGATCAAGTTTAGGTTTTTAATGATAGTCTTACAGGAATCCAGACGTGCCCATGAGATTGCCTGGCTGAGTCCCTGGGAACCCATGGGAGCATCCTGGCTGGACCTGTCAGCACCATCTCAGTGAGCAGGAAGGACCCAGGAGGCAGCATGTAACTGTCTCCCAGCTCTTGACTTTCTAAAGTTCATTCATTCTGGAGCTAAATCTGGAGTTTATTAATTGTTTGTTTGTATGTTTGTTTGTTTTTTAAGAATTTAGCTCCAAATGTAATTCTGCTGCTTAGCCCAGCAGACATTTGCTTCTGCAGTGAGCATCTGCTGAGATCATCTCTGCACGTCCCCTTGTAGGCCTCGGCCTCCTGCCTTCAGAGCTCAGCATGGTCCACTGAGCTCAGAGCTTGTATCAGCTAGCTGGGAGGCCCAGCTCCGCAGCTCCAGAGTGTGCACACGAGTGCCCACGCACGTGCAGAAATCGCTTTGGTGTCCTGTGACCTGGCTCTCCCTGCAGCCTTACTGGGCCAGCTCCAACTTGCCTGGCTCCCCTTTGGCCTGTGGGCCTGCAGCCTAGTGCAGAGGCTCACTTGACCTCCTGAGGTAACTGTAGCAGCTTCACTGAACACTCACTGATTGCAGAGCTTTGTACAAGAGAAGGAAATCCCTTAGAGTGAAGATCTGTTCAGTGAGGAAGCTGAACAAGATGGCAGGGTCACCTTCCTCCCTGCTTTGCCTGTAGACCCTTCGAGAGCTCCCGTGAACAGGGAGGGTATGCGTATCTGAGGTGTGCACAGGCCACGCAGCACCCCACTGTTGGAGAGCCCTCGTCTCTGCAGTCATGCATGAAGTTGGAGTCATACTTTGCATCCCCAGTATCAAGTGAGCAAAGTGTGAAGAGAAAAACAGTAGCAAACTCTTGTGTTTTAGTCCAGGGGTGTTGTCTTCATGCTTCACGCTTGCCACTGGGCGTCTGAAGGATGAGCACTCCTGCTCTGGGATGGACACCAGCAAGCCACACCAGAAGCAGCACAGGTGTGTGGATGTGCAGAGCTGCTGCTTTAGGGGCGCCACCTCCTCCAGTCACCCGGTGCCACAGGAGGCTTCCTTCCTCAGCTCTCTCTAAAACAGAGGGGCCTGGAGCAAGAGAAGGGAAGAGGCCCAGCTGGAGGAAGGCAGTCTTCCAGGCCAGCAGGCCTCGGCCCTGAGCCACACTCCCAGTGTGTTTTTCTTCCTGCCTGTGTTCCTTTGCCACATCTCACATACAGCGTGCCCTCTCACAGCATGGCACTGCTCAGCAGAGGTCACTGCCACCTGCCCGAGTGCCTTGCCAGAGGTTACCAGCCCTGGGCTTGTCACCTGTAGCCCCTGTGCCAAGCCACACAGGAGCCATGGTGGAAAGAGGTGAGGAGTATTGGAAAGAGAGGACCAGGTGTGTCCCTTTCTGGCACCAGCCTGTGGAAGGCTCTGGGGGCATGTGACCCAAGTGGGTCCTTGCCAGGACAGCTCCCTGGCAGCCTCAGGCTGGAGGGATACTCGGGCAAGTCTAAAAGTGAAAACAAGATGTTAGAAACTGACAGAGGACAAGATCTCTGAGACAGAGGGTACAGGGTGGGTGGGGAGCAGGTCAGTCAAAAGCTGGCAACCCTGTGAGCACAACAGGGCCAAGCCTCCTGGTTCTAACAGACCAGGGTATGTTGGCAGGGTCTCTCTCCTCCCCAGGACTCCTGGTGAGATGCTCTGCCCAGGGAAGTGCCTCATCCTCAGGTAGCTGTTCTTCCCCACAACAGAATTCAGCCTCGGATGCTGGGAACAGGCGATATAACCCAGAGTGGCTTCTCTGCTGCCTTGGTGCAGGGGTGGGTTGGCAGCAGCATCTACAGAACCAGGGTCTCTGGAGTCTGTCTCCCCTTAGCCAGAAGGGGTGGGGCCTCCCAGAGCACATTAGCTCTTCCCTCTTCTTGGTAGGCGTCAGTGTGCAGGACTGTAACCTGGTCCCTCAGCTAGGACCCTGGAAGACGTGGCCCAGGTGTCCTGGTAGGCTCTGACCTTGGGAGAGCGACGTGGGTTCTCTGAAGCCTAGGTTTTCCCTTTTAAAGACGTTTATCAGCAGAACAGTGTTTATTCCAAAGGTGCTTCATAAACATTCCTACCTGGAGACCCAGTCACTTTAGGTGGTCCTGTTTCCCCTTACCAGCAGTGAGGAGGAGGCTGAGCTTCTGCCAAGCCCTGAGCCACTGTGACACAGTCTGTTCCTGAGCAGCTTTCTCCATGAAAAGGCTGAATTCTTTTAAAAAGTAAATGAAATTACTGGCCACTTATGTTTTTTATAATAACCTGTTAAAATCTGGCTTCTCTTTAATTAATATTTAAATTGAAAGCAGTTCCAATTAAAAAGGAAAATAAGACTGTGGAATTTAGCGAGAAGATTTAACAATTAATACGCAAGAAAAATATGAAAAGTGCTCAGATTGTCTTTTAAGAGAATCGTCAAGCTGGGCATGGTGGCACATGCCTATGATCCCAGTGACTCTGGAGGCTGAAGCAGGAGAATCACAAGTTCAGAGCGAGCCTCAACAACTTAGCAGGGCCATGACTCGAAAAAATAAAATAAAAAGGAGCGGGGATGTGGCTCTGGGTTAAATCCCCAGTACCAGAAAAGAAAAAGAATTGTCAATAAGAAGGGCTTCCCGGGCTGGGGTTGTAGCTCAGTGGTAGAGTGCTTGCCTAGCATGTTGGAGGCACTGGGTCTAATCCACCACATAAAAACAAATAAGTAAATAAAGGTATTGTGTCCACCTTTAAAAAAAGAAGGGCTTCTCTATATAAATTCACATGAATTATTAGGGATAGATAAGAAAACAGTAGGTGATCTGTGCTGTCCTGGGGTTGTTTTGGGTAGCACCAGCTCCTGAAGCCCCTGCTCAGTCCTGTGGCTCCTGATTGATCCATGCTCACCTTAGTGCCCCACCACAAAGGCAGAACTGGCGGGGCTTCTGTGCCTGGCTGGGACCAGGGCAGGCGAGGACAGCTGTGGGAAACATGGATGTACTTGCTCCTGTGGAAGGTAAAGCTTCCACCTGGCTGAGGTTGCCCGGGCAGGATGGCAGCAGCCGCAGGCTGGTGAGGGGCATCCCACGTCTACCACAGACATCTGGACCACTGCCCAGAGTTGATGGGGCCGCCCTGGGATTCAGAAAGAAAGGGGCAGGGGACTGCAGGGAAACTAGCCCTGACCCCATTAAAACCAGGGGAAATGCAAACCCCAGAAAGAGGGCTGACGGGTGTCTGTGCTCTCTGTCACCAAGGCCATCAGGCTGAGAGAAGGCCATCCCTCTCAGTAAGGAGTCCGTGAGCAAGGGTCCAGGCCTGAGATGGACTGCACAGGGCCCCTCCCTCCCTCATCAAGGCACTGAGCAAAGAGCAGGGCAGAGGCTGGGTGCAGTGGCCACCCCCATTACCTCTTAGCAACCTTGTTCTTCCAACCTGGTGAGTGGACTCCCTTCAGCAGCTTGCCACAGACCCCGACGTGACATCACACCTGCAAAAGCTGGAAGTCAGGAGACAGGCTTTTCACTTCTCTTGATTTCTCACACCAACACATCTAGTTGGAAACTGCCCAGGCTGTAATTAATCAGCTACTGCCCTCCCTGTGCCATGGACCCACGGTGCCCCTCACACTCCGACCCCAGCTCCAGGTGTGCATAGTGCCAGAGCAGCGTCCCCGGACCTCCCCTCAGCCTGTGTTGGCACTCACCAGCACAGCAGCAACACATATGCCTGCTGAGCCAGGACCTGTGGTGCATGGTGGGCTGCACGCGAAGCCCGGAGTTGATCTGAGTGAGGAGCTCCCACTCCTGCCTGGTTGATAACTGAGTTCCCTCCCATTGCAGAGGCGCAGTGAAGCCAGAGGTGGCCTGGTGCCTGGGCCCTGGGAGACCGCTCTGCCATGACACTCTGTTCTGTCCCAGCGTCCTGCTAGCAGACCCCTGCTGCACACAGGCTTATTTTGCTTTCATATCAGATGTAACTTGAGTGTTTACTTTCCTCAAAAGTATGAGTATTGACCGTGTGGCTGTGTTGTCAGGCCACTGGGAGGCTCGGGCAACGTCTGGAAGGGATACCACTTCACATCCTCCTGTTTTTCAGTGGGAAATGTTCATGAAATAGGGTGTGATTGGCTGAGAATCCTCAGCAGGGCGACACCCAGCTGGTAGATCACATCTCTGTGCCTTGGAGACCTTCGGTGGGAAGATGTGTGAATGTTCCTACATAGGAGGAGCGTCTCAGTGGGTGGGCGGCGTGGCTCTGCTCGGCCTGCTGCCTGTCTGCTGACAACCCACCGTCACCTTGCTTCTCCCAGATGGTGTTTTCTTGGGCTTGTGTCATTGGTTGCCTTTCCTTTCCCCATGAGGTGGTTCTCTACTAAGCCCTCTGGCCCAGCTGACTTGGGGGAGCTGAGTGCTGGCTTCTCTGTTGGGTTCTGGGACACAGAAGAGTCCCTTGCTGAGGATTCCCTGAGGGAGGGAGATTTGGCCCATGTCTCCACCTGTGGTGACCTCTGTCGTCTTCTCTCCTCCCAGAATCATCGATCAGCGATTCGAGAAAGTTTCCTACTTTGTTTTTGGCGATTTCAACTTCCGCCTGGATTCCAAGTCCGTGGTAGAGGTGAGCACTAGGACTTCCCTCTTAGGCCTGGGTAGCATGCTTTTTTTTTTAGCAGAGTGGAGCAAATGACAGAGTGTTGTCTTGCAAGCGACTCCCCTGTCTTTGCTTTGACTGGTTACACTGTCAAAGCAAAGCTTCTAATAAGCACTCTTCTACTGCCAGAAGATGGGTCTTTCCCAACTACATTTCATCTATTTTGTTGTTGTTGTTTTTTGGTTTTGGGGGTTTTTTTGTACTGGGGATTGAACCCACAGGGGCTTAACCACTAAGCCACATCCCCCACACTTTTTATTTTTTTATTTTGAGGCAGATTCTTGCTAAGTTGCTCAGGGTCTTGCTGAGTTGCTGAGGCTGGCTTCGAACCTGTGATCCTCCTGCCTCAGCCTCCTGTGCTGCTGGGATTATAAACATGACTACTGTGCCTGGCTGGAAACCCATTTTGAATTTCGTATTTACCTGTCTGCAGACTGGTTGTTCTATTTGACTTAATAAGGCATTGCTGTCTCTCATTCTTTGGGAACTCAGAGGCCATGCTGGCTCCTGGGGTTCTCAGAAACCAGGCATTAGATCCCCGTTGACCATGAAACTGTCAGAGCATCGCCCACAGATGAGCAGCAAGGCCCTCGAGGTCAGTGAGAACCCGTGTGGCCATCATGTATCACCAAGGGAAGCAGGTTCTGTGGCATAGGCATAGGGCTGTCCTTCCTCCATGGTGAGGTCTGTGGCAGGTGGGTGCCAGTTTTGCATCCTCAGTTCTGGGATGGCAGGCTGAGGTCTCTATCTGCTCCTAGCTGTTCTCTCTCAGTTCCTATGTAGGAACTGTGCCACCTTCCCAGGCAGCAGCAAGAGAGGGGGCTGAAAGCAAAATGCCCACCGTCTCCACCCACACCACACTGTGGCATAGTCAGCAGGCCCGTTGCTTCCTGCTGAGCCCAGCCGAGCCCAGCCGGCCCTTTAGGAGCGGGGTGTGGCCCAGCACAGACTGGGGCCACAGGAACAGCAGCGAATAGATGTGCACCGCCTTGAGCTATTATCATTATCTTCCAATTAGTAGTTTCCATTCCCAAAAGTGTCGCATCAACCTTCCATCCTTGGTGGAGACTCATTTCTTAAGGACAGCTGAGCAGGCTTGGGCCTGTCCTGTGGTCACTTTGGTTGATGGAGCTGAGTGATGTGCTGGTAAAACACTCTTGTTGTTCTTGTGTAATTGAGCCGAGGGCACATTGCCAGGTGGGCTTCTGGGCATACCCGTGTGTGCATGTGTGTGCACACTAAGCTGCACAAGTGGTCTTCCTGGATGCTCAGTGGCTCCTGGCAGGGACGCAGCTTCACCTGACTTGGAGGAGGAGGAAAGCTGCAGAGATTCCACAGGGAACTGGGGAACCTTCTGTTCATGCCACCAGGTCTGCTGGAAGCTGATGGCGGGGTCCTCAACTGCAGGGGCAGGGCCTGCCTTGTGGAAATCTCTTGGCTGCATCCAGCCTGTTCAGAACATGCTAGGAGGTGGGAGGCCTCACTGAGAGTCCCTCCTCGATGGAGACTGAGGTGGGGCCGAAAGCCATGGTTCCTGGCCGAGACTCTCACTCACTGCAGAGCTCTGAGCCTGGCCACTGGCCTGCTGCTTGAGAGCGGTGCGGCATCTCTTCTGCTGACTGAGAGCATCTGCCCCGTTCAGAAGCCTCTACTCCTAGCACAGTGGCCAATGGAAGGCTAAAGCTGGCCGGTGCGGAGCTGCCCACAGTTAGGAAGAGGTCAGAAGAGCTTCAAGTGGCCTTTTCCTGCTGTGTGAAGCAGACATCAGCCTGTCAAGCCCAGGCAGAAGTGTTACCTGGTGGGTGTTCCAACCTGCCGTAAAGAAGCGTGTCTCTCTGGACAGTAGTGGTGAAGCTCAGAGTGGGTAGGGGCAGCTGGGTCTGCAGAGCCTCTGGGATGCTGGGCAAGAATGTTGTGGCCACTGCAGAGCAGGAGGCCCCAGCTCTCCTCCCTGCCCTCCCTCCCCACGGAGCTGCTGGGTGTGGAACACCTCGGTGAAGCGTGCAGTGCGAGTTCACCTGTATCCCCTTCTGTCCCTTGGCCCTTTGGCTCCGCCATCTGCCCCTGTCTCCAAACGCCAGTGTCCTGCCCACCAGGGCTGCATAAGTACATTGTGGTAGACATGACACTGGTGAGTGGACACCCATTGCCCTGGATGGGTGGTCAGCAGGACCCACAGCAGCATCCCTGCCTGCTCTGCATCAGGGTGGCCCCTCTGGAGATCAGCTAATGCTCAGTAAGTTATCTGCCCTGTCAGTGTCCAGGTGAGGCCATGTTGGCTGTTCTACTGGAGAACCCCAGGTGAGTTGTGCCGCGGAGCCCAAGTATGGGTGGGATAGCTATGCACATTAGGCCACTGTCACAGGGTGGGCCTGTGGCCCCCTGGGGCCCTTGGGAAAGCACCAGGCAACCCCACTCTCAGCTGCACAAGGCTCGCAGCGTCTTTTTACCATAGCCAGATCAGTGGGTAATCCAGGTCCTTAGGATCCCTGGACACCGTTTGGGAAGGATTCACCTCCTGGGCTGCCAGGGTTGCCTTTGGACTCCCCAGCAGTGGTTAAGTGCTGGGACCATCTGGGAAGCAACTAGTAGATGAGTCCTGTGGAGGGTAAGGTGCAGCTCCCAACCACATGTCACCTGGGACAGGACATCCACCAGCATGCGCCAGGTCTCTGCAGCCCCCTCATGTCACAGTGGTTAGCTTTGTGAGTTTCTAGGTGTGGGGAGGAGTGGCTTCCGAGTGCCACTTCATGCTCCCTGGCAGGATTCATCAAAGGTTAATTAAATCTATCTCCTAAACAATGAGGGCCAATGAGCCAGTGCCCAGCCACAGTGCACTTTAAGATACCTGCAGTGAGGTTTCCACACTTCACTTGAGCATCATGGAAGACTGAACTAAGAGAGGGAAAGAACGGCCATCTCCAGAAACTGTTCCTCTGCGGCCCAGGTAGAGTTCCCGGCAGGACTGCTCAGGCCCAGCCTGCACAGCATTGTCCTCCTCTTACCTGTGGTGCGTGCCTCCTGCTCTGTCCTTGCCAGCTGCACTGCACATGCAGCAGCCTCAAGACTGGGGTGTCCTGTGGGTGTCTGGGAGCACTTCAGGTGACTCAAGTCCTAGAGCCATGTGTCTCAGGGCTCGCCATGCCAGCAGGTGCCACAGAGCCCCAGTGTGGGTGGGATAGTCTACACCACTTTTAGCGTAGATGCAGGTACTTTGGTGTTTGAGACAGCACTATGTGAACTGCGGTCACGTCTGCCTGGAGTTTGGCTCCCTCACCCTGTCCTTATTTGTCCTCGAACCACAGCTCTGAGTGTGCCCAGTGTGGGGTCCACTTGTCTTTCTCAGCACCCCAGATGTAGTGTTGTCTCACACAGGACAAAGGTGGCCAGTTTTGTGGATCCCAGGGGCAGGACAGACCGTCGTTCTCAGGAGAGGGGATGGTATGCAGCAGGTCAAAGGAGGCCCCTGAGTGGCTCCCATCATTGAGAATGCTCACCCCACCAAGCCATCACCCCTGGTGCCCTCTGTAGCTAGTGAACGATGGAATGAGAGGTATGCAGGCTGCGCTCCCAGAGCTGGGGACCTCAGCCGGGTCAGGGACTTTGCAGCCACAGTGTCATCTGCGGGAAGGCACTTTCCTCACTCCTGCATTGGCCACGACCACCTGAACATCTCAGGAGTGTAGCATTGCAAGTGCACCATGTGATCACGCTGGCACTTTCTAGTATGTCTGTGATGTCCTCAGGTGGGACAGCGTGCCCTGAGTGGCAGTGACACCCCTGGGGAGGCCCCTCCCCAGGAACACCGGTCATCCCCAACATGCTGCCTCCTGGCAGCACCTAGTTGTGTGGCTGGTGGATTTTGGTTATGGCCCAAGAGAAGCCCAAGGCTCCTTGTCCTGGCTTATTAATTCATCACCTGCAGAGGGGTGGGAGGAAAATCAATGGTTTTTAGCTGAATTATTTGCTCAATAAACAAACAGATGTGTCTTAGATCCAATCTTAAGTTGTTGAAGAGGTTTTGTGGCTCTTTAAAACATATGGATAGCTACTGTTCATTTGGCAAATAAAAATGACCTTTGGTTACATTTTGAGCATACCTTACCAGATGAGTGGAGCAGGCTGATGGAAAGCATGGACTGGGGCTTCAGGGTAGTTTTATTTCAGAACCGCTCAGTCAAGGGAAGCCTGCGGCTCTGCAGATGGAGACCTCTGCCTTGTGGCATCAGCTGGCATCAGCTGCCCATGAAAATTCCATGGTACACAGGAGGTAGCCCACACCACCTCCCTGGAGCCTGCCCGGGCTGCTCCTCCCAAGCCACCTACCCACCTACCCTTTCTTCTCCACACCATGTTCTGTCAAGAGGGAAGGGAGAGCCAGTCTCAGGGACAGCCCCCAGACTAGTGCTGGAGGATCCTGTAGGGTATTACGACTCCATCCACGCTCACCCTCAGGAAGCTTCCAGCCATGGTGGCCCCTTCTGGCGATTGTTTGATGGCCAAATTGCACAGAAGTGGCCATTTTGGGATACCAGATGCCCATACCTGCAGACCCCCTCCTTGGGAGCAAAAGAAGGAAGCCATACCCAGCCTCAGTCCCTGTGATTTTGGGGACATGTGCCCTCAATGTGGGTGGGTCACCCCCAAGTGCTTTTCAGATCACCCAAGTTCAGTGTGAGAACAGGAAGGGTGCAGCGTGCAGTCAGAACTTCCCGAGAGAGTGTACGGTGCTTTCATAGGTGTCAGGAGGTGTTGCCCAAGGGCAGACCTGCCCCTGTATGTTCCGGAAGTGCAGGCACCCTGGTTGCATGGCATGTGGGCTGGGTGGGTGTGCTCTAGAGTTGGAGCCAGCTTTCCTCCCAGAATGAAGGGGAAGCTGTCTATGTAATGCCTTAACGGCGAGGTTTTGCTGCTCTGTCCTGGACTGCACAGCCATGCCTGTTCCATCTTCCTTCTGCCCTGCGCTGCTGAAGAGGCCCTGCTCTTTTAGGGGGAGAGGGCCCATTCCATGACCCTGCCCCACAGAGTGCTTGGGACACCTTGAGCAGCCATGACACTTCATGCTCCCTGGCAGGATTCATCAAAGGTTAATTAAATCCATCTCCTAAACAATGAGGGCCAATGAGCCAGTGCCCAGCCACAGTAAATCAAATGCACTCAGTCCAGCAATTGTTCATCTTGCTGCTTGAGCAGGGTCTGGGGAGCCTCCAGAATGGAGACTAGACTTGGCCCCAGAGGCTCTGGGAGCTCGGTGGGGACCTGCTCATCATTTGCAGTGGACAGAGGACTCCAGGGGTTGGATGGATCTGCCAAAGTCCCTCCCACCCTGCCTGTGAAAGAGACTCTGTGTGTGCAAAGCAAAGAGCTCTGTCCCCTGGAACCAGCAGCTTCTAGTGTTTCAAATGCAAATTAATGCAAACATGCTTGCGGAGCAGAACTGAAACGACGATACTGTAATCAAATTTGGCACTGCTTAAGCCATAATTAAAACACACTCAGATTAAACACGATCATCTTGTGCCGTCTAGGAGACCCGTGCATCATTACACTAATTAATAATGCAGTCTCCAGCTCAGGCCCGCGGGGGATTGTTCCCAGGGTATGTTTTATGCCTTGCACAGTGGCAGCTGGCAGCTGGAGCGCTCAGCTGGCCATGGTGACGCATGGTGACAGTGGTACCAGGCGCACCCATCTCCATGTGGCCTGGCTGTGCCACACCTGCCGCCCATCACCTCCTGACAGTGGTGGTGACGGATGTGTTTGGGGGGTGCCTATGGCCGTTTTCAGAAACTAGTTGCCAGTTGCCTACAGGTACATGTGGAGCCAGCTGGACCTGTTAAGAGCAGGGTCCTGGGAGGATCACTGCCATCCCAGCCATTCTGGGCAGAGCCTCCCAGCTGGGCTTTCAAAGCAGCCCCAAAGGAAGGCCCCACTTTCGCTCTGTGCCCCTGGGAGACCAGTGTGGGAGGGGATCGCTCTGTGTGCCCAATGTCACATCCACTGTGTGAGGAAGACCATGGCCAGCTACAACTGCCAGCCTGGTGGCATGAACCCTGGCCCAGACCACATGCACTCTGTGTTTTCAGGGCTGTTATCAGCCACAAAGCCAGCCACGCCCTGGTCAGGGCTCTCGTTGACCTCATGGGAGGACCCCTGGCTGCTTCTGTCCCTGCCCGTGAGCTGCCATGTGGCTGCTGCTGGAATGCTTGCGCATGCTCACCCAGGCCTTGTGGAGCCACGTTGCTAGGCCCTCTGCACAAAGATCCAGTGGACACAGACAAGGCCCCCAGCCAGAGGCCTGGGCTCTTGTATCCATTGCAACTCCCCTCAGAGACTCAATCGGCAGGGGCAGCTGTGAGGATTGTTGCTGGCCTATGTGCGCATGCCTAGGAATGAAATGCCTTCAGGAGCAACTTCTGGGTCTCTGTGCGTCTGCCTTGGCCTCAGCCTCACCAGCGCATGGGTCTTGCCACATTGCAGCCATGGATGTCAGGAACCTAGGACTTGGTGTGCCAGTGCAGCTGAGTTGGGGGCTGGTGGAAGGGCCCACAAGAAGCCTGCTGGGAGTGCCCTCCACAGACCTGGACGTGATCTCTGATGTGATGTGGGTCTGAACAAGTGTGGCCCGTGCTCTTGTGCCCCATCACCAGGCCTTGAGCACTTCATTCACTGGACTCCCACAGCACTCCACAGAAGTGTCCCCTTCCTCTGCGGCTGCAGCTCCCTCAGGTCACCACCGACTGGGCAGTGGAGGACAGAGTCAGGGTGCTGGGCCTCAACAGGTGTATGAGCAGACTTCTGCTCACCTTGAATGTTTGCTCAGAGAAATTGCAGTCTTTAAACTCATTAAACTTGTTTTTAAGTGGCTGACTTATTAAAGACCTCTATTTGGACTATTATTATATAGAACCTGTGATATGACATCAGTAGAATGGCCTACTGAATTATTATTATTTTTTGTAATGAGGATTGAACCAGGGACACTCTACTACTGAGCTACATCCCCAGCCCCTTTCATTTTTTATTTCAGAACAGGGTCCTGCTAAGTTGCCAACACTGGCCTAGAATTTGCCATCCTCCCACCTCAGCCATGAATTGCTGGGGTAACAGGTGTGACCACTGTGCCCATCTGTTGTCCTGAATTACAGCAGCTACTCTGAATCTTATATTCAGGAGTTTTCCTCTAGGAAGACCACTTTGCACATTTCAGTTAGCATTTCGGACAGGTAGAGTGACATTTAAAATCACATTTCATAGGAAAAGAAGATTTTAAAAAGTTGGGTGCTCCCTCTTCTCTCCCAGGACTTTGTGCAGGAGCCAGATTTGTTCACTTCCCTGTGTACACACCCTGCCTGGCCCTGGTGTGGCACTTGCATAGTTTTGAGAGTCTGTGGAGACCCTGAGGCCAGGCCTGTGCTCCTTGGTCTACCCTCTGTCTTGCCCACCTGGTCTGAGCCTGAGGACATCCTGAGGGGTCACACTATGGCCTGTTGTGGGTGAGCCCCAGCCCATGCCACTCTCTCCTAGGAAAGTGCACTGTGCCCTCCCTGGTGTGGGTATGGGTGGTACGGGCCAGACTGCTGGAGCACCGTGTCCACCCTGCCCACTGTGGGGAACCAGGGAACAGTCTTGGAAGGGGAGATGGAAGGGTCTTATGGCACGCTGCTCCCGACGAGAAGGAAGGGTACTGACACCAACAGCTCGCAGACAGTGCCCGTCATTGCACCAGTGCACCATAAGCTGGGCACAGCCCACCCTTGTGCCCAGCACAGTGGTGTCAGGGCAGGGGGAGTTCTCTTAGCTAGCAGTGATAGTTTTCTCTGATCTTCAGGAAAGTGGAATTTTCCTGCAGTCTGGAAGTGAGGTTGCAGGAGGTGAACTAGGGTGGAGCCTGGAGCCAGTCCTAACTGAAGCAGTAGGCCGTTAGCCCCCAGGCCCCTTCCACACCAGAAAGACCACCCTGTCCCTAAAAGCCCGGGAATGGTCATCATGGGTGCCTTCTTTGTCGAGTGCCTTCCCTGGTTGTGCTGCAAGTTGGCATGCCCTGAGGACCCTGCCTATGGGCTGGCCTGTAACTTTCTGCAGTCCCTGCCTCCTAGCTCTGCATTTCCTGCTCCCAGGGCCTCCTGTCTCTGAGTGCCCCCCAGCCCCAGGCAAAGCATGCTTGAGTTTGTATGAAAATGTGTGGGCCCTGCTGTCTGGGTGTCAAGAGTGAGGTGTCCACCAGGACTGCTGGTACTATGGTGATCTTTACCTTGTCCCACTGCGAGGTCGTATGCCTGGCCCTGTGAGCCTAATTAACAGGCCAAGTATTCACCCTGATGCTGGGGGACAGAGATGCATCACCCACAGTCTGGCCACAGACTGCTTACTGCCCCCTTTCCGCTCCCTGGGCTTCAGGGTCCCCATTTGAACTGTGTGGGCATGTGTGGCCCCAGGCACGTGAGAGGCTCAAACCCTGGGGAGAGCCAACTTGGGACCTTTTCCTGCACCCTTCAGTCCTGCTGTTCCTGTGAAACCATTACTCTTGAGTGTGGAATTGCCCTTGCCAGTTTCCTGCTGGCCTCCAAGCTCTGGAAGGCTCTGATGGCCTCTCCGCATCTGTGTCCCCCATGGCCTGGGATCTGGTCCCCACATCAAGTGAATTTTGTTGTTGGTGGCTGTTGATATGTGCCCCTGTTGCATGCCTGCTAACTTTTGGGGTGCAGCCTGTGCTCATCCCAAAAACAAATGTTAAGAAGCTGTTTTCTGGCATGTTCATCAAACTTTCAAATCACCAGTGACAATGCAAATTTTAAAGCCATGGGTGTCTGTCTCTGAGCTCGCAGTTAAATGACAGGTAGCCTCATTTTCTACTGCATGAGTGTGTTTAAGACTTGAGAGGATGTCTTCATGCATTAGATCAAGGAACAGGTTGTTACCTGGGACAGACAATGCTGACTTGGTGTCCGACACTCATGGGCACCCAAGGACTCAGTGTCTCTGTCAGGATTTAAGATCTGAATTCTTAAATTCACCTTGCAGTGACCTTCATTCACACCTGGAATCTTTGCTTGCTGACACTTGGTGGGGTCAGTGGTGTTCTGAGATGCAGCTTTGGCCCTTGATTCCTGTCTGTGGGGTCAATACATCCAGGTCCCTTGGATCCAGCGGAAGCATGGGGCCTCTGTGCTCACTACGGTCTTCGGTAGTGACTCGGTGGTGCCCTTTGAGGGGGAGCAGTGCATGTGAACCTTCAGCATCCCCAGGAGGACTGTCTGAAAGCTGAAGGATGTCTGTGTTTGGTATGCCTTCTGCTTCCTGGAGACATTCGCAGGATCTGAGCCTTGCAGGGCTCTCCTTTACTCGGATTCACTGGAACCCCCTCCTGCCTCTTCTTCCCTTACTCCAGCCGCTGTCACCACCACCCCCCCCGCCCTTTTCTCCCTTCCCAGCCCCTCCCTCCTCTTTACCCCTCCGCCCCTCCTCTCTTGGTGGGCGCTGTTGTGCCCCAGCTGGCTCACCCGGGAGCTTCCCCCACTTTTGCTGTCCTGTAGTCTTTCCTGTTTTTCACTGAAGCCTTAGGGATTGTGGCTTTTAGGCCCTAGTATAGTAGAGTCACGAGAAGCCAACAGTGCCTGCAAACGCCTCAGACACAGCGCAGGTGTCTTCCTCCCCTCCGGAATCCAAGACGAGCCTGAGAGACTCATGATCCCCACGTGGCCTCTGCTGAGGTCCATCAGGACAGGCTGTGGCTTCCTGTGGCCCCGTCTTTAACCTGTGGAAGACCTTGTTTTACAAGCATCTTGTTTCAGAGATCCTAGAACATCTGCATGTGGCTGAAGTTTGGCCTGGCAAGCCCATCTGCTCCTGTCCCCTTTGTCCCTGGGCCTTTGTCCCAATTTCATGCTATCAGAGGGTCTGGTTGTTTGCCTTGTGAACTTGTCAGAGGGATAAAAGCTCAGGAGCAGGGTCACGTTGAGAGGGATGGGCATGAAAAATTGGCAAAGTGTATCTTTAGGCCCGCTGCTCCTTGTCTCCAGCGGGAGGAAGCACAGCCCGGGCTCTGCTCCTCCTGGTCCATCCTTTGCCTTCCTCCTTAATTCAACACCCCACGGGTACCCCTTGAAGGCTGCAGGGTGCCAGCAGGCAGTGTGCTGGGTCAAACTTGCCTTCAAGGGCCTTCTCTGCCCTTGCTACAAGGGGAAGTGAGCAGTGATCCACGGTCACTGCAGCCTGAAGTGCTCCCTGGGAGTGGCTTCTGGATCTCCAACCTGACAGGCCCACAGAGCCTCAGTTGTCAAAGATGCCCTCCAAGTTTGGCCCCAGGGCTGCATCAGATGGGTGCCCCCGTGTGCTGGGGCCCATTGGAGCTGCCTGGTTTGAGTGGCCTTCACACAGTGACACAGGCCATGGCCGAGTGGGTTCCCAGTTCTGCCCTTACCATTGTGGCAGACTTCTCTATAAGGAGCTCAGCAGCCAGTGTTTGCAGCTGTCTTCGTGGCCTGCACAGAGCTGCCTTCTCAAGGAAGGGGGTTGTTTTGTTGTTCTCAAGTTTAAGGTTTACTTTTGACTTGCCGACTCACTTGTGGCTGCTCTGCAGATGTGTCAGAACCCATAGCCCTGGTAACCGCTGCAGCTCCTCCCGGGAAACCTACGGGAGCACCACTGTCAGCCAGGGCCCACAAGGGAGAGCCAGAGTCCCTCACACCCTGGGCTGTGGGCAGTGGACTTGGCGTGTGCTTCCCTGTGGATGTCCTCCTGGAGTGCTGGGCAGGCGTGGGCGTCACAGCACAGTTCCTTCGGGAGGCCCCAGTTTGCGTTTGGGTCGTTTGACTGTTAGCCGTGGACCCACAGGGAGGGAAGCAAGAGGAGGCAGCTCCTGGGGAGGTGAAGAAGTGGGCAGCGTCCGGCCCTTTGTGGGGCCAGGGTCTCTTGCGCCTTGAACAGCCTCTCGACAGCTGGCTGCTAGGTTTCATCTGCCCACTGAAGTCAGCATGGAACTTGCCCCCACCTCTTTGTGCTGCCACTGGTGAATGACAGGCCACCCAACAATGGCACTGTCAACCCCTCCCCAAGTGTTGTCCTGAGCCAGACAATGCTGTGTGCGGTGGCCTCCAGGTCCAGACCATGTGTCCAGGAGCCCTCCCTACCAGCCTGCCTGTGCTCCCCTGGCACAGGTTTTGGAACAGGCTGTGCCAGAGCCAGTAGGTGGAAGAAGCCAACGTAAGGAATCTGGTCCTTCTATGCTGCCCTTCCCAGGCTGCTCCAGGCGGCTCCGGGCGGCCTGTGCATGGGCCACTGCCAGGAGGTCTGCAGCAGCAGCACCTGTGGCCTGTTGGCTTTTGATCTGGGTAGTGGAGCTCCTCAGCTGCCTCCCTCCAAGAAGGTGCTGGCACTGACAGCAGCAGAGAGGCAGCCCTCCTGTCCCGTCGAGCAGTGTCTTAATGCCAAGCACGCCTCTGAGCACACATGGCCTGCGCTCTCCCAAGTGGGTACACCTGAACTCTCTGCCTCTGAGGAGCAAAGGCCACTGGCTGTGCTGGTGCATCCTGTGTCCGCCCGAGTCCCCCAGGGGTGGGACCCACATCCCCTTCTCCGTGGCCCACTCCATAGTTCCTGCCTCAGTCCAGAGCAGTCTTCTGCTGCTCCCTGCTTCCTTGTCCCTGCTGCAGTTAGGTGGCCTCCCTTATCGCCTTACTCTTCACTGCTGGCCCTTCCAGTCCCGGCCTCCTCTCCAGGGTCCCCCACAACCTCTCTCCCAGTGCCCAGACCACACTGCCTGGTCCTGTGTGCACCTACGTGCTCTGGTCTGACCCCTGCTGTTCTTCCTCCAGCAGGGCTCACTAGCTCCCCACTCAGATACCCCACTAACTCCAGTGCAAGACTGTCCGCCTGGCTGCCCACAGGACCTGGCACTGGGCATGGAGAGGAGGCATGCGCAGCATGCACAGGTGGTGGCTGGATGCTGAGGGCAGCCGTGCCCACCCCAGCTCTAGTACTGCAAACCCAAAAGGCATGCTGATCAGTGGTGTCACCTGGGAGTCCCTGTCTGCCTGGTCCTGGGAGAGAGGGAGCCTGCCCGTGAGGTCAGAGTTGAAGGGGAGGCCACATCTCACCAGCTGCTGGAATGTAGGCTGAGATGCTTCCTGAAATGGCCCCTGACCCCGGAGGGGGTCACACAGGTGCCCAGGAAACAGTCATAACTCTGGTCCACAACGAGCAGCTCACAGGTGAAGAATGGCTGTAGAGCGGTGGTCCTGTGACTTCACTCTGAGCTGCCTTACCTGGTTTCCATTTATGGTCGAAATCTTAAAATCTATTTTTATGTAGTTTTGCTTGTTGTGCCTTTTTTGGTTTTGTTTGTTTTTGGCACTGGTGATTTAACCTAGGGGCACTTAACTACTGAGCCACAACCCCTAGTCCCCTTTTTTTCTTTTCTTTTCTTTCTTCTTCATCTGTTTTTTTTTTTTTTTCCTTTTTTTCTGTTGAGCGGAGTCTTGCTAAGTTGCTGAGGCTGGCCTTGAACTTGTCATCCTCCTCCCTCAACTTCTCGAGTTGCTGGGATTACAGGCAAGTGCCCCCACACCTGGATGCTTGGTAGGCCCTAACCACCATAGACCAGAAATTATCCCATGGGCCTTAGGAACATGCTTCCTGAAAGGTGCATCGTGTCCTGAGCTCCCCAAGTCAGACTCTGTAAGGCCGGGAAGGATGTGTTAACTGGGCTCCTGGCAGATCCCTGGGCAGCCCTGCTCCTGAGAAGCCCCTGCTCCTTGGACACCCATGCCTCCCCTGGCAGAGGAGGTGTCCACAGCTCATGAGTGGAGTCTCGGTTCTTGTTCTGGGTTGCAGGCTGTGTCCCTGGCTCACTGCCACCCCAGGTGAACCCGTGTGTTGTGGTACTCACTGTGTCTGCCAGAGGGCACAGTCTGACTCAGGTCTTCTAAAGGGCTCTTTAATATTGGTTCAGAGGTGTGGGCAGTTGGGCTCCACAGCTCCTACCTTTCATAGATTTTTGGACTTCTTGGGGCAGCATTTCTGACAACACTTGTGTGGACATTGAGGGTCAGACTTAGTTCCTGGGATGAGTCAAGCTGGGCCACTGCACACGTGTGCACAGGGCATCTGACCTCTGGGACACTTTGTGCATGTCAGATGGGCTGTAAGAGTGTGATGCCTGCAGAGAAGGCAGCCTTCTCCCACTGTCATTAGTGCCCTGGGCCTGAAGACCTGGGTGCAGGAAGCATCCTTTGATGGTTGTGCAAACAAGAAGAAACCAAGAATCTCACGGGCCTACAGATAGGTGGGCACCTTGGTGCGTGGCATTCCAGGAAATTCAGGGGAAACTGTCCTTCAAGTGCCAGCGAAGCTCTGTGCAGGCTCTTCCAGGCCCTTTTAGGCAGCTAAGAATAATTCAGTGAATCTTAGATGGCCTTTAAAAAATAGCATTTGGGGGTATTTTTTCCTCCTTTCAAAAGAGCAAAATCCCTTCTGTAGTAGTTGAGCCGGAAAGGCCGTCCAGGCGGTGTTCTGCATGAGTGGTCACGACTCTGGGTTGAAAGGCAAAGGGGAAGGCCCAGCCCCTGATCATTTCTTTAAAACCTGTGAATGAGGTGGCTCCATGGGAGAGGGTGCAGGAGAAAGGGGTGGGGGCGCCAGCCCTTTGCATGGCCAGGGGACCATCAGATGTTTGGCCTTTGGGAGCTGCCTGAAGTGGTAGGATAAAGCAGTTTTTTAAAAAGTTTCTAGCAGATGCCTTCAGGAGACAGAGCCATGAATTTCCTGGACCCGGTCCTGCCTGGCCACAATGGCAGTCTGCAGCCCAGAGCCTTCCCCATTCACGCAGGGGCTTAAGCCACTTAAGCGCATTAGCATCTGGATGGGGCTAGGACCTCCATAGGACACAGGGCTAGCAGGGTGGCCAAACTGCCTGGGTTGTTTGGGTGCTAGTCCTAATCCTCCCTCTTCAGGGGCAGCCAGACTGATTTCTGACACAGGAGTCCAAAAGCCACTCTGGCTGGGGCTTGGCCCAGATAGCTGATCTGTGCCCTGAATGCCAATGGCCTGCCCTGGAGTGTGCTTTGGGAGTGGTGACCCAGGTTATGCACATCCCTCCACACCTGCAGGAGCCTGTCACTGCTGCAGGGCGCCTGCCTGGGTAGGAGGCTGGTGGTCCTGCAGTGGTGGACTTTCACAGTGGTCTTTCCTTAAAGTAAAAATTCTGTATTCTCTCTTTTAAAAGAAGGCTTGTGAGGTGTAATTTACATGCAAACTCCAACCCGGGACAGACTGCTATTCCACACACCCTCGCCAGCCCCAGGCAGTGCTGCCCTGTGCTGCCTGATTAGTAGCTCTAGCATTTTGTGAGAGTGCCCTCTTGCCCTATCCCCATGACCAGGGGTGTGGGGCCTCACTCCTCTCAGACATCTTGCAATGCTGGCCCCCCCAGGTCCTGCACATCCCTTCAAGTGGTCCTAGTTGGCCCTGTGGTGTGGGCAGGGGCTCTGCCCGGCTAGTGCTCCTCTGCCTGGGGTCTCCAGCTTTGTCTTGCGTTTGAGGAGTGGGAGAATGACCTCCATGGTCTTCCTGAGTTTAAGATAAGAACCTTCTGGAAAGGCTTGAATTTAATTGTTAGCCAGTTGGATGGCCTGCACTCGCCTGCCTAGACCCTGCCTTATGTACAGAGCTGCAGCCGCAGCCACCGCCACCGCGCACCCTCTGAGTGAGGAGCAACCGGGGAGGTTATCAGAGCAGGCGCGAGGAAAGTGGCCAGGGAACCCTGATTGTGACCTGAGTTCCCTGGTGTCTTTCTGCAGACCCTATGCACCAAGGCCACCATGCAGACTGTCCGGGCCGCTGACACCAATGAGGTTGTGAAGCTGATATTCCGGGAGTCAGACAATGACCGGAAGGTGAGTGTCCCCCAGCCACGCCTGCCTGGCGAGGAGCCTCTGCAGGCGCCCTGAGTGCTAAGGCCGCTCTGTCCTGGCAGGTGGTGCTGCAGCTGGAGAAGAAGCTTTTCGACTACTTCAACCAGGAGGTCTTCCGGGATGACAATGGCACTGCGGTGAGCTGTTTCCCGACCCTGGACTCCTCTCATGTGACTTCTGCGTCCTTGGTGGGGCCCCACCAGGGCTGCTGCTTACACAGGACCATCTAGGCCTCAGCTTCCCAGGGGTTCAGGCCATCCTGGCTGGGGACGGCCTGTAGGCGCATGCAGCACCTGGGCTAGGCTGGGCTCCCCAGGCCTTGTGCATGTTCACGGGCAGCATGAAGCTCACTCAGCCCATCACTTGAAACCCCTCCAGGGAAGAGGCAAGGTCCTGGGTGTCTTGGTGGACTCAGCACTTCCTGTACGTAGTGATGGGTGTGCACATGAATGTGTGAGCATGTGTGTGTGCGAGTAGGTGTGTGCATGTGTGTACATGACCACGTGTGTAAGTGGATGTCTGTGATACTGGGAACTTTCAGCTTGGTCAGTGAAGAGGGGGTTCCTGGCAGAGACACTGACTGCAAGAGTCTGCCCTCAGTCCCAAGCCCTGCCCTCCCTCCAAGAGCTCTGCACAGCTGGTGCTGAGAGGTGCCTACATCTTCCTCTTGTCACTTTTCATCATGGAACAGTTTTGTCCTCTTTTTAATGTATTGGCTGTACACTGCCTGCTGGATGCCTGTTGTGTGCTCGTAGCTGTGTTCTGGTGAATGGGGGACAGTGCTGGGGGGAGGGCTGCACTTGTGCATGTACCAGTTTCTGTGGCGTAGACTTCCTCTGTGGGCGAGTTCAGGCTGCAGAGTAACAGCCACATCTAGCAGCAGCTCCTGAGATTCCTGAAACGTGAAGACTTGGTCCTGGAAGGTGGAGGAGCCACTGTGGCCCCTGTGGGGCTGCAGTGGGAGGGGGTTTCTGCTTTCAGGCAGCTGCCAGTAGTGGCAAATTAGTGAGAGGAGGTGGAAGTGAGTGGGCAGGCCCAGGGCAGACCGTGGCCTTGCAGATTGGGCGCTGTGAGCTATTCACACTCATGGGCTTGTCCTGGACCAGCTCTCCGTCTCTGTGTACCTCTCATGAAGTGTGGGAGTATTCACAGGTCAGTGTGTACAGAGTGCTTACAGGAGACCAGGGCACATCTGCATACCCTATAAAGGGAGCTCTCCAGAGGTCCAGCAGATTCCACCCACCCCATGTTCCTGGAATGGTTCAAAACCAATTGTCCTGCTGAGTGTGGTGGCACACACCTATTACCTCAGCAACTCAAGAGGTGCAGGCAGGAGGATCACAAGTTCAAGGCTAGCTTCAACAACCTAGAGAGGCCCTGAGCAATTTAGCAAGACCCTGTGTCAATCCCAGCACTGAAGACGAAACACACAAAAATGAGTGACCCAGGACTGCATCCTTTGCCTTGCCTGCTCAGCCCCCGGCCCCTCTCCTGCCTCATTGCTTGGGAGGTAACATCTGGCACTGGCCACGCACCCAGCCCCGTCCACAACTTTCCCACTGCTCAGTGCCACCGGTCCTCCTCCTGGCTTGCCACCTCTCTCCTGCTGGAGGATCTGCCCGCTCATGCCCCCACTGCTGCTGGTTGGTCACATCAGGACTTTGCATCCTTTGTGTAAGCAAGCCTGTTGGCCTCAGAAGCCAGAATGCTGGTGTCACTGGCCTGACTTCTGCTTGTCTGCAGGAGGAGTCCCTGTGCTTTCTCCCCACTGTCCACTTCTGCCAGCAGCCTCTGACAGAGCACTTCCCTGCACCCCTCCTCCCTGGGCCTCTGGGACCTAGTAGGTTGACTCTCCCCGGTGCTGTTGGTGCCCTTCTGCAGACCTAGAGCTCAGTGCAGTTTCCCCCAGAGGGGCAGCTCTGCTAGGGCAGTGGCTGTCATCCAGTCCACCTGAGCAGGGTGGCATCCCAGCTCACTTCAGTAGAGGCAAGGGGTGAGCCTATGTGGAGAGTGAATGCCCAAGGAGATGTGGGGACTGCATGTCCATCTCAGCTTGGAGAAGGCCAGATGGAGTACTGTGGGCCTCCCGTGGAGCAGGCCCCTCAGAGTCAGGGGAGTAAGATCACCGAGGGCCCTGTGCAGGGCAAGAAATGAGTAGAGGAGCCCTCAGGGGGTGTGGGTGTCTGCAGGGCCAGAACATTGCAGAGGGAGCAATGACCCTGGTGAGGAGGCTGCACCAGCCAAGAGAGAAGTACCGCCTGGCTTTGGGTGTGCTGTGAATGGAGGCGTGCGCTTTCTGGAAGCAGAAGGGAGTGTCGGCACAGTGCCAAGGGCGTTTAGAGCAGTCATGAAGATGGACATTCTACCGTAAATGAAGTTCACGTTTACTGTATGACTTTGTTTTTAAGAAAAGCAAGTATTTTGAAGTTTCAGGAGAACTTTTGAATTGATTCTAATAGAAGAAAATGCCACTGAGTTGAAGTGGAGACTGGGATCCCGGAGGCCTGTGTACCTGTCTGCAGTGAGCAAGGCTGGGCATGCAGGCCCCTGGAACCCCAAGCCCTATGCCTGCCCAGGCAGGGCTGTGTCATTTTCAAAGAGCCAGGCATGAACGGGACCTGGGGTGCGCCTCACCCATCCTCCTGTTCAGACCAACACGCGGCCTTCAGAAGTGTCTTGCAGATCCTGGCTAACACTGGTGCCCAGGCTCTTGCCCAAGTTCTACAGTGCTCAGAGGAATCACCCACCGCCAGTCACTCCCAGCATCTGGAAAGTCGTGCCCGCAGCCCTGGAGGGGACAAGATAAACGGCCTAACAAGCGTTGGAGATCATCTCATCTTCATGGTCTGGCTAAACACGCCGCGCTGCGAGCACTAAAAACAAACTACGTCCGCAGGATGGATGTGCCTGCGCCGGACGCAGCCCCCAAAATCCATCGCATCCTTCATCAACCACCGGTCTTGTACCCATCTGACAGAAATTTAATTCAAGCTGGCTCCTGAAAATAATTATTGTATTTTAAGAGTAGTAATCATTGGCCGGGACATGATTGAATGTGTCCATGCCTATTGACTTTTTCTATGATTTATAGCTTTGTTTAGTCGATATTCCCATCGAAATTGTATAATTAATTATAAGTGTGGCTGTCAGGGCCGCAGGATGGAGTGCCCTGGTGAGGATTTGGAGAGATTAAATTTTCCTTGGCTGTCCCAGGGCAGGGCTTGGGAATTTCCGAAGCACTTGGCCTGTTGGATGGAGATGTTTTCTGTGTGTTTAGCAGCCGCTGCGCTCCGAGGGCATTGATTTTCCGGGCTCTTTTTTCTTTATCAGCACAGTGTCTCTGCGGCAACGGTGGAATCCGTGCAGCTGGGCGGCTCCTGACAGATACGTGGGGCTAGCAGCCGCTTTGTCACTGTCCACACGCGGGTGCTGCTTTCACGTCCTAATCAAGAAGAGTGTTTACGGTACACGTGAAATTGGTTATCATGTTTGTGAAAAATCTCAAAGAGATACAAGTCATCAGTTCAGCAGGAGTGCAGGGTAATTTCCCGTCAGAAACGGCTGGCACCTGATGCTTTATGCCGGTGGCAGCTGTAGCTTTAGTCCACCTCATCCCATGTGGGTGTGTGGGCCCAGAACCTTGGGCTGTCTCCATACTAGTCAAGCAGGGACCCCAGTGGGGACCCAGGTGGGGACACTGGGCCCACCTGCACCCACCCTCCACACAGTGCAGTTATGCCCTGGTCTGTATGGCTGTCACCACTAGATATAAAGGTCCAGGAAGCCAGAGGTCATGTCTGGTTTGCTCATGGCCAGCAGGCACTCAGAGGGCACAGTTGTACGAATTCAGGACATGTCTGTGTCAAGAGAAGGCTGCGAGTCCATCTGGGTGACTTAGGGGTGGTATCTCCCCCCAGGTTTTCTTTCAGCATGAGGACAATGTAGGTATGGTGACAGAGTGGGCATGTCAGCCTGCAGGGCAGAGGAAAGGGTCCCAGCCCTCCCCTCCTAGGGTCTCATACCATCTAAGTAGCTAAAGATCCAGATTCATTCCAAACCATGTTTGTCTGCTTTTCTTTTTACATGGAAACATGGTAGAACAGTGGCCTCAGTGTGCTGGGTAATACTTAGGGCCACCACTCCAGGCAGAGCGGCCACTGGCGAATCCCGGGAAGTCCAGACAGGACAAGCTGGACTGTTTACTCCCCCCATGGCTGGTGCCCCAGGCAGTCTGAGCCCCTCCTTCCTGCTCCCCGACTCACCCTGACCATGAGACTGTGCATACTGGAGCGTGTGAGGATGTCTGCACTAGTAGCCGCTCTTCATGTGCATGTTCCAGTGCAGCTGTGTAGGGCATGCAGGTGATGCCCACATGGGTGTCCCCAGGCAGAGGCCAGAGAGAGGCTCTGCCACTCCAGGAGCAGGCCCTGGCACACAGGAGCCCACAGGGAGTCTACACAGCTCTGTAGTCTCATGCTGTGGAGTCTTGGGTGGGTGACAGTGAAAGCTACCCCCCATAGGTTCAGGTGCACATGTGCCCATGTGAACATTGATGTGAAGTCACTTCACCCTTGCACGAGTCCCCAGAGCTGGTTATGAGGACCTCCAAACCGTGATCATGTCTACATATGGTGGTCTGATGCAGAATGCAGAGCAAAGATGGTGAATGTAGTCAGTCTAGCTTGTACTTCCTTAGCCTAATCAGATATTTAGAAGCAAAACAAATGTGTATATGTATGCATGTGTGTGTGAATATCTGCATGTGTATCTGTGCCACGTGTGCATGAGTATGTGTATGCACATGTCTATATATACATGACACATGTTTTGCTCATGTGTATCCTTGTGTGTGTGCTCGTGTGTGTCCTTGTGTGTTGCACATGTGTATAGATGCATGTCTGTTGATGTTTACAGAACCCTGAGCCAACATGTTGTAAGGCGTGACTTTGGGGAACTGGGCCGGGCTGATGCTGGGGTGCTGGCTGGGTGGGCACTCCACTAGCCCTGCCCCAGTGTCTTCCTCCTGTGTTTCGTGGGCAGGTGCGGATGAAAGCTGAGATGTGTCTGCAGTTGGGGCTGGGCTGCCGAATGCCGCCTTGTCATGAGGCCTGCCTACTGTGTTGAGTCAGGGTGTGCTTCTCCTGAGTTGGAGGTTTTGGGTCCTGATCTTCCTGGCCCTGCTCAGACCCTTCCTCACATGTCCCTTAACGTGCCATCCTGTATCAACAACATGCCCACAGGAGACCCAAATGCTGGAGCTGTAGTGCCTGCTCAGAGACCCCACCCTATGGACCCTGGCTGCTGGAGGCAGGGACGCCCCACCCCTGAGCAGCAGCATCACCTTGCAGAGAAACATCACTTTTTCTTCAGAGCCGCATGAGCTTGTGCTGGCCCAAGCTCCACCTCTGTGCACTCCTCTATGTGTTCCTGGTCCGTGCGTACCTGCTGCTTCTCGGGGTTGTCTCTAACATAGAGTGAAGGCAGCCCAGGCCCAACGCCCCTGAGGGCTGGACTCCATGCCATCTCCTCTGTGGACCACACAGGTCCCTGGCCGGCACTGCAAACCAGTGTGCCAGGGACTCTAGGGACACAGATAGGCCAGAGGAGCCAGAGCTGGGAGGGGATATGCCACACTCCCTCCATGGAACAAGGCTCCTTCTTGGGAACAGAGCTCTCCAGATGCTCTACGCAGAACTGTGGGCCCACCATTGAGCAAAGGCTCATTCAAGGCCATCTCTGCTCACACAGGTGTGGCAAAGCCCCAGCTGCAAATCTCTGGAGATGCTGCAGGAGGCTCAACAGGTGGCCCATAGCACCCTGTGACCCTGAAGGTCCCAGCTGGGCTGGCTTTGCTCACAGGGGAAGTGGCAGGTTTCCTTGGAGGTGGCTTTTGGTCTGCATGCTGTCAGCCTCCTCATGAGGCCTGAGCCTTTCTCTCCTACAGCTGCTTCCCAGAGGCCTGCAGTGGAGAATACTGACTGCCCACTAGCCCACCCCACCCCCCTACCGCAACCCTTGCTGACATCTTGAATGGCTCCCCCCAGGGTTTTCTTGCAGAGAACTTGGAGAGAGCTGGGGGGCTGCCTGGCCTGCACTAATCTCTGGAGTATAGCATCTGAGGTTCCAGAGGTTTCCTTCAAAGCCCAAGAAAAAGGAGAATTAAGAGTTCATTACAACTCCTCATAAGAGGTGAAACTCTGAAGTGTGCGTTTGAGAGCACCTTGCTGGCTGTGTCCTCTCAGTGAGCGGAGTTTCTTGGAGGGCGGGCCCTCATTCACAACAGTTGAAAATCTCATAGGCAGAACCCGCAAAGATGAGCCCACAGTCCCAGAATGCAGAGCCCAGGAAGCACCCCACTGACCACACCCCACTGTGGTCAGGAGGTACAGCTACAGCCAGGTGGACAGGTGAGAAGTTTGAGCAGTCAGATGACAGACGACGGTCATGTGGTAGTGTTCTCTTCTATCATACGTTCTGTAAAATTTTTGAAAACATTAAAGAATCAGAAACCTAAGTACCCATCATGAAAAAAAGAACCAGCAGACCAGAAAACAGTGTCTAGGACATCGACAAGAAGCTACAGCCCCCAAGATGAGCCCAGGGCGGAGGGCACAGCAGAGGGGAGGACTTAGGACCTGGACGCTGCATGGTGAGCAGCAGAGACACAGGAAGAGGGCCCAGTTCTCATCCAGCAGGACATCATGTGGCTGTTTTCCAGAACTCTTCCAAGTCATATGCCTTCAGGAAGCACAGTAAATCCTGAGCAAGAGCCATGAAAACTTCCCACGTAAGAATGAAGTCAGGCACTAAGTGTAAGGGGGGCTCTGCAGGAGCTGAAGGAAGCACCAGGCCTCCTGGACGCAGCAGGCAGGGGCTCCAGAGCAGCGTTGTGGCTCAGCGCCAGCCGCCAGCTCTCCCTTCAGAGGTGCCGACCGGCTCCACGCATTTCCCCCAGGACTGAGAGAGGGCAAGAGGAAGAGGACAGGACAGTCCCGTGGCGTGGAGGCACACCAGGCAGGGCAAGTGAGCAGGCATGTGCAGTAATGGCATTCTTCAAGTATCCTGTCCAAGGAGTCGTCACTCCCGTCCCAACCGGCTGGGGGTCTCACAAGTTTGGCTGCATTCCTGAAAATCTCTGCAGTAAACGTAGGGGCAGAGAGGAGCCCAGAGCCCCACCTGTACTTTCCTCTCCAACAGCCAGTGTGTTGGCCAGGCATATCCATTGGCCATGACCCTTTCTGAGTCCCAGCCCTTTTCAAGGGCTCCCACCTTGGCCTTTTGGAAAAGGTGGCTCTGCTCTCAGGTTGGCAGGTGGCTGTGGAGCAAGCACATCTGCCCCTCTCATTGATCACAGGGACCAAGACCACCATGTCCGCAGCAGGCCAAAGCCAGCAGCCTCTTGGAATCCCATCCTCACCCAGCCCTGTGGCTGCTGCTGCAGTGCTAAGTGGAATGAGGGGCTTCCCCTGCAGCAGCCGGGGGCCCGGGCCACAGCCCCTGGTGTGTGATGGGGATCTCGGCTGTTTCTGTTTCTGGCTGCCAGTGAGGCCAGGCCAACCCTGCTGACCTGCGACGGGGATGCTGCAGCAAGCAGGCAGGGGGCTGGCGCCAGGGGGAGGCGGCAGCCTGGCACACGGGTAATCACTGTGTACATGAGGCTGCTAATTGCACATTCAGAGATGATGGATGAGGTGGCAGGAGGGAGGACACGGTATGGTTTCTGAGAGAGCCCTGTCACGATGCCATGGTCCCACACAGCTGTGGGGTGGGACGTGATTAATGAACAGTGTCCCAGAGGGTGAGCACAGTGACCACCAGAGATGTGACTGGTGGGAACCTGTTCCTTTGGGGGCAGATGCCCCCCCAGTGTTTGTTTCTGAAGCACCCTGAGAAAACAGAGCATTTTGTTGCCTCCTTTGTACAAAGAAATGAACATTTCTCCCCAGGCTGCTGCTAGAGTCTCTCTGGTGTGCAAACTTGGGGCCGTTCTTCCAATCCACTCCACACAGAGTTGATGTTGCTGGCTCTACAAGTTACTTCAGGCATTGGGTGCGGTGGGAGCCATGTCCTTTCTGTGAGAAAGTGTGGCACGCTCTGGAGAGGACTGCCCAGGCCCAGCCCAGGGAGGGAGTGCTTGCCAGGGTGGCCTGCAAGGGTCTCGGGCCAATAGAGCTGGGCAGCCTGAGCACTATGGGCAGCAGAGGCAGCTGGACAGCAAGCCAAGAGGACTCCTGTGGGTCTTGCTGGCCGTGTGACCTGGCTGCCCTGGGTAGGGCAGGTGTCACTCTGAATGCTTGAGCCGGGTGAGTTTTTAGAAGTCACAAATATCCCAGCCGCACACTAACTACCATGCTTCAGTGAAGAAAACCCAAGTGACTTTATTCTCTTCTTTGTCTTTTCTTTAGCTCTTGGAATTTGACAAAGAGTTGTCTGTCTTTAAGGACAGACTGTATGAACTGGACATCTCATTCCCCCCCAGGTAAGGACACTGCACCTACGGAATGGGCCCGGTCACCTTTTCACCTTCCACAGGTTCATCTGTGTGAACTGCACCTTTCCCAGCCTTTCTGTGGCCTGAAGAAAGAAATGAGCTGGGAATGATAAAGAATTGCCCTATCTTCATTTTTTAAAAACATTTCCTAGTATGCAAACTAAAGCCATGTTGTACGTGCATACCCAGGACTCACAGGGTGGTGTGTGCTGTGTCTGTCTGGAACCTCAGGACCATCACAGTGCGGCAGCTGGGGATCTCTGGGTCTGTGTGTCTTTCAGGCAGGTGCCTTTCTCTGTGTTCTACTCTGACGTTTTTGAATCTACAACACTAACCAGTTTCCCCACACCAGCACAAGGACTCAGGGCTGTGGTGTGAAGAGAGGAATGAGTGACAGAAAGTGGCTTACGAGGTGGCCAGCTCTACAGCTCTTGCATGGGCCTCAGCACACCAGGTGTTCCCGAGGAGGGCACTCCCTGCCCACGGAGCCTCTCCTGCAGGATGCCCCTCTGGAAGCAGCATGCACAAAGGTGGTGGCTGAGGTCAGGTGCCCATCACAGTGCAGCCTGCTTTCTCCTTTCTCAGGTCCAATTGAAGCGCTCAGGACTAAGTGAGAAGTGCCTAGGTGTGAGGAGGCTTCCTAGTGCACTTGGGGACCACACCTGCCTGGCACCTGTTCCATGCCCACTGGTTTACATGAGGCCAGCGGTCAGCTCTGAACCCTTGCCTCAGAATGAGCAGTTGCATGTTTCCATGTGCCTGACAGCAGGCAGCCTTTTACCCTGTCTACCCCCACCTCTGTGCCAGCTGTCAAGGGTTGGGTCTGTACAGGCTTGAAGGGGCCTCTGGCTTGCACAGGGCTCAAGACTCTTGTGGCTCCTGGGTCATGGGCTGTGGTTAGCTGCACCCCTATACTGGGGGGTGGGGGTGTTGCTGGTGAGAGGGCTAGGTACCCAGATCAGTGGGTGGAGACACAGGGACTGTGGGCCCCATTAGGCATCAGGTCATCTGGTCAGTGCCCAGGCCAAGGCCTCAACACGTGTGTATATGTGGCCTGCAGCCACAGGCCCATGGAGGGGCCTCACAGGTGCTGGCTGAGCATGCCTAGTCTCATGCTCTGAACCCACAGCACCGGCTCTGGATCACAGTTAGGCGTGCAGTGAAAAGTCTTAAAGTCTTTCCAGACATGTACTGAATCTAAAATGCACTCAGGATTGCTCCTGGTCTTGTGCTGAGTGTTGCCAGTCAGATACCATGAACATCCCTCGTTCTCTGAACAGCGGAACTCTAGACATCAGGGCTTCTCTGGGCTGGCTGGGAGCAGGGAGGCTTGGGGACCACAGCAGGCTAGGGATACCACCCTGAGGAGCACAGGCCCAAGTTATCACCTGGGCACCAGAATTGTAGAGCAGGATCTGGCTAGACTGGGAGTCTAAAGGGCCTCCTGGTCAGTGCCTGAGTGGGCAAGGGAGATCGATCCCCTGGCCCACACAACAGCAAAGGACCTACTGTTCACCCCTGGGCAGGAGAGGTTCCAGGGCTCACAGGTTTGGTGACCCCTTGCCATGCTGGTGTGCTCTAGAACTCTGAGCAGCATGCTGTCAGGAAGGGGCTGTGTGGTGGCCTCTGGAGACTACAGGCACTGGCCTCCCAAGATCATGGCTAGAGCCCAGGCCTGCTGAGCACCAAGGCCAGGCTGGCAAGATGCAGGGACCAGCAGCTCTCACCCAGCTTAAAGGGCCCTGCATTCCCTGGACTAGGGCAGGAAGGGCAGCCATAGGTTTTATGTACTTTTATTTAATTTTTTTTTATTTTGTAGATGGACAGTATACCTTTATTTTATTTATTTATTTTTATGTGGTGCTGAAATTGAACCCAGTGCGTCACACAGGCTAGGCAAGTGCTCTTGCTCTGCCACTAAGCCACAACCCCAGCACCAGCAGTAGGTTTTAAGAGGGAGACTTTCGCAACAAGAGGACAAGATTTGGAGCTGGGGACAAGCTCAATTGGTAGAGTGCTTGCCTCACACGCACAAGGCCCTGGGTCCAATCCCCAGCACAAAAAAAAAAAAAAAATGGGAAAGAGGACAAGACTTGAGAGCTACCTTGTTCACAGGGATGCTGGGGTGGGCTGTGTGCAGACAGCCGTGCCCCAGCCAGTGCCTGTGGGGTGTGAGCAGGTAGGATGGTAGGAGGTACGTCAGGGTTCTCTCAGTAGCAGAACCAGGAGAATGTAGATGGAGTGGTTAGATTGGCTCAGGGTTGGAGGCTGGAGAGCCCCGTGAGGCTGTCTGCATGCTGCAGAGCTGGGAAACCAGCAGCTGCTCCGCCAGAGAAGCTGGAGCCTCCAAACAGGAGGGACAGTGGTGACGCAGCCGAGGCGGAGGGCCTGGGAGCTCCCTGGAGAGTCTCTGGAGTGAGCCCAGGTCCAGGTGCTGAAGCCGCTGAGTCTGAGGTCCGTGGTGGCAGCAGCCCCGAGACGCACCTGCTGGAGGAGAGTGGAGCTGGCACGCCCTTCCTCCTGCCCTCCACGCAGGCTCCAGCCCACAGGGTGGTGCTGCCCACACTCAGGGTGTCTGTCCTGGCTCCGTTCACCACCCACACTCCAGTCATCTCTGGAACACTCACGGGCACACCCAGATGTTTCAAAAAGCAATGACATTGGCAGTCATGTTTGACCATCACAAAGGGTAGCCCCCAAAGGTGTCTGTGTCCTTACTCCTGATCTGGATTGTTTTCCTGAGTTGCCAGAGGGACTTTGTAGAGGTGATTAAGAAGAGTGTCCTTAAAAGAGGGATAGTAGCTCAGATCACCTGGTGGGCCCAGTCTAGTAATGTGAGCCCTCAGAAGCAAGAGTTCTGGCTGGAGGCCGAGATGGCAGGAAGCAAGCCAGGTTCACAGTCAGGAGGTGACTGAGTCTCTGTCGGCTTGGAAGAGGCAGACAGCCTTGAACTGAGGTGCTGGCACCAGCTTCAGGGCCAGCGAGGAGAGGGCACCCATCTGCCAGCACCCTTCAGGGACTGGAGCTGACCCCGGCCCTTGGATAAAGCCAGGCTGATACCTTGGCTGATACCTTTGAGACACTGAGCTGAGCCCACCCAGGAAGACTGAGATGGCCATTTGTTGTGCCTGTGTTCTGCATGTGCAGACTGTTGGAAGGCAGTGCAGGAGCCGAGTGGAGGGTCTGGAGCCCCACGCTAGCTGTGGCTGTGAGCTGTGCCCTTGTCGTCAGACCTGAGGCTCCCCAGCAAGTGCAGCTCACCTGTCTTCTGGGGTCATGGTAGTCCTCTCAGCAACACCAGAGTCTGCACCCCCTCACTCCCATCTGGTGGTATGTGCTTTGCCCTGCAGCCAGGATCCTGCTGTGCTTGGCCACCTGCCCATGTTGCCCTCCTGCAGGATTAAGGACCACGGCCTTCAGTGAATAGACCCCTTTCTCCCCTACAGCTTGAATGGATTGCCCCATAGTCTGCTCATCTTCTTTCCTTCCTAGCCTTCTGGCTTCATGGGGCACCTACTTCCCAGAAGCAGGCATGTGCCCTCACCCAGCTTCCTGCCCTACAGTCCTGCACGCCTCGGGGAGTGCACGTGAGCACGTGTTGCCTGCTGAGCACACAGGACGGGCCAGCACGTGTTGGCTCATTGGCTTAGTTACAAATGTTTTCCTTTAACCTGGAAATAGCACTGAGGTGTTCTGAGGCAGTGGGGTTAGGGAGAGGATGCTCCAGACTAAACCATTGACTTTCAAATGCCAGGGTCCAGTTCATAGTCAGAAATACCTTGACCTCTCTGCTCAGTTACAGCATGCACCTGTGTGTGGGCCTCAACCAGAGGCTCCTGAGGGTGTCCCTGCCACCCAGGACACATCCAGTGTTCCCCCATTGCCAAGGGTACATCTGATGGTCCTTCTTCACCCAGGATGCACCTGACATCTCCCCACTTCCCAGGATACACCCACTGGCCCTTCTCCCATTGGTTCTACTGTGTTTTAAAACTCTGTGATCACTGAGTAGCATTCATGGGCCCCTGATGGGTGCCATGTCGGGTCTGGGGAACCGTTTTTAGACTGGGGAAGTGGCTTGAGCAAAAGGGAGAGCTGGGAAGACCAAGGCAGTGGTTAGAGGTGCTGCTTTGTGCTCCATCCTACTCAGACATATCTCACGGCTGGCTTGCAGGTCAGTGGAACCCACACTTGGCACGTACCAGGACCCAGCACAAATAAATAAGTGAGGACAGATGTGTTCTCAGATGACAGTAATGCTAGCTAGAGCATGGTCAACTTGTGCAGGGAACCCCAGCACACCCAAATGTGCATGAGCAGCATGCATGTGCTCAGGAATAAGAATTCATGCAGATAAGTGTAGATGTGGTATGAATGTGATGTGTGCAGAGAATTGTGCAGATGGCTGTGCTATGTGCACGTGTTAGCATGTGCTCATGTGTGTGCAGCACGTGGGTTTGCATGTGTGTGTCAGTGTTTTCACACATGCAAGATGTGTATGAGTGTGTGTATGTGGTTTTGAGTGTGTATACTTTGAGTGTCCATGTGTACATGTGTGTGTACATGTGCACACAGATCAGTCATATGCATGTGTGTGCTCATAGGCCTTTGTAGGCATGTGCATGTATGCTAGGTGTTGGAAATTGCATGGGTGTGTTCATGAGTATGCATGAATGTGTGTGTATAATTGTGTGCATGTACAAGTGCAGGGCTTAGGCACACAGGATATGCATTCTGTGATTGTACACACGTAAGTAGGCTTGTGTGCCCATGCATGCTTGTGCATGCATGCTTGTTGATGCGTTCATGGGTGCATGTACATGAGTGAGCATGGGTGGCCGTGTGTACATTTGCGTATGGTTGCCATACAAAGCAGTCTTCCTGCTGGAGGTGGTTGAGGACTTCAGCCTGCACATACAGGATTTATTCTACTTGGAGTAGAGGGTAGAAGTCCGCCAAGATGCTGGCCTGGGAGAGCTGAGGGTGTAGACTTTCCCATAGCCTGGTCTGCCTGTTGCTTGCCACAAGGTGAGCATTGTAATATGCAGGGACAGTTTCTGGGTGAGTTGGGAGGAGCCTTTCTGGGAGGCATGGTGGTTGAGGTACCCTGTCCTCTTCATGAGCTCCTTCCTGCCCTGTGCTGCTGCTGGTGTCTCCTCACCAAGTGCACCCACACCAGTCTGCAGGAGGGCAGCAGTAGCTTGATTGCTATGCAGGGTGGGGCACTGTGGAAAGCCCCAGGATCACCTCAGGGCTGTACTGCAGGTGGAGGCCTGGGCCCACAACTTGGGTCTGAGGTCTGCTGCTAGACATGTGGCTACCTGGGATGCCCCAGAGACCCTGTCGAGCTGTTCTCCCAGTTCCAGGATACCCAGGGGTAGAGTGAGTCCACAGTACCTGAAAGCAGCTGGCCACACTGCTCCTGGATAAGACACGTGCCATCCCAGAGCTGGTCCTTCCATCTTAATATCAGGACGTGTTTGGGCCCAGTCATGCTGTGCGCCTTCCCAGTACCTTCTGGAAGGCTGTGAGGACTCTTAACTTGGGGCTCGCCCCTGATAAGAGGCAGTGTCTGCCTTGGCCCATGAGCAGCAGCAATGGGATGGCAGTGCCCAGAGGCTGGCCTCTGTCTGGCAGGTATGCCAGGCCAGCAGACCTCAGGGAACCCTGCAGGCTCTTCTTTTGCATGCAATTCTGGATTTTCAGAACCTTTCCAGAATCTATCTGGTTTTGCTCTTTCATTCCAGTGAGCAAGTTGCAAACTCCTTGATCAGCTGGGTGTGTCTCGTGTGGCCTCTTCCCCCTGCTGTCCGGTCCCTCTGTTTTGTGGGAAGGACCTCCTCCCTGGTCAGCAGGAACTCCACGATTGAGCCTAGCACCTGGTGGCCCCTGAAGATGCGTCCCCAGTGCACTCTATAGCAGATGGTCTTTGTGATGGTGGTGACAGGGCTCCTTCAGCAAGGGCCCTTGTGGCTGTTCCACTGTCCCCATGGGCTAGTGGGTCTGCATTCCTAAGGGACTGAGCCTCACCAACCACTTAACTTAGAAGGTGTTCGTGACCAGGTACTGCGAAGCCCTCCACCTTCACTATTTCCCACTGAAGCCTCGTGTCCTGGCACTTTTTCTTAGATGACCACAGGCCTGATGGCTGCAGGCAGCTGGCCCAATCCAGGCTGCTGCTGCCTCTACCAGAAGGAACCTTCTGGAGCCCTCACCTGCCGTTGAGATGCCCCGGTGCAGGCCTCTGTGCCCTGTTTTTACATGGCTGTAAGTGCCTGCCTTGGGGACTACTGTGCCCTGGCACACCAGCCCTGCCCTCACCAGTGTGCATGGAAGCAGCTGCACTGGTGAAGGACGCACCCCAGGGCCAGCTGGTTGATGCCGGCAGAGGCAGGACCCTTGCACATGTTCTTTGCTGGGTCCCAGGACAGACCGAGGGGTCCTGTGTCCCCAGGAGGCCTAGATGCTTGCACTTGCAAGCCCAGATCCAGCATGTTTCCACTTGTGAGTTGTGTAAGGGGTCTTTGTGTTGGTTGATGACTCATTTTCAGCTCTGCTGATGTGAACACTGCCTGTGTTAAAGATGAGGTGTCTGCCATAGTTCTTGCTTTGGCAAATAGTAAAGAGTAGCCAAGTATTTGTAGGTGTCCTTAGAAGGTAGAGCAATGGATCTTATCATGTATTAAACAGAAAAACCACGTCCCACTGAAATAAAAGTTTGAGATGAGACTTGATTCTCCACTTCTGTTGGTGGTGGGTCTGTGTAAGCTGAAGGATGTTTCCATCCTAGTCTAGAGTGCTGAGGAACAGGTGTCTCTACCGGGCTGGGCTGAGCTGCCTCGGCAAAATAGGTTGGTGCTGGCTGGCCATGCCTCAGGTCCACACTGGCATGGCGGGCTGTGCACCACCATGACCCATGATCTCTCACTGCCTGCTTCCAGCTCCTGGGCCACCACTCTGTGGCAAGTGCTGGGCTGCACCGTCAGCAGATGGCCCTGATCACTGCTTGGGGAGAGCTGCAATTCTGTGGGCCTGGATCCCTACACTCTTCAAAGTGTCAAGGACCCCAAGGAGTTTTCGTATCTGCTGATAGTTTCCATAAATTTTAAATATTTAATTATTCATTTTAAAATAACAATAATAAACTCTTAGGTTTCTATAAACATATTTTTATAACTTTTAATAAAATGTAATTATTTTCCAAACAAAAGGAGAAGATGAGAAGGGTGGTGGTAGTTCAGATTCAGTCTGTAGTCTGACTGAAGGCGACCAGCGGGGCAGAGCTGGCTTCCCACAGCACAGAGCTGGAACAGAAAGGAGCGTCCTAACCCTCCCAAGCTGTGGCTGTTCTCTGCTCTCTAACTGAGAAACGGATTGCCTAGAACCTTACTGTGCCCAAGCCACCCAGGTGCCCTGGCTCTGTTGAGGGGAGCCTCTGCCCATGGGAGGGTCCTGTGGAAGTAAGTGCTGGCCCAGCGGGCAAGTGATGGATGTCCACATGGCTCCCTGGCAGAGCCCAGGGCACCTTCTTCAGGAGGGACACCGAGTCTCATCAGAAGAGTCTTCAGGAAGGGATGCTGTCCAACTCATGGGCAGATACATTTTCCAAAGTTCTAGATTTTTCTCAAAAGCTTGAGTTTTGTCATTGGCAGCAAATGCTGTCAGTGCTTCTGAGAGGCAGGCTCACCTCATCTTGTCCTTTCTCAAGAGGATGGCTGCCAGTCGCCCATCTGAGGAGCCCCACTCGTCTGCCAGTCTGCAGGAGCAGCTGCAGAGGTGGGAGCTCAGGGAGAGCAGGCCGTGGTACAGCTGGCTCTGGGTGCTCGTGGGCCTGCTGGCTGCCCCGCTCAGCCCAGCACTCTGCATTGTGGCCTAGGCCTCTCTGTGCAGTAGCCACACTGGGAAGCAGCAAGTTGTCTTGGCCATGCTGTGAGGCTTGCTAACCTCTTTGCCTTCTGAGCCCTGGAAGGTCCCCGAGATCCCCAGAGACCCACATGCCAAACGCCAATAACAGCCCCAAATGAAGCAAGCGAAAAGCACCCAGTGCACGTGTGCTGGGCGCTGAAGCAGAGGCCTCGCAGCAGGACAGCGCCGTGTCAGCCGCACAGACGGGGCCCAGCAGCCCTGTGTGCCCTTCCCGGCCAGCCGGAGCCCTTGCACAAGCACAGCTTGTCTCCCAATTCCACACTTGAGCAGGCCGTTCACAGAGGAAATGGGAAATGCGCACCTGCGCCTCCCTGTCAGAACTTCCCAGAACACGTCAAGTGGGGAGAGGTCAGTGCCCAACTGTGAGGAAGGAATGTCTTTAATGAACAGACCACAGAATAGGATCAGGCTCTGGTGTTTGAAAAAGACGAGGCCGTGAGTGACACAGGCTGAGGCCCTGGATGGCCAGCAGAGGTGGCCTCTCCTGGAGCACCTACTTTTATTAAGGGCTACAAGGGCCAGGATGTGGTGCCCCACTGCCTGCAGGTCTCTGCTGGGGTCATGGCAGCAAGGTGAGCCTTCCTGCCACCATCCAGGCCAGGAGCAGGGACGTCCTCCGGCTGGCGGAGCCCTGGCTGGATGCAGGCTGAGAGTGTGAGTGGTGTGTGGAAGGCCCTGCCCACAGCCTGGCCTCCCGGAGGAAGCGAGCCTTGTGTGTGCAGCCTCCCGCTGTCTGTGGCTCCTCCCCCGGGTTTAGCGTTGCCTCCAGTCTTGCTGCTCAGTCCCTGCCCTCCATCTCAGGCTCTGTCCAGGCGTCTCCATGGCAGCTGGCGACTGTGCAGTAGGAGACTGCACCACCCTGCTCACTGTGACCCAGGCCTCGTTCTCCCTGTAATGAGCTCAATTGTCCCCTGCTTGGTACTCCTGAGGTAGCTGTATCTAGGTGTTCACCAGGTGAGAGCTAGAGGAAAGGGTGCCTTCCCAGGGTCAGCAGCCTCACAGCCGCCTGCTGTTCAGGCGCAGGGAGACCCGTGGCCCTGTGCTCAGCACGCACGCCTGTGCTCGCCCGGGCGTTGTGGCCACAGAGCCATGGCAACACTATCCAGCCCAGCCACCCAGGCCTCAAGCCCAGCCGCCCAGCCACAAGCAAACAACCTGCCGGCATAAGAGCTGCTGCCCACATCCTGCGGGAGCACGAGGGCCAAGGAGGAAGGAGGCTGAGTGGCTGGGAGCACAGGTGGGCGATTGTTAATTTTATCACCACTGCAATTAATTATGACGATCATTCCCAGAGCTATATGGGGCCAAGATAGGGCAGTGTGTCCTGCCTCCTGCGGTGCAGGTTTGCATCCAGATAAGTCTGGGGGCATAGCACCACCTGCGACAGCCCCTCAGCAGACAGGCCTTGCTCGTCCCGCCCAGGTGTCAGCTTTGCAGTGTGAGTGGAGCAGGACCTGAGACCCTGGTGTCCACACTGGCCTCCCAGGCCCACCTGGGACCAGAACCTCCATGTTCACTCTTTGGGCATCAGGATGCACCCCACAGTGAGGGCCAGGACAGCCCTTCAACCTGGGTCTCTCCCTTGGCAGCCAGGATCTGTCCTGAGATCCAAAGGAACCAGAGCACAAGGGGCACCAGGGTCCTGGTACAGCTGGGTTGGGCTGCACAGGGAATCCGTGCTGCCATTCCTGATTCCTGGCTTTCCTGTGACCAGCACGGAACCCAGTGTGTCCATCAACCACCCTCAGTTCCTTTCCCTGTGGCCCAAAGGGGTGGCCCTTGCCTTCTGCCAGCTCTGGCTTCAGGGGTCAGCACAAGCTCCCATGCACCATGGTGTTCTTGAGGAACAGAGCCTCATTTAAAAGGCACCTGCCATGCTTCAGACCCAGAACTCATGTTTACCCTGGACTCGGGCCCTGGGGCGTGTTGTGGTGCAGACTCCAGGGCACCCAGGCCACAGGTGCTCATGGGCAGGCTTTCTGCTGCTCCTGTGCACATAGTGACAGTCTCTCAAAGCACAGGGTCTCAGTTCTGTGTCCTAAGCCAGCTCCTGCCAGGGACATGGTTGAAGCTAGGCTTGGTCAGACCCTGCCAGGCAGTGCAGTAGCTGCACGCTAGATCTTGTCCGGAGAGAGCTGGGAACAGCAACTGGGACAGACACAGCCACTGCCCGCTGAGACCTCACTCTTGAGAGCTTGTTTGGAGGTTCTAGCAGGGGAGCGCAGCTACTCGTATACCCTTGACCGAAGAACGGTCCTCCTCTATCGGGGAAGGTCGTCCTCTTCGACCGAGCGCGCAGCTTCGGGAGGGACGCACATGGAGCGGTGAGGGAGGAAGGGGACACCCGCCTAGCCAGCCAGATCAGCCGAATCAACCCTGGCGATCAATGGGGTGACAGATGTTGCAGCCAGATCGCCCTCACATCCTAGAGACCTCACTCTTGACAGGGAGAGCTGACACTCACTCCATGCAGAGAAGCCAGCCAGCTCCCACTGGGCAGCTGAGGGGCAGGCAGTGGGTGAAGCGTGTTTTCATGGAGATTTCCGTCTGCGCTTGAGCCAGGAGGACCTCCTGGTGCGTGGAGGGCCTGCTGCCTGGTCCTCATGGGGCTCCCTCCCCAGCACAGCCAGAGGAAGGCAGAGCTCACATTGCAGCCTCCTGCCCAGCTGGCCCAGCCCCACGCCCTTCCTTCCCCTGGTCTCCTGCCTGCGTGGGGCAGACTTGTACGGCCTGATTCTGCAGCCCAGGGGCTGTGCTGCCCTTGACCCCAGGGCCCACTCGAACCCTGGTGCCATTCCTGGGTGGCTGCAGCAGAGCCGGTGGGGTGAGGTGCGGCCCTGGAGGGGCACCCTTCCTTCACAGCCCATGGTGGGGAGACGCACACTGGAGCAAGGTGACCGTCAGCTTTAGACAGGCCATCAGCTGCGTATGCTCCCTGGAAAACAGGCAGAGGTCTCTAGTGTCCTGTACTCTTAAAAATACAGTGTTGTTACAAGTGGGCGTTTGTGGATTTTGTTTTTAGCCAAAAACAGGCTCTGGTTAGGCCAAGTGCTGACTTCCTGTGAGAGGCTGGGGTCACAGGCTACAGTTCCCGGGATCGTCTGCAGGATCCCCCCTGGAGAGCCAAAAGAAGGCGTGTTGCACCAGGGTGTGCCACTGGATGGGTGAGGCGCAGGGGTAATGTTAGGTCCCTGGGCCTCCCCAAGGCAGTGGGAGCGGGGCCCGCCTGTGTGTGAGCCGCCCTAGAGGCCCACAGAATCAACACCTGGCAGCGCCCAGGGCAGCCTCCACCTGCAGAATCGATTGCACTCTTCTCTGCCAGTAAAGTAATAGGAAAAAGCTCATGGAGCACATGCCATTCTCGGCAAATGCTGTGTGGCATTTTGAGATCAACTTGAGCAAGCACAGTGACAGCAGGCTTTTGGAAAGACGGCCTGTAGAGTCCTGAGGACCCTGACTGGGCAAGCGGGGTGCACAGCGGAACTCAGAGGTGTTCTCCCACCCAGCCACGCGAAGCAGTTATTACCACGGGACAGTCCCTGTCAGAATACCCAGACAGGCAGGGAGGTGGATGTCAGGGAACTGGCAGTGCCGGAGGTGGACACAGACGGAGCCGAGGGCTGCTCCTCAAGTGCAGCACATGTGGGGATTCTCTGGGCAAGCTATTCTGGGGACAGGTGCCTGAGGCACAGATACCAGCCCCCTGGATGATGCAGGGTGGTGATGCTCAGCTCATGGTCAGCAAGTCCAAAGGGACTGTCACCTGCAGGTCAGGCACTTGAGGTGGTGATTTGAGCCCCTTCCCAGGTTCTTAGAGGGAACTGACAGGGACAGAGAGGGCACCAAACCAGGGACAGCCATGCCCACCATAGTGTGGTGGCCCCAGGGTTGCAGCCTCAGCACCTGGACCCTCAGGTGGGCACTGCAGGCACTGGAGCAGGTGGAGGAAGCATGCATGCAGCTGGGTTGCCCTGAGCTGTCTGCAGACCTCGTGCAGAGGACCGTTTGATACACGAACTTAAGCTGTGAGTTTGCCTTTAAATTCTAGAAACTTCTGTTCGTACATTCTTTCCCTGAGTAGCCAGCTTCCCTTTGGAGTGTGGAGGCTGCCTGGAGCTGGGGTGCTGATGACCCTTTTCCTCCGTGTCTCCCCAGCTACCCGTACAGCGAGGACTCCAGGCAGGGTGAGCAGTACATGAACACCCGGTGCCCAGCATGGTGTGACCGCATCCTCATGTCCCTGTCAGCCAAGGAGCTGGTGCTCAGAGTAAGTGGGAGCTGCCTGGATCGGCCACTGGGAGGCACAGAGCAGGCCTGGGCTTCAGGGCAAGTGTGATGAGCTGCTCAACCTGGGAACAACGTAGGTAGTGTCCTGACCTTTCCCTGGGCAGCTGAGCCGAAGCTCTGGGGTTCTTCCAGCTAGTGCTCAGGCCCCAGTGAGAGCCACTGTCTCGGTGGGACATGCAAGGTAGGGTGGTGGGCAGGGTCTGGAAGTCCCAGCTTCTGCACGCTGGCACTCAGGGCTCGGCCATGGATGAGCAGGTAGGCCGCGAGCCCGGAGGTGTGTCTGTCAGCATAAGGTGTGGTCAGAGCAGGTCCACCCAGGGCGCCAGCAGCCAGAGAAGGGTGGGTGCCATTCTGGGAGGCCGTAGGGTTCCGTGTCAGGGAACGGCTAGGCTACATGCGATTTCCAGGGTTTTCCCACCTCCCGACACCCGAGTGTTTTTAAAAGAGCCAGCATGTGAGTGATGTCACCCATCAGTGAAGACTGGCGAGGGCAGCAGTGGGTGCACAGGGCAGGAGGCTGTGGGTCTGAGGCTTTGTGTGCTCTGCCCCCTGCCTGGGCCCAGAGCAGCGGGGACCCCCTCTTAGCAGCCCACCATTAACCTGAGTTGCCCTGAGCTGCCGCATCCATGCCCCTCTGCCAGCCAGCACACCCAGCTTCTCTGTGTGCCCTTGAGGTGGCCTTCCCAACTTGCTGCCCCACTGGCCCTCCCGCTGAGGCCTGGCTGGCTGGCCTTTTCCCTGTGGCACTGTCTCCGGCCTCCGTCCTGCACCTCGCTTTTCCTGCCCCACCCCCAAGGCACAGCTGCACTCAGTCTCTGCCCTGCGAGGGTCCTGCTCCCACAGCCAGAGTTGGGACAGAGGGTCCTGAGCTCTTGGGTCTGTTGGGAACGTGGGCAGGGCAGAGGTCTGACCGGGGGCAGCTGTGGCAGGCAGCCCTGCCTTCTAGCCTGGGGTCAGAACGTGCACCACTGTGACGCCCCTTATCTGGGCTGAAGAGAGGCCACCCGGGTTCTGGCTAGGAGCCTCCAGACCCAGGGTGAGCTAGGGGAAGGCCTGCTCTGGACACACCCTGGCCCCTCTGGCTGGGGTGGTCATCAGCCCCGTGGAGGTGACTCTGCAAGCACTGGGCAGACAGCAGAGGACACAGTAGCTTAAGCTGGCCAGAACAAAGTGCTGAGAGGACTGAAGTGGGGAGGGTGGCCATTGACCCCCACCAGGAAGACATCCAGAGCCAGGAGAGCTGCCTTCTGTGGCGAGACCTGGGTGTGGCCGAAGATGGCAGGACCCTGCTCAGCCAGGCCAGAGTCTAGACAGCACCAGAAAGCCAGCATCTGTCATGTTTGTCAGCTGCCCACATTTCCTCTGGTCTCCAGACCCGGACTCCACACTTTAAAGTCACTGTGGGCAGCTGGGCTCTGCTTCTGGCCTCCACCGAGGCCCATGGTGCCCAGGAGGCCCTGTCTGGAGGCTGAAGTCCCACTGCCTCCCCCGCCCAGGCTGCCCGTGGGCGGAAGGCATCACAGCTGAGCAGATGGTGCCGTGAGCAGCCTCTGGTGCCATCCATCACGCCATGCTCTGGTTCCCCGTCATCATGTTCTGTTCTGCTTCCCGAGCCCTGAAACACGGCGAGCTGCGCGCAGCCTGGGAGCCGCGGAGCTGAACGCCAGTGAGGTGTGCCCGCGTCTGCCTGCACCCGCTGTAATTTGTTTATCTGTCCAAAGATCACGCAGTTGAAAATCCACAATCTTGTGCTGCCTTTGCAAATCACCACGCTGTGTTTGATGAATGTTTCCCCACTTCCACGGCAGCGGCTCAGGCTCATGAAAGATGGGCAGTGCTGGTGCGTGCGGTGCCGAGGTTGTGTTTTTATGCTTTCTGGCAGATGACCATGCTGGAAAGTAAATCTGACCTTAAGCTTCCTACTGCATTAAAGATAATTCAGTTTCAACTTTATAGTCTTGGATGCTTCAGTTGTGGATGTAAAACTCCAGCCCCATCAGAGCTGACTGATTGCCATCAACAAACCCGCTACCATCCACACTGCAGCATGGGCACCTGCCAGCCTCCCAGGTGCTGGGTGAAGGAGGTGTGCACACAGTGTCCACCAGCACACACACGCTGAAGTTGGTGTGTCTGTGCGGTAAACGGGGTTGTGGGCTGACAGCAACATCAGAAACAGGTGTCCTAGGCAAGGTAGGGAAGCAGAGGGCCCAGGAGGACCTTCAGAGCAGCACTGACACTCTGGTAACCAGGCCCCATCCACCTGTGGGCCAGGAGGAGGCCTGGGGGAGCCCTGATGCCCCCACACCTCCATGCCACCTCTGTCTTAGGAGCAGGGTTCTTCTCAGTGGGAGGGGCTGGCCAAAGTGCTGAGGTGATGTGAAGTCAGCAGACATCCCGCCTGGCTGGCTGCTCACTCCCTCCCAGTTACGCTCCCACCCTCCAGAGCTCCGCAGATGGGCAGAGCAAACAGTGTCCCGCCCCTCTGCCCCCAGGATACCCGAAGCCCCTTTCACCTGCTGGTGGGGTCACCCACACCACCCTCTCTCTGTTTGCTTCCAGTCTGAGAGCGAGGAGAAGGTTGTCACCTATGACCACATCGGGCCCAACGTCTGCATGGGAGACCATAAGGTGACGTGCACCGTGCTGCGGTCCAGGGGCCAGGAGGCTGGGGGACTGGAGGGTGGGCAGCGTTTCTCATCTCCTTATTTCTGGCTTTACAGAGTAGGCTGAGTTGGTGGGTTTTTATTTAATCTTAATAAAATGCTGAGAGAGAGATGGCCAGGTAGGGAGAAAGCAGAGGAGGCTAATTGCAGTCAAACAAGATACCTCATTTTGCACTTGCCAGAAGCAGTAGTTAGTTCTGCAGCTTCCTGTGTGCCCAGGCCACTTCTCCCGCTGCTCCAGGACCTGCAACATTTTCTGGCCTCACACCTGGCTCAGGCCCGCCAGGCAGAGTAGCACCACGTGCATGTTCTGTGGGTCCCGAGCACTCAGGGACAGCCACAGTCCGCACAGACCACTCGTTCCCCAACCCAGAACAGCCCAGCAGTCCTCAGGGACACTCGGGAGCACGTTAGGTCCTCTGGTCCTTGGCCATGGAGCGTGGTAGAGGCTGGACACACTTTCCTTCCCCACCGGCCTGAGGCTGACTTAGCAGTTCTGTAAACCAGTGCTCATGCTGATTTCTGTCTGGAACTCGAAGGGGCTGTGTGGGGCCCTGTGACTGGCCCCAGGCTGCAGGCCCAGGCCAGCTGGCTCTCGGCCTGTGCTCAGAGCACACACCTGCTCGGGACACATCCCAGCTGCCCTGAGACTCGAGGTTCTGTGGGAGGTGGCGGCGCGTGCGCACTGACACCCTCCTCTCCCGCTGCAGCCCGTGTTCCTGGCCTTCCGCATGGCGCCCGGGGCAGGTAAACCTCATGCACGTGTGCACAAGTGTTGTGTCGTGCAGTGACGTGTGGTAAATATGCCTCCTTCCCTCAGTTCTCCTTTTCTGCAGCTTTTCCTGGTGTGTTTGTACCTTTAACAAATTACTGACTCCAATTCAGGGAAGAGGTGCCCACGCAGCGAGGGGACCCTCCGTGAGACCTCCCTGTAGCAGTGTATGAAATACTCCTGCAGCAGCATCAGAAACCCGCCCAGGCAGCACCTGCTCGACGGCCGGCCCACACTTCGCTTCAGCTCCGGACCACGCCGGGAAAGCCTCACATACCTCACTGTTGTGTCTGTTTGTGTGACATTAAGTAGAAGCATTGGGTTTTTTAAAAAAATAATAAGTCACATCCTGTTGCCAAAACTCTAATAGCAAAGAGGTTCTGTATTTTAGATTTCAAAATCTTCCATTTTTAATGATTGTCTGTGGAGGAGCTTCTCCCGCCTAGGAACCCCACGGTGTCGGTGCCCTCTGCCAGGAGGCAGCCTCCAGTGCCTGCCCGGGCCCAGGCCGCTCCGTGGCGACTCTACTGCCATGTTACATGGTGTCCGAATCACACTGCAGCTGCTTCCCATTTTTATATATATAAATACATATAAATATATACTTTTTAAGAATAATTTATAAATCTTATCAAAACTTATGCTACATACACTCTTCAGTATGAATGCGCGTCGTAGCAGCAGGCAGAGCTGCGGCCGAGGTGTGTGGAGTGGGTGTGGACGCAGACAGGTGACCAGCAGTGCCAGGAGCAAGGCCTCTGCACCCGCTGGGCCAGCAATTTGTCACTCCTCTGCCTTTTCTGTAACATTAAGAACTGAATGTGAAGTTTATTGCTACCCTGTGTGTACCTTCTAAGGATTTTGTAAACTGTTTTGTCTGTCCTTTGTTACCGTTTTATGGTGCCAATATTCTACATTAAACCATAATCTCGTGGGAGAATTAGAAATAGCCTTGTCCGCTTCCCACAGAGATCGCTTCTAACATGGGCTGTACAGACCACGGGAGAGAAGCAGCACTGGGCCGCTCTGCGCCTGCGTGCCCACCCTGTGGCCACCTCTGCTTCCCGCCTGAGCACAGCCGGGGCCACTGCAGGGTGGAGACGCAGCGCCGGCATATTATCTACTTCAGAACACTACAGCTCCTGGACTGGGCACGGCGTGAGGTCGAGGTGGGTGTCTGCACAAACACCACCACTACAACCGCGAGTGATTTGGTCTCTGCTCGGACCCAGGCTCTCCACGCTAAGGGCCGGTCTGTGAGTGCTGCCGTCGCTGCTCACCAACACGCCATCGCGGCACCACCCAGCAGTTCTGTCTGTGGGCTTCAGCGGCGGTGACTCTCACTCGGAAGGCCTTTGGAAGTGACTGCTCGGTTCCTAAGCAATAAAATTGATCATGGTGAAAACAGTTCTCCCTGGCTTTGTCCTCCTTGCTTCCCCTGTCCGTCACCTCTGAAATGCAAAGTGGCAGGAGGGGCCTCTTTTGTGCCCTGTTGTTAAGCTCAACCCATTGGAACTTCAGTCTCACATATTTTCACAGGGTCATTAGTTAGGAATAGGAAATAATCTTTTGGGCTTTTTATAGTAGTAAAAAAAGACATATCCTTCAACATCGTAACTGGGTTATGTGAATACTTTGCTTTCCTTAAAAATTTAAAACCGGAAACTCAACTCTTCCCTTGTACTCAGATAACTCACAGAAATGATACTGCTTCCCTTTTTAAGAGCGTGGCTTCCCTTTAGGACAAGGGACAGGGGCTAAAAAGAATTGATTTAACCTTGGTATGTCAAGTGGCAAAAAGCAAAACCTAGACCTTCATGATTCTCTTAAACATTTCTGAAAACACCTTCCGAGAGAAATGTTGTAATTAACATAAAAATGGGACCATTTACACTTACATGAAGTCAAAACTCAGCGACCCAGGGAGCCCAGTGAGGTGCATCTAGAGAGTGTGCACCCAGCAGATGGGCTTTTGTAACAATTGCAGCTTGTTTAGAGCACTGGATGGGTTTTGTGGTAAGAAAACTGGCCTAGGAAAGGGTCAGCTGTAGGCTCCAGGGCTCTGTGCCCATGGGTTCGAACCACTGAGATGCAGCCCTTGCTGATGGGGTCCAGCTCTGACCAGGAGCCCTGATCATGGGCTGTTCCTTGTGACCTGTGAAACAGCTCCCCCAGGTTGTGCCCCTCTGAGAAGCTAGCCCTCCGCCCTGGGAGGCCATCCCAGGGTCGCTCTGCATGGAGATTTATGAGCTGTCCTTCTTCGGGCAGAATTATTTCAGATTTCTCTTTGCAGCCCTAGCTTGAATGAAATAGTGCTTTCTGCAGATGAAAAACCTATTACAATGGGAGCCCAAGGGCCACAGGGAAGAACTGCAAACCTGATTTCAAACGAGGTGAATTTGGTAGACATATTAAAAATATTTATCGTTCTGGCTAAAAGACTTAAAAATAATCATTTCAAAATATCCTTGGATGAGGCAGAGCCAGCCTGGTCTGAAAGTAGGACCGCTGCTGGAAGGACAGGGCCAGCCCACCCCCATCAACTGCAAAAGGAGAGAGTAATCGCTCCACTGCTGGGTCCGGTTGGGGGGACGGCACGCAGCTTACTCGCTATTTGGGAACACCCAAGTGTGGTCAGTTGGCCCAAACTTCATCCACATGAGCCAATGCAACCCTGGGCCTGCCCGAGGTGCGGGGCTGCCTGTTCCGGGCCGCGGGGGTCCATACCTGCTGAGCACCGCGCTTCCGTCTGGCTCCACTGGGGCCTCCGCGGCGGCTCCTTCCTTCTAGTCAGCTGCCCGAGGGTGCGCGGCCGGGTCGCCCTCCCTGCGCGTCGGCCGAGTCCCCGCCCGTCCTCGCTGTCTCCACGCTCCCGAGAGCTGCCGCCTGCCCGCCTGTGCCAGGCCCCGCGCCTCGCGGGGAGGACCGACGGGACGCGGCCCGGAGGCCCTTGCTGCCCGCCCGCAGGCGCCACGCTCGGTACGGAAGAAACACGCGGTGCAGCCTCGGGAGCCGCGGCTCCGACCCGGACGTGTTAAATAATTTATTGATTATACAAAGTGATCGCCCGAACCCCGCGCCCACACCAAGGGACGCCGCCGGGCCCCGCACGCCGAGCCGGAGCCGGGCCGCTTTATAACTTATTTGTAAAAATATATATACACGCTGCGGCACCGGCGGCGGGCTTCTGGGGCGCCGGGCGCCCGGCTTCCTGGTCCTCCGCCCGGCCGCGTCCTCACAAGGCGTCCCCCGCGCCGCCGCATGGGCTGACCAGCGCCAAGTTCGAGGGTTTGTGCTTCTTGAGCAGCCGCGTGATCTTCTCATCGTCCGAGTTGGGGTCCAGGGGCCGGTTGTACTCGTCATCGTCCTCCGCGTCCGAGCCTCCCACCTTCAGCTTCTCTGCGTCTGAGTCCTGCTTCTTCTTGGCCGACGCCATCTCCGCCGCGTGCCGCTTGCGCCACTTGGTCCTGCGGTTCTGAAACCACACCTGGGGGCGGGAGAGGTCCGTCAGAGGGGCCTCCGAAATTCCGAGTCCTCTACAACGCTGGCCTCCCCGGCGGACCCGGCCCGACCCCGCCGTCCGCCCGTGGCCAGCACCGCGCACCCGTGCAGCGGCGCCTCTCGGGGTTGGCCGAGGCCGGACGGCCGCTCGCCGACCCTTCGCAGGACGCGGGCGCCGGGATCTGCCTTCGCGCAGCAAGACCCCAGGGAGGCCGCCCCTGGCCTGCGCGCTCACCTTCACCTGGCTCTCGGTCATGCCCAGGGAGTAGGCGAGCCGCGCGCGCTCTGGGCCCGCCAGGTACTTAGTCTGCTCGAAGGTCTTCTCCAGCGCGAAGATCTGCTGGCCAGAGAAGGTCGGCCTCGAGTGTTTCTTCTTGCCGTCCTTGTCCAGCACCCCGCCGGCTTGGGCTGCGAAGGAGGGCGGGTGAGAGCAGTCCGCGCGCCCAGCCCGCCCCACGCAGAGCCCCGCGCGGGCCACTTACCCGAGCCGGCCAGGCGCGGGTCCCTCCAGGGTGAGCCCTGCACCACGCCGGGCCAGAAAATAGGCGGGCGCCCGGGCAACTCGGCCAGAGGCTTGGGGTAGCCGCGCGCCACGGCGGCCGCGGGCCCAAAGTAGACGCCGGCCGACGAGGCCAGCCCATTGAGGCGGGGCAGGCCGCCCAGGAGGCCGCCGCCCGCCGCGCCCACTGGCCGCCCCAGGATGTCGCTGATGCCGTGCGGGGTGCCCAGCGGCAACTGCGTGCCAAGGCTTCCCAGTGCGGGCGCCTTGAAGCCAGCCGGGCCCTGCAGCGCGTACGGGAACAGCGACGTCTTCATTTCGGCCATGTTGTGCAGCGCAGCCAGCGGCGCGCTGCTCAGCACAAACGCGCCCGGGCGGTTAGCGTCCATGGGCGCCGCCGCCACCGGCCCGGGCGCCCATCCGGGCCCCGTCGCCGCCGCCCGCGCCCGCTGGCCCGGAGAAGTTTGTGCGCGGCGCGGGCGGGCGCCGGCTGCAGCGGGGCGCGCGGGGCGCGGGCGGGCGCCGACGGCCCGAGCGGGCGGGCGGCTCCGGCGCGCGCTGGAGAGATGGGGTTTCGGGCGGCGGCGGCGGCTCCGGGGCCGGTCCGAGCGGCGCCGCGCGGGACGGACGCACTGATAACCGCGGGGCCCGGGCGCGGCGCGCGCGCTGATTGGCTGCGGGCACCGGCGGCCCGGCCATTGGCCAGCGCCCCGCCGTCTGCGCGCGCCCCCGCCGGCCGCGCACTCCATGAAGGGCCCATTAGTGCGGCAGGTGCTTCCTGGGCTGTAAATTTGTCCCCTGATTTATCTCCCCAGGGACGAAATAAATCCCGTTGGATGGGAGTTTAGTTAGGCAAAGGTTTTAATGGGAAATCAGAAAAAAAATACGAGAACATATTTTATCGCCGGAAAGAATGCAGATTTGAAGATCAAGCCCTCTCGTTCAGTGCGTCCTTTTCGGGGGAGAGCCCCGGGCGGCCAGACGACGAGGTTCTGCGGGCGCAGGCAGGGACTATGGTCCGAGCCGCGCCCTGCGCTGGTCAGCCTCTGCTGAAGGCTTACAGCGAACGCTGTCCTGGCGGGCCCTGGCCGAGGACGGGAGGAAGAAGCTGAGGCTCGGAGTACACGGATCGAATGGCCAGACTAGACTCGGGCGAATGGGCTGCTGGTCTGGCCAACGAACGGCCCGTTCTGTATCAGGGAGGGCCGAAGGGACAGGGGTCACCCTCCGGGCTTTCAATTAATACATACTGGGTGGAGGTTCTGGGTTACCTGCAGCTGGGTGGTGATGTGGCGGCCCCCAGAGATTTCCCGTTGGGGAGATCAGGGTCTCCTATTAGAGGTTACCCGGGAGGTAACTCTAGGCAGGGGCTGCGACCCAGGACCACCAGTGGCCTATGGAGCCGTTCTCTCATAAATCGCAGCCCCAGCGGGGAGAACTGGGACCCCAACTGTCTCAGAGCTCTGAGGCCCAGGGTGCGCAGGGTGTCACTTTCAATTCTGAACGTGGGTGCGCTCTTGAAGAGCAGCAGGCAAAGCACGGCCTTTATGTATTGTTCATGTGGCCCTAATGACCTCCTTGGGTCCAGAGAACTCTCACCCCAGAGAATTGCTGCAAGGTAAAATGAGGCCAAAGTCGACTGGGAGCCCACCCTATGCAGGCTCTGAACAGATGCTGAGCGCTGTCACTTTCTTCCTCTTGGGTAATGCTGTGTATTAACAGTAACAGGTGAAGGCTATTATAATTATCTGCTACCGGTTGGGTGGGAGCCGTGACCCAAATGTGTGCAAGAAGACGACCATTTCGGGTCTGGGTTTCTGGGTGGAAGCTGTGTGTTCGAGGTCGGCTCTCTGGGGCCTGGGCCAGTTCGTTACCAACGACTTTTCCATTTTGCCCCAGCCGCCGGGGTTTTGGTGTCGTGGAAGGAGGAGACCTCCGCGGTTCTGTGCAGCGGCCTAATGTCCACTCCCTCTTCTCCCTCCCGGGGTTCATTTTCGTTTTATGTGCCATGGGTTAGGTACCCATCAGGTCGAGGTTTCAAAAGCCACTCTTGGCTGGGGCGTTGTGTGGGTCGGGATTCTGAATCGCTCCTGACCGAGCTTGCGCTCACAGTGCTGCGGAGCCTGCGCGACGCGGCGCTGCACGTCTGGTGTTCCACCCCTGTGAGGTGAGGCCCCGCGCATAGGGGTTTTGCTCTTCTGGTTTTCTAGGCGGGGTCAGCCCTCCTAGTATCCGATTGTGCGCCTCAGCCCGCCGGCGATGGAGCCCAGTTGAGGCAAGCCTACGGCCCTGGACACAGGCACTTGGGACCCTTACACTGTCAATGGCACCCAGTCCGCCTGGCCCCAAACACTCTCGGGGCCTCGCTCGCCCCCACATCTTCGGAGGAAATACACAAGGCGCGCTACGAGTGTCCGAGTGTCCGAGCACAAGGGGAACCCTCCCGAGTAGGGTTTGGATCCTCCTGGGCTCCCGAGAGGTATTAAGGCGGGAGGCCAAGGCCTCTGCAGGGACGCGGGAAACTGTGGGGTTGGGGGCAGGGCCGGAGAGGGCGGGGCGGGAATGAGTAGGAGGGGCCGGACTCCATCGCGGGACCCCAGCTCCGCTCCACCCAGCGCAACCCGACTTCAGGCAGCGGCGGCCGCTAAGCTGTCTTGCAGGAGCGCGGGCCTCCAGAATATGAACAGGGAGAGGCGCGCCCAGACGGGAGGGCAGGTGCGCTTTATGTTCCCGTAGGATCCGGGGAACCTCGGCGCTAGGCAGAAGGAATACCACCGCTCCAGGCTGCACTCTTTGGTTTCTCTCAGCCGGCCGGGAGACCCTTTAGCGCCGTTTAAGACTGAGAAAACAGTTTTCGGTCGCTGCCCTGCGCACCAGCAAGCCTGGGTCTGTGTAAACCAGAGTCCTTCCTCGGCTGTGGCCTGAACGCGCGGGGTCGCGAGTGGGATGGCAGACTCACTGGGTAACAGAGTGTGCGGCTCTCCAGGGGCTCCCAGCGTGCGGAATGAGGGGGCTGTGGGTGCAGGATGAGGAAGATGGTGCGAGTCTCGGCGCCCGAAGTGCGGTGTGCGTTCTACGGGTGCCTTGTTCTTCCTTGGACACCCTGGACACTTCCCCTCCCAGCTGGAGGACTTAACGCGGAGTCCCCTCCCCCGGTTAGGCGGGCTGCTGCAGGGGTGCTAAACTTCTTTCCCGTGCGCGGTCTCTGGTCGCCGCCCAGAGCTCCCACTCACAACCGCTTCTGCTGCGTCCCCAGGCACCACCCCCTTGGTAGGATCCAAGGAAGCGCCCCTCTTGGAGAAAGATCCCAGAAGCCGCCCTCCCCAGAAGGCGAGCGCCGCTGGGCTCCCTCCGCGCAGCTGTGGAGAGGTTCGCCAATGCCACCTCCTGGTTTAGCAGAAAATGTCCTACGACTGCGGGCACTTTCTTCGCAAACAGTTTGCAGCTGGAAGATGGATCACGCGCCATTTGGCAGAACTCTTTCAGAACTTATTTCACCCTTTCAGCCTGTGTTTGTTGGGTACCTGCTATGCCAGGTCACCCTGAGTAAGCGAAGTGAACAGCTGGGAACTCCAGCCTCTGATGCTCTCCCCTGGCAGTAGTGGGCCGATAATAAACCGTTGGTGAATAGAACACCCCGAGTGCCCGCTGGGAGGACAGGTGACCGACCACGCAAGGCAGGGGTCGGGTATCTCCCAGAAGGAACCTTAGGGCAGGGGGAGACAGGCAGGTCACAGGGACATGCACGCGAGAGGAGCTTGGAAGCTATCTGTGGCCGCACAGGGAGCCCGAGGAGTCCCCCGGGAACTCATACACGAAACAGTGACCCAGTGCAGCTCTGGGCAGCTCCTGGGCTGCCCCTGCCCTGGCCTGACCCACTCTAGACTGGAGTTTCCGAGGCAGCCCTCTGTGTAGCGTCTTGGCTTTGTTCTGTGCACAAATGAGAGCGTGTTCACAGCCGTCTGTGCACGACTCGGCTAGCAGGGTGCTTCCCGGCGCCAGTGGTCCAAAGGAACGAAAAGGGACCACTGAGACTACCCAGAATCATCTCTGTGGTTGCCATCCAGCTGGCTCGGGATGAAGAGGAAGACGTGGGTTTACGGAGCCGGAGCTGGAGGGTCCCCAGAGGTGGAGCCCAGGGCGCAGGTGGAGTTACAGGGCCTCTGCGGGGGGCCCACCAAGACGTGTTGCCCTCAGAACAAAGCAGCCAGGAGGAGACGCCAAACCCCCAGCAAAATGCAGGGAGAAGGGCAACCTCTCTAGCGCCCTCCAGTGGCAGATGCTGCGCTGCGACAAGGGCTGGGGCAGAGTGCCCTCCATGGCTGGGTGCCAGAGCATGAATCAGGGGTGGGTGGCCTGGGGCAGGAGGGGTGGCTGAGGCCTCGCCCACGTCTCCAACCTGCGGACTGTTTGTGGCTCAGCCGGCCCAGACTCTTGTACAGCCCATTGCCAACAGCCTGGCTGCCCATCCCTCCCACGGGGATCTGCAGGTAGCCTCCTGTCCTGGGGCTAAATAAGTGCTGTAGAATAAGTGAACCTGGCAGGGGTCGCAGGCTTCAGAGGTTTTGGGAGGGCAGAAAGTTAGAGAGGGGAGCCTGTGAACGCTGGGTTGGGGCTACTAAGGAGAGAGAAGCAGCGCCCACTGCTCCTGAGCAGAAGGGCATCATCTCAGGGCCAGGGGCTGTCAGTAGCCAGCCCTTGTGAGGTGTCTGGTGGCCCTTGAGGTGTATGGAGACTTCATTGGCAGGGACCAGGCCACTTGCCAGCAGTGGTCAAGGGGAGGACAGCTGAGGTTGGAGAGATCACAGGCTGGTGGTCTCCAGGCCGAGAAAGACTGGGGCAGAGCTCTGGGAATCTGGGATCCTGAGGGTGGCAGGAGGCCCCACTGGTAGGCTAAGGAAGAGGACATTGGGCAGAGTGGGCAGGGGTGCCAGGGCAGCCCACCACTTCCTGCAGGAAGCAGCCTAGACAACAGGCAGACCTGCAGGCCCAGGTGTCAGGAGGGAGAGGACCCCTGGACTCTCCTGAGGACCCCTCTGGAGTCCCCCAGGCCCTCTGGCTTTGTGGGACCTGGCCAGGCACCCAGCCAGGTACCTCCTGCCTTATGCACCTCACTCTGGCTCTGGATCCCTGGTTCTCATCAAGCCCCTCTTATTTCTTTAAGAGTGATTTATTCTGGTAAATATAATGGTGCAGGCAGGTGTCTAGAGTAACTCAAATTCTCCTCATCCCTCCTCAGAGCTGAGCTCCCTCCATTACCCACTTGCTGGGCCTTATAAGGGAAGTACCCGGAGGCCCAGGACCCCCATTGGCCCACAGCCACCCTTCCAGTGTGTGAACTGTGGGGCACTGGGTACATCACACAACCCATCTCCTGGGCAGCTGTCTGGCATCAAGTTCCAGCAGGCTGCAGGGAGGGGCGGAGTGGGGATGTTCCTGATGCCTTTTCCTCTGGTTTGCCTTGGGTCCTGGAGGTCATGGGGAGGAGCCTCGGGGCCTGGCAGTGCAGGGTGGCCCTCAGGTGGTCTGTATGCACCTTGCTCCCTGGGGACGGCATTCAGGGATCTCCGCTTGACCATGGGGTGGAGTGAGCACAGTGACCGTCGTGGGCTCTGGAGAAGTGGCCCTGCCCCGCCACAGCCACCTCAGGGGACCACAGAGCTAGCAGGTGCCTGTGGGTATGATCAGAACAGGACAGGGCCTGACCAGAGGCTGCGGAGCAGTGCATGGGAGGTGCAGAGGACAGCAGGAGGGTCCCACGGGACTCCCCACACCAGATGCCAAGGGCATGCCATGGGGAAGAGGAGGCACTGTATCTAGCAGCAGAGGCTGTGATTCCTCAGCTTAGGGCCCTCTGCTGTCCATAGCCAGGCCTGGCTGGTGGCCGGGCAGGCTGAAGGGGTCAGGTGGCCTCTCAGGAGTCTGAGATCTGACAGGAGTATTAAGAGGGCAGCTTTTGCCCAGTCTCAACCCTGCCGAGGGGTGTTTCTGTGTTCTGCAAGGTCCATGTGGGCTGCATCTGCCCACCCGACCTTCATGACTTTGGGGACCCATGTGGGCAGTGTCTGTGGCTGCTGTGAGGTGCCAAGTCCAAGGCTCTTGTTCCTAAAGCCTTGGTACCCTTCCTTCCTGAGCTCACCACATCTGGCTCTGGCCACTGGGCTGTTCCATCTTTGGGGCAACTTTCTGGCTACCTAATTTGGCTATTGGCACCCACCTGAGGGGCCCCTGCCTGAAGCCCCAAGTGTCTTTGGTCTTCCTCTCAGGACCCTCCTTCCCCTCCTCAGGACAGCCTGGATCTTCTTCTCTTCCCACTGACAAGTGCTTTCCAAGTCCTCCCCACTCTCCTGTGAGGTTAGAGGCCCCCACCCATGCTGTTGACCTGAGCCCACTTCCTGGACCTCACTCTCCGTGCAGAGTCTGTGTCCCCCCCCAAGAGATGGAACCTTTTTTCTTTTTTGGTGCCCTGCCTGGTTCTCTGTACAGATGGGGACCCCCCACACACACACCCAGGTTTCAAGGAGGCACCCGAGGTGGAGTAAGCTGCTCCGGCCAGCAGCGGGGTCTGGAGGATGGAGGTCCTGTGTGCAGTTGCCTGGGGGTCTGGTCCAGACATGCCTGAGCCCTGCCTGTCCCCAGGCCAGCCAGCCCGACTTCAGCTTTGGGTGACCTTTCTACTGTGCATGGCTGCTGAGCTTCTGAGAGGTTCTGGCTCTTGCCTAGAGATCTGCAGCCACCTGGCCCTCCACAGCTACATCCAAGCCAGTTGGGCCAAGTGGGCTCCAGTGCCCTCTGCAATACCCACCAGGTGGGGCCGGCCGGGGTGCGGATCTACGCACTGGAGGTCACCCCACCCACAAGGAAGTAAGAGCTGGGGCAAGGAGAGCAGGGAGAGTGCTTTCCAAGTGACCAGGAGACGGTGGACCTGCCCTGTGACCATAGAGGTCAGGATGTGGGGTGGTGCCAAGTTCTCCTAGGGGACAATCATATGCCACCTGAGAAGCACTCTTCTCTGGGTCCCAAGAATCTTGTCTCCTTCAGGAAGGACAAAGAGCAGGCCATGGGTCAGGGCACAGGGCTCATGTGCCAGGACCCTTGGGCCAGACATGCTGGGCGTGTGAAGACCCTCTCTGGGGTCTTCATGTGCCACCCGAGGAACTGAGTGCCTGTTGTGTGACAAGATAGAACCAGCAATGTCCAAGTAGGGACTGACAGAGGGGCTCTTGGCCACACTCAAGACCAGGCCAGGGTCCCTTGGGGCTTCCTGGTGGATGAGAGGTCACACCGGTGTCATGGTCAGAAGTCTCAGGAGCCCTTTCCTGGTCACATGTACGCAGAGCTGGGGCCAGGGCACCTGGCAGCAGGAGCTGGCCGTGTACTTGTGGGGAAGGCCGGCTGTGTCTGTGGTGGGGCTGTCCTGGGTGCAGTCTGAGCTCTCCCGCTCACAGCTTTGCCTCAGGCCTTGTTGAACATCCTGTCTGATCCGGTGGGGGCAGGAAGGAGGCACTGGGCACTTCCACGTAGAGGAAAGTATACCAACTCACCGAGTGCTGCTGACCACCACGGGCCTCCGACTGTTTGCACTGTGATGTGGCCTGCTGCCAAGGATGCGGGGAAGGCTGCTTCTGAGGGCCCCCAGACCTGAAGTCAGAGAGGACTGAGCCGCCAGGAGCTGGGGATGGCCCTGGGCCAGGTCAAGTGTTGGCTGCTGGCCAGGAGAAGGGCTGTCTCCCGCAGCAGAAGCCCCTCCCAGGCTCAGCGGGAGAAAACAAGGAGAACCAGAGCAGAACGTGGACCCACCAGAAGGTGTTTCCAGACAGGAACAAGGCCCTTGGCCTCCAGGGTGGCAGGAGGCAGGGCCTCAGTCTCAGCCAGGCCTTCACACTGTTGTCTGGTGTACAGGAGAGGGCCCCTGTCCTGTAGGGCGGGGAGCAGGGGGTTATGGAGATCAGCACCTCAGGCATTGGGTTCACCTGCTGTGGGAGGCATGCCTCTTCCTCACTGCTAGCATTGCAGAGGGGCTTAGGGCCCTAGGCCACCTACCAGGCAGGGGGTTCAACAGGAGAGCTGTCTGCAACTAGCCCATCACCCCTCAGCGTCGGCTCACAGCTGCCAAACAAGCTTGCCACCCCACCCCGGGGAAAACTCCCCAGTGCACAGGTCTGGTCCACAATAGTACTCCAGGCAGTTCTGGGCCAAGGCCTGCAGGGCTCAGGTCTGGTCCACAGTGGTACTCCAGGCAGTTCTGGGCCAAGGCCTGCAGGGCTCAGGTCTGGTCCACAGTGGTACTCCACGCAGTTCTGGGCCAAGGCCTGCAGGGCTCAGGTCAGGTCCACAGTGGTACTCCAGGCAGTTCTGGGCCAAGGCCTGCAGGGCTCAGGTCAGGCCCACAGTGGTACTCCAGGCAGTTCTGGGCCAAGGCCTGCAGGGCTCAGGTCTGGTCCACAGTGGTACTCCAGGCAGTTCTGGGCCCTGGGCCTGCAGGGCTCAGGTCAGGCCCACAGTGGTACTCCAGGCAGTTCTGGGCCCAGGGCCTGCAGGGCTCAGTTCAGGCCCACAATGGTACTCCAGGCAGTTCTGGGCCAAGGCCTGCAGGGCTCAGGTCAGGTCCACAGTGGTACTCCAGGCAGTTCTGGGCCAAGGCCTGCAGGGCTCAGGTCTGGTCCACAGTGGTACTCCAGGCAGTTCTGGGCCAAGGCCTGCAGGGCTCAGGTCTGGTCCACAGTGGTACTCCAGGCAGTTCTGGGCCAAGGCCTGCAGGGCTCAGGTCAGGTCCACAGTGGTACTCCAGGCAGTTCTGGGCCAAGGCCTACAGGGCTCAGGTCTGGTCCACAGTGGTACTCCAGGCAGTTCTGGGCCAAGGCCTGCAGGGCTCAGGTCTGGTCCACAGTGGTACTCCAGGCAGTTCTGGGCCAAGGCCTGCAGGGCTCAGGTCAGGTCCACAGTGGTACTCCAGGCAGTTCTGGGCCAAGGCCTACAGGGCTCAGGTCAGGTCCACAGTGGTACTCCAGGCAGTTCTGGGCCAAGGCCTGCAGGGCTCAGGTCTGGTCCACAGTGGTACTCCAGGCAGTTCTGGGCCAAGGCCTGCAGGGCTCAGGTCAGGTCCACAGTGGTACTCCAGGCAATCTGGGCCAAGGCCTGGAGGGCTCAGGTCTGGTCCACAGTGGTACTCCAGGCAGTTCTGGGCCAAGGCCTGGAGGCTCAGGTCTGGTCCACAGTGGTACTCCACGCAGTTCTGGGCGAAGGCCTGCAGGGCTCAGGTCAGGTCCACAGTGGTACTCCAGGCAGTTTTGGGCCAAGGCCTGCAGGGCTCAGGTCTGGTCCACAGTGGTACTCCAGGCAGTTCTGGGCCCAAGGCCTGGAGGCTCAGGTCTGGTCCACAGTGGTACTCCACGCAGTTCTGGGCGAAGGCCTGCAGGGCTCAGGTCAGGTCCACAGTGGTACTCCAGGCAGTTCTGGGCCAAGGCCTACAGGGCTCAGGTCAGCTCCACAGTGGTACTCCACGCAGTTCTGGGGCAAGGCCTGCAGGGCTCAGGTCTGGTCCACAGTGGTACTCCAGGCAGTTCTGGGCCAAGGCCTGCAGGGCTCAGGTCTGGTCCACAGTGGTACTCCAGGCAGTTCTGGGCCAAGGCCTGCAGGGCTCAGGTCTGGTCCACAGTGGTACTCCATGCAGTTCTGGGCCAAGGCCTGCAGGGCTCAGGTCTGGTCCAAAGTGGTACTCAAGGCAGTTCTGGGCCCAGGACCTGCAGGGCTCAGTTCAGGCCCACAGTGGTACTCCAGGCAGTTCTGGGCCCAGGGCCTGCAGGGCTCAGGTCAGGCCCACAGTGGTACTCCAGGCAGTTCTGGGCCAAGGCCTGCAGGGCTCAGGTCAGGTCCACAGTGGTACTCCAGGCTGTTCTGGGCCAAGGCCTGCAGGCTCAGGTCAGGTCCACAGTGGTACTCCAGGCAGTTCTGGGCCAAGGCCTGCAGGGCTCAGGTCTGGTCCAAAGTGGTACTCAAGGCAGTTCTGGGCCAAGGCCTGCCGGGCTCAGGTCTGGTCCACAGTGGTACTCCAGGCAGTTCTGGGCCCAGGGCCTGCAGGGCTCAGTTCAGGTCCACAGTGGTACTCCAGGCAGTTCTGGGGCAAGGCCTGCAGGGCTCAGGTCTGGTCCACAGTGGTACTCCAGGCAGTTCTGGGCCAATGCCTGCATGGCTCAGGTCTGGTCCACAGTGGTACTCCAGGCAGTTCTGGGCCAAGGCCTGGAGGCTCAGGTCTGGTCCACAGTGGTACTCCACGCAGTTCTAGGCTAAGGCCTGCAGGGCTCAGGTCAGGTCCACAGTGGTACTCCAGGCAGTTCTGGGCCCAAGGCCTGCAGGGCTCAGGTCTGGTCCACAGTGGTACTCCAGGCAGTTCTGGACGAAGGCCTGCAGGGCTCAGGTCAGGTCCACAGTGGTACTCTAGGCAGTTCTGGGCCAAGGTCTGCAGGGCTCAGGTCTGGTCCACAGTGGTACTCCAGGCAGTTCTGGGTCAAGGCCTGCAGGGCTTCAGGAGAGTCAGGGTCTCTGGGTAGGGATGGGAGGGCAATCCTGATGGTTTAGGGCCTCTAACTTGCAGACGGGATCCCCGGGGCTTGGCTGGGTGTGGTCAGCCGGCCCCCAGGTCTCAGGGTCTTCTTGTTCTAGGTGGCCTGTGATGACTATGTGAGCTAGCCCCAGCCCTAGGCCCAGTCCCCAGCTCCCAACCTCTAGCCCTTATCCCAGCCACCCATCCTCATCTCCCACAGCAGCCTCCCCCGCCACCACGGCCAGGAGTGGCTGTCCTTGACCTAGGGAAGCTGACCCACCCTCTCCAGGGAACTGTCTCCTCCTCCCCAAGCCAGGTGCCTTGCTTTGCTTTTCCTGGGAGACCAGAGGATATCCCATCAGCTTGGCCGACTGAAACAGGCACAGAAGGGGTGTCTGCCAGGCTGGAAAGGACCGCAGGAGCCCCTGTGTGTGCCCCCCAGCGTGTGTTCTCCTCTGAGAAAGATCTGCGGGGTCGCCTGGGCCTCCAGCGTGAGCGAAGACCTGCATGGGGCCTGGTGGCACTCCGTGTGCAGTGCTGGGTCAAGCCAGGGAAGATGCAGGCTGTTCACACCCCTGCAGGGGCAAATGGTGGTGTTCCGGAGTCTGGCTGGGTGGCCGGGAGGGCTCCTGAGCGGGGTGCTGTCCTCACTGTCGTTCCCCTTGGCTCCACACAGTGGCTCAGGCCCAGGCCCCAGGCCGTGCACAGGTATGAGGGGTCTTCATGTGGTTCCTTCCCTCATATAGAACGCACAGTGGGGTCAGAGCCAGCAACCTGCCAGGGGTCCCAGAAGGCCCCTGAGGAGGTGACCCGGAGCTGAGCCCCCAGGAGGCGAGGTGGTTCTGGAGAGTTCTCTTCCACTTGGGAAGAGGGCCAGAAGAGGGTCCACTCATTGCTGGCTGGTCCTGCAGTGCCACCCCCCAACAGGACTCCCCATGCCCTGGGCAAGTGGAGTCCAGCTGCCCAGGAGTGGGAGGCCAGGGCAGAGCCAAGCTGCTTGAGATGTGGCTGGAGGAGATTTGGGCCAGCCTTATCCCAGCCCCCTCCTTATTCCCTGGTGCAAAAGCAGAGAGCCAGGGGCCCATGTGGAAATACGTACCCACAGCACCCCAGAGAGGGTGCTCCCTCCCAGCCACAGGTCTCCAACACACTTGAGGCCTCAAAGACAGAAACGTGGAGTCCAGTGCTGATGTGCACTCCAGGGGCTCTGCATTCCAGACGCAGGCACACTCGGACAGCTGCTCAGGGAGCATGTGTCCTCTCAGGCCATCTGCACACTCAAGTCTCAGCAGCTTTTTTTGGTGGGGGGCAGGTACCACGGATTGAACTCAGGGGCACTTGACCACTGAACTACATCTGCAGCCCTATTTTGTATTTCTTATATAGAGAGAGGGTCTCGCTGAGTTGCTTATTGCCTTGCTTTTGCTGAGGCTGACTTTGAACTCTCCATCCTCCTGCCTCGGCCTCCTGAGCCACTGGGATTTCCGGCATGTGCTACAGTGCCCGGCCAAGTCTCAGTAGCTTTTGGATCCAAAATGATAATGGAAAACTTGAGAAATAAGCCTTTCATAAGTTTTAAGTTGCATGCTGATCTGCAATGTGATGGAATCTCTTGCTGCCCTCTCTGTCTCCTGAGACCTGACTTGTTCCTTTTAATGGATCCATGCTGTATATGCAGCCCTCCTGGTAGTCACTTAGCACTTGTGTCACTGTCCGATTGCATGTTGAAGTTGGGCAGTGTTATGTTCAGGTAACCCTTATTTTACTTACCAATGGCCCCAAAGCACAAGAGAAGTGTTGCTGGTGATTCAGATACACCAAAGAGAAGCTGTAAAGTCCTTCTGTTAAGTGAGAAGGTGAAGGTTCTCAAAACCACATGTTGAGGTAGCTGAGAGCCATGGTGAGAATGCATTGAGTTATCCCTTGGTATCTGTGGGGGAGCCATTCTGGAGCCGCTCAGGGGCCCCAGAATCTGTGATGCTCAAGTCCTTGTAGATGCACCCACAGAGACTTGGGACAGACCCCCGTGGGTAAGGGGAGCAACTGTATCTGGAAGTGGGGCCTTTGCAGATGTAAGTAAGTTGACATGAGACCATACTAGGGATACAGTGCAGCACAGGCGGCCTCATAAGGCAAGGGAACGCTGATAGACCTGGAGAGTGCTTGAGAAGACGGAGGCGGGGCACGACCCGAGCCCACGAGTGCCGCAGAAGCTGAGGAGGGGGAAGGTCTTTCCCAGGCCTCCCAAGGAAGCAGGGCTCTGGCAACACCTTGATTTTGGACTTCTGGGCTCCAGGACCATGTGAGTATATATGTCTATTATTCAAAGCCACCCAGTTGGTGGCACATCTAGTTGGTGGCACTTTGTGACACTGAAGATGGACACCAGTGAGCAGATGGCATTGAGCTGCTGACAGTTTCAGTCCCCCGTGCTGTGGTAGGCAACCCTACCTGAGGGGTGCTGTCCATCTCCCATGTCATGTGGCCATACCATAGGTGTCTACACCCCAGGTGGAGGAGGGAGTGGGCTCAGAGGACTAGCATGAAGGGAAACTTCATTCCCAAAGTGACATCTGTGTCAGCCACTGCAGAGAGAAGAGCCGACGCTGCTGACTGTGGTTGCAGGTCTGAGGACGTGCTGTGAAGGCACAGGGCAGGAGGGCCACCACGTGCCCCGGGAGGGGTGGAAAACAAGCCAGAGCCGGCTCTGATCTTCTCTCTCTCTCTCAATTTTTTTTTGTTGTTAAAAGTTTGGTACTGGGGTATTTGCCCTCTGAGCTACAGTTCCAGCGCTTTCTATTCTATTTTGAGACAGGGTTTTGCCAAGTTGTTGAGGCTGGCCTCAAATTTGCCATCCTCCTGCCTCAGCCTCCTGGGTCTCTGGGATTACAGATGTGCACACCACACCTAGAATTTGATGTATCTTGTCTAGCTGTGGAAGAATCAAGCAGACCACAGACAGGCCTATTAATAATATGTTGGTGTAGTTTCTAGAAATAATCTTGATTTGAAAGCACTGATGTGCATGCAGAGGACGAAGGTGTTGTTTAAGAAGCTCTCCTGGTCAATTCTGAGATGTCCTTCTCTCTCAAGCTATCCTTGAGGAAAGGTGTGACTGTGGCTTGGCTGTTCCCATGGTCACGAGGTTACAAGACGAGGAGCAAAACTCCCTAAATGTCGTCTACTGGCTACCGCCATTTGTCAGAGGTGACAGTGCTGGTGGGGTGCCCTGTGATGGGCACACTGAAGTGCGGGCAAGGGGACCCCACAGCCTCACTGGGGGCAGGGCTCCTGCAGCCCCTCTGGCAAGTTCAGTCTGGTTTGTCACCAGCTCTGGGAGCTGTGGGCACAGAGTTTCCCTCATCCTGGCCTTGGCCACTGTGGGGCAAGGACTTGGGTGAATAGAGACTGTCCCACACCTGTGGCCACTGACCAGCGGTCTCAGCGAGGCCCCGCTCAGCGGCTTGTTGAGGTGGAGACTGGCCAGCTTCTCAGCTCAGGACTTCGGAGGGTTCTCCTGGAGGTTGGACTTGACTCCTTCCCTGGGACCGGATGCTGCTCCCCTGCAGCTGTCACCCTCTGTCCTGGGACCCGACTGCCACCCCACATTCTCCCCCCAGCAGCCAGCTCTGCTGCCTAGGCCCAGGTTTCCTCAGCCCCCATCCAGAGCCGGAGTCTGTCCAGGTGCAGCAGCCCTGCTGTCAGGCCAGCCCCTGGAAAGCCTACTGCCCCAGGCCCAGATGAGCCTCTGGCAGGGTCCCCGCACTGCTGCCAGGCACAGAAGGGAGTGTGCAGAGTTTTGACTCTTCAACATGAACATAAGTGAGACAAGTCCTCAGTGGAGCCTGGACAGCTTCAGGACGGGAAGATCCCTGAGCAGGGCTGCTCTCCGTCCTGGACGTCACGCTGGGGATGCTGGGTGGTGCCCCTGTGCCCTGGGCATGGTGGCCTGGGGCAGGCCCTGTCCTCACCTGCTTCGTCAAGGGTTAAGGGACTTGCAGCCGGCTGCGCAGTTTGGAGAGGCAGCTCCTGTGCAGTCTGAACCTGGAGTCGTCTCTCCTACAGCTCACGTGTGAAGACTTCGCGGTGAGCAGATCTAACGGTGAACGGCAAGCCGCGTCTAAGACAGAAGAGAGTCGGTGCCAGAATCACCCCAAAGATGGGGACTGATTTTGAAAAAGCAAGTGATCCAAACTGACAGAGGAAAAGGCCCAGCCACAGAGCAGGAGTCCCGCTGGCCTCCAGGGGCGGAGGTTCACTAGCTGACACCCTGAGGTCTTCCAGTGCGCTCCCTGGGAGGCAGGACCAGCGCCCACGGAGGCTGGATTTCTTTGGGAATCCAACAGATGAATTCTAAATTTTACATGAAAAAATTGAAGTCTCTCAGAGCTGAAGTTTGAAAAACAAGTACAAAAGGGATCGGTTAGATAGACTTTAAGGCGTGTTGCCAAGCTGTGATCAAACTCATACAGTGTTGGGTGCAGCCCAGGAGGAAACACATACAAAGGGACCCCAGTGACAGATGTGGAGGAGCCAGGGATGGAGCAGGAAGTGGTGCTGCGAATCTTGGCTGGGGAGTAAGGAAAGCAGGTCACTCTCTGGTTCTCACCAACAGTGTCCCCCAAGGCCTCCTCTCAGATGCCCTGAGCAGGAAGAGGGGCAAATTTGAGGGTCCCCCAGGCCCCCGCCCTTAGCTTCCTGTACAGGGTCAGATTCTGAGGAGTTGGCCAAGCAGGACGATGGCTCCCTCAGGGAGTCCTGAGGAGAGCTGCTCGGGAAGGGCACTGTGAGCCCACGTGCATCAAGGGCTCAGGCTCCTCCCAACTGTGGCTGTCCTCCTGACACGTGGTCCTCCCACATAGTAGGAGGTGGCTGCCACACTGCCTTCAGAAGGGAGGAGGAGCTCCGCCCCTCCTTTCATGGTGGCACACCTCTTGCAGAGAGGCTGGGAGGGTGGTCTCTGTACAGAATGGCTGTGCACTTAGCCCAGAATGGAAGGCTCTGCTGCTGAGAGAGTCAGTTCCCTTCAGTGCCCTCAATAGGCCAGGGCATGGCCCAGGGAGGGGACAGGGGTTCTGAGATGTCTGCAGCTCTGTCGGCCCACTGCCGGATCCCCACAGTCCCGCGTAAGCCCAGTTGCCTTGGGCCATGGGCTCTTCCTCTCAGGGGACAGGAAGAGAGGCATCTAGGTGAGCAGCCTGGGTCACCTCAGCTCACTGTGGGGCGCCAGGGTTTTGGGGTTGGGTCTCCAAGTTCGTCAAGGGTGGCAGGACATGCAGGGCTGGGCTCCCCGGGAAAATTCCCCCTAAGCCATCTGAAATGTTCCCCCACCCCTGACAGCCTGGTGGTCTGCTGTGGCAGGGCTTTGAGTGGCCCCAGCAGTCCATGTTCTTGAGGGACAGTCCTGAGCCCAAAGAGCATAGCCCAAAGGCCTGTGTCCAGGCAGGGTCCACCTGGTCTGCTGGGTGTCTGAGCCCCCGCCCCTCCCCTCCCTACCCCAGTGTTCCTCAGCCTGGGCCTGGCTCAGAGCAGGTGCCCAGGGACAGGGAGGACAAAGAGCACTAGAGAGGACAGTGTGTCCACCTTGTTACCTAACGCCATCTCCTGCCTCCTGTCACAAAGAATCAGCATCCGTAATAAGAACATTTAAGGGGTCCCCTGTAATTTGGCCCATCAGCTCCATCCCGCCCATTAGCCAACTGTGTGGCGGAATTAATCGAGTCGTCTCTCTCTGGCCTGGGTGAATTGTGATAAAAATGTCAGACAATTAGATTAAATTGGCCGCAGTGCTGCTGTGATTGAGTGGCGAGGTGGGCACGTCCCCTGGATCGCCCTGACAGAGGAGCTGGGCTCCCGGGACTCGGGGCAGATCCCAGAAGCAAGGGCGTCATCCTGGGAGGACTTGCGGTGGGTGAGCAGGGCTGCTCCTCACGACACTCAGGGGCCCTGGGCCCCTCAGAAGGGGCTGGAGCCTCTGGGGCCTGAGGATCACCAGTGGACTCAGGTCAAGCGGCCCCAGGGGACAAGGGGCTGTGGAGACCCTGGGTTCAAGCTGAGCCCCCAGCTCCACACAGGAGGGTGGCCTCGGGTGGGGCCCAGTGCCTGTGTGCTATCTCCCTGGGCCCTGGGACTAGGGTTTGCAGTGGCCGCTGGCTGCAGCCTGCCCGGCTTGCCCTTCCCAGGGACCATGGCTGCTTCTTTTTCAGGGGTGAAGACATATTGCAAATTGATCTCACTGTTGGAAACAGGATAATTAAGGCCGTTGTTTCTCTCTTCATCACCGTCATAATAAAATGAGGGCACAGAGGCTTGTGACGGCATGGAGCAGGGTGCGTCTTAATGCAGGGGAATCTTAATTGAATACAGATGGCTGGGCTTGAAGTTGCTGAGCTATATTCCAGAGATATGGGATAACGATGCCATTTAATCATCTTTACAAGATATAAAATTACTGGCTTCTCCAGGAAGATCATTAAGGAAAACAATTGCTCACAGAAATTGAAAATAGGGTTTTAATTATTTAATACAGAAATTAAACTATTACAGACCAGGTTGGACAAGGCAGCTTAATGGGAATTTATGGAAAGTGTCTGTGAGCATTTTAGTTTTATTAACCTCCCTAATTCCTTAATCCAGAGCAATCCGAAGGCTGGCCGGCCAGGTGGGTGAGCACTGGGGTGTGGACTCGCTTCCCTGAGGGGCCTGAGAGTGCCAGTGGTCACCCAGGGAAGCCCAGGAGCACCCCCTTCCAGGGAGAGGTTCCGGAGCTCAGAGAGATTCCCAGAGGGAGTACAGACAGGCAGGAGGCCACGTGGGGAGGGCGGCCCTGGAGCACTGGGGCCGGCAGACGAGGCCTGGCCTCCCATGCTGCGGAGGAGGCAGTGGAGGCTGGGAAGGTGGGTAGAGAGCTGGGCCTCAGGCACTGGTCTTACGGTGGAGTTGCCAAGGACATGCCCAGTGCTGCCCTTCAGGACCAAAGAGGAGGTGCTCTGAGGTCGGTGGTCAGCTCTCCCCTAATCCCCGTCGGCAGCAACTTCAGGGCACCTGTCAGGTCTCAGGTGTGGCTGGGGCAAGGGCTGGCAGAGCAGGGCCCTGACCTGGGGGCCTGGTGCTGATTTGGGTTGGCAGGGTCGCAGTGCACCCCTCACCCTCCCTGAGGACCTGGACTGGGGCCTGCAGCCGGACACTGGGCTTTGCCTCATTCCTGCCTGACTGCAGGCGCTTTGGGCCAGCTTGAGGGCTAGGGCTGTTGGGATGGGTGGGACCCGGGCTAGAACCCTGATGTGGGAAGTCCTCCCCATGGTCAGTGAGGATACTGTCGCTGATGGTGCCAGGGAGAGGCCTGGTGCTGGCCCGGACGAGGCCTCACACTTGGCCATGAGGGAGGCTTTCCCCTCTGACCTACTCTTTTTTTTCATATTTTCCAAATTCCCTATAATAAAACCTTTTGTTAATAAAAACCTTGATTTTAAAAGTATGGAAAATTTCAAGAGAAAAACTAAGGACATTAATAGTGGAGGTCTAGGTGGGGGCTCAGGCCTCAGGCCCTGCTCCTCCCCGCCCTGCCCAGGGGCATCTCTCACCTCCCAGGAGGCACAGCAGGTGCCTGCTCAGTCTCCAGGAGAGGAGCTGGGCTGTGGAGTGGCCTGCTGGAGGCCGTGAGCCCAGCAGGATCTAGCTTGGTCCAGGTCCCTAATGTCCATCCAAGGTGCATCCCTCAGCTTTGATTCCAGGAGGCGACTCCTCTCCTCCCTGCTGCCCCAACCCACGAGGGTCACTGGCAGTGGACAGCCCAAGGCTGGGCATGCTGGGGAGGTCGTCTTCTGGAGGCCAGGCCCTTGAGCCCAGCGCCCTTTGCTGACCTGGTCTCTCTGCTGTGTTCAGAACCCTCAGAGCCGGGCGCTCTGTCTCAGGCCATCTACCATTCGAATTGCCTCCTGTCTCCCATTATTACCAATAAATCCCTCGAGATCTTTTTTCTTCTTATAGTTTTAGGGTTACATAAATTTCACCTATACAATTTTTTCATGCGTGAATATATTACAGAAAGCCACTTCTGCTGTAGAAGCTAATTGATAATGTGATTTGTTATGTTGCCGGCACATAATTCAGAAAGTTATTTTAAGGCTCTGATGCGTGGAGAGCACTTGTGTTCCATATTTCTCACTCGGGGTGGACACGGCCTGCGGAAACAGATGTGCTGCTGCAGGTGAAATATTCTCAGAAGCTTTTACCCTTGTTGTTTGGGTGGGTGCCAGCGTTTCCCTGGAGAAAGCTCATATTTCCAGGGCGTCTTTGATTTGAATTTATTCCCTGGTCATTAGTTAGGTATTTCATAAAAGCCAGAACAAGTATGTGTGTATGTTTGAAAAAAAGGGAAATCAACCAAAGAAGAGTCGCACATAGGATGGGGAAAGAGTCCCTGCAGGACGGGGAAGATGTGCGTTTGACACATTTTTATGTCAATCAATGATTGACCCCAGGAAGCTGCAAAAGCAAGGCTCAGCCCCTGCCCTGTTCCACGTTGTGGCTTCAGTGACTTGTGGTCCACCTGCTGGAAAATAGGTGGAGAAAGCCTAAAAGAACCAGATGGCTCCTAGTCCTCCGGGTCAGGGTGCTGTGGCAGCACAGGGAGCCTGGCACGGCCCCGGTACAACGCAAGTCAGCCCCGGCTGTGGATCCTGCTCCATGGCTGCCTGTACCCCAGGTCAGTGCCACCCCCTGGTGTCCCAGCACTGGTGTGGACCCTTGCTGTACCCACCAGAGGCCCAGTACAAAGATGGTGCTACAAAGGAGGCACCAGCCCATACACACAGACGGCAGGCCGACTGCATGGCCCATAAACACGGACGGCGGGCCAATTGCGTGCTGCTGGTCCACACTGAGGGCACTGGGAGGAGGGCACAGGGTCCCCCTGCTGCAGGCAGGGCACCTGGCCCCTCCACCTCTCTGGGGGAGGCTTTTGCACAGCTGCAGGAAGTGGCAAAATCAGGAACTGACCTTGGCTCAAGTTGCTGGAGAGCCTCATGAGACCTTCAGTCCACCTAGTGTAGAGCTGACACTGCCACAATCAAGACACAGAACTGGTGGTCACAGGCTTCCTCTGCCACCCACTCCCATCCCTGCCCAGGGCAGCCCTAATCTGTCCGTCACGTCGCTTTCATGGTTCTGCGAGTGACGTTGTGAGGTCCAGTTGACACTGGAACCCTCGTGGCCTCCCTGGCTGTGGGCCCAGTGGCTCATTTGGTGATGACTACTCTGGTTTGGGTCTGGAATGTCCCCAGAGGCCCATCTCCCCAGGGTGGTACTTTGGGGGGTGAAACCTTTGGGGGGCCCAGTGGAGGGTCTTCAGGTTAGTGGCCTTGAGGACCATGAAGTCAGCTCGGCTCTGCCATCCGCTGCCCACCACGATGGGCCTGGCCCCCACTGAGGCATACTGGGGCCTCCGAAACTGGAGTCACAGTGAAGGCCGGCTAACGCGGTACCTCCAGGACAGGCAGGCTCGGCTCACCTTTTGCCCGCCAGGTGAGGTTGGGTTTCCGGCTCCTGCTGCTAGGACCGTCCTGCTGGGTGTTGGTGCAGCAGGGCAGCGGCAGGTTTAGTCTTGTAGGACCAGCTCGCTCCCCAGAGGGACCGAGCCTCCCTGTGCCCGACAGGGGCTGGGCGCCCCTTGCCGGCCTCTTCCCTGGCAACAGCACTGTCCCCTCAGCTACTTCAATGTCGCCGTATCCTGGTGTCTCGTCCCAGTGCTGATTCACTTGGGCTTTGGAGGCTGGTTTTTGATCACATGTCCTGACCCAGGAAGTCTCAGCACTTGCGCCTCAGTGTCACTGTGCCATAGGGGACCAGGTGGGGGCTGGCCAGCAGGTCCAGTCTTGAGGGATGCCTCCTGAAGATGGGAATGTCCCCAGTGCATGGGCCCTGCAGACACTTACTTCCTCCCCTCCATGCGCACGGCGAGGACCCACCGTGAGCTCTGCCCTGCTTGCTTCTGCAATTTCAGCCCCAGAATGGAGAACAGCTCCACTTGTGGGGTTTAGATATGATCTGAGTGTCCCCAAGGGCCCAAGTGCTGGAATGTGTCCCCACAGTGAGGCACTCAGAGGGTGGGAGCTCGTCAGCCTGTGGTGTTTGGCCCTGGGCCAGGATCTGATGCAGGCCAGATGCAGTGATGGGGTACAGCCCACGACCCTGTGGCTTTAAGAGAAGAGGGACAGAGACCAGAGGAGACACAGTACCTCTCTCTCCTCATGCCAGCAAGGAGTCAGCGCCAGGCTGGTCCATTGAACCTCCAGAACTGTGAGCCCAGACTCAGCCCGCTCCTTCTGAGCCCCCCAGCCTGTGACATCAAGTCATCAGCAATAGAAAGGGCCAATAGGCCCCCTGGACCCTGGCGGACCTCCAGCAAGGAAGCTGGAGGGACAGTGGGGGTGCAAACTTGGCCTGGGGGACTGTCCTGCCTTCTCTTTCCTTGGTGGAGAGCCCTCGAGGAAGGCAGGCAGCGGGCCTTCTCAGCCCCATGGGAAGGGGCCACCCAGTGCCCCTCCTGGCCTCGCTGGCCCAGCCAACAACATCAAAACGTGTTGGGAATTTTAAAAGGCCACTCAAGAGGCTCCCCACCCGGAGCCGCAGCCCCCGGGCGCTAAGATGAGCACACCTCTGACTGTGGAAGGCACAGCACGGGGCCCATCCTCCTCCCGGGCACAGCTGCTACCAAAAGGCAGGAACAGTGCCCCCTTTCAGTTCTGATGGTGTCTGCACCCAGGGCGATGGCAGGAGGGCAAGCGCCCCACGGTGGGGCTCCCATGGTGGGGCTGACCCTCAAGGGCTGGGGTCTGGAACCATACTACAAGCTTGTTTTTATTGTTTATTTAAACACCAAAACCAAAACCAAGCTTGTGGTCTGACCACTTCTGTTGTCTGAGAGGTGGAGCAGGAACTGGGGAGTGGGCCCTGATGGTGGTGGTCTCTGGGGCTTGTCATGGGCAGAGGCCTGTCCAGGGCTGGGGGAGCAACAGGTGGAGGCCAGGCCAAGGAGTCTGGGGCAGGGGCAGAGCCAAGGGTGGTGGCTTCGGAGGAAAGTGGGACAACCTGGAGCACTGTCACACAATGGCTTGGTTCGGCAGCCCGTAGAGGACCAGGCCCAGGGTGGTGGAGAAGGGCTCCACACTGGGGACCGGCTGGAGGGGCACAGCCCTGTCCTGAGAAGCCTCATCTGTGGAACACAAAGGGAGCCCTGAGGGCCTGGGAGTGGAGGCAGCGTGTCCACCCCCACTGAAGGTCAGGGCACAGGGGCCTTGAGGGCTCCCAGCGGGCCAGACCCCAGCTCAGGCCCTTGTGAGCTCCACCTGTGGTGGCTCCTCTCAGGCTGCAGCCACACGAGGGGACAGTGGCAGGATGACTCTGCTCCCACCATATCCTGCTCTAGGTGGGCATGGCCCCAGGACCAGGGCTCTCGGACTATTCCACATGGGTGGGTCAGTTCAGCCTCACCATATCAGGGCCTTTCAGAACACCTAGGTCAGTACCTGATAGCGGGGATCACTTGGGCACTATGTGGTCTTGCTACCTGACTGGAAGGTAATGGCCATCCCTGCTCAATAGCCAGGAGCCTGGGAAAATGTCCAGTGCTATTTCTCAGGGCTAGGAAGGGTACTGCCCCACAGCACCCTGCTGATCCCTCACTCACCCACTCCTACTATCACTCATTTACGCACTCACTTACTCAAATTCACTTATTCACCCACTCACTCACCCACTCACCTACTCACCCACTCACTTATTCACTCACCCACTCACCTATTCACCTACTCACTCACCCGCTCACCTATTCACCTACTCACTCACCCACTCACCTATTCACCTACTCACTCACCCACTCACCTATTCACCCACTCACTCACCCGCTCACCTATTCACCCACTCACTCACCAGCTCACCTATTCACCCACTCACTCACCCACTCACCTATTCACCCACTCACTCACCCACTCACCTATTCACCTACTCACTCACCCACTCACCTATTCACCTACTCACTCACCAACTCACCTATTCACCCACTCACTCACCAACTCACCTATTCACCCACTCACTCACCCACTCACCTATTCACCCACTCACTCACCCACTCACCTATGCACTCACTCACCCACTCACCTATTCACTCACTCACTCACCCACTCACCTGTTCACTCACTCACCCATTCACTCACTCACCCACTCACCTATTCACTCACTCACTCACCTATGCACTCACTCACCCACTCACCTATTCACTCACTCACCCACTCACCTATTCACTCACTCACTCACCTATGCACTCACTCACCCACTCACCTATTCACCCATTCACTCACTCACCCACTCACCTATTCACTCACTCACTCACCTATGCACTCACTCACCCACTCACCTATTCACTCACTCACTCACCCACTCACCTACTCACCCACTCACTTATTCACTCACCCACTCACCTATTCACCTACTCACTCACCCACTCACCTATTCACCTACTCACTCACCCGCTCACCTATTCACCTACTCACTCACCAGCTCACCTATTCACCCACTCACTCACCAGCTCACCTATTCACCCACTCACTCACCCGCTCACCTATTCACCCACTCACTCACCCGCTCACCTATTCACCTACTCACTCACCCGCTCACCTATTCACCTACTCACTCACCAACTCACCTATTCACCCACTCACTCACCCACTCACCTATTCACCCACTCACTCACCCACTCACCTATTCACTCACTCACTCACCCACTCACCTATGCACTCACTCACTCACCCACTCACCTATTCACCTATTCACTCACCCACTCACCTATGCACTCACTCACCCACTCACCTATTCACCCACTCACTCACCAACTCACCTATTCACTCACTCACTCACCCACTCACCTATTCACCCACTCACTCACCCACTCACCTATGCACTCACTCACCCACTCACCTATTCACTCACTCACTCACCCACTCACCTGTTCACTCACTCACCCATTCACTCACTCATCCACTCACCTATTCACTCACTCACTCACCTATGCACTCACTCACCCACTCACCTATTCACTCACTCACCCACTCACCCACTCGCCTGTTCACTCACTCACTCACCCACACGCCTATTCACTCACCCACTGGCCTATTCACTCACTCACCCACTCACCCACTCGCCTGTTCACTCACTCACTCACCCACATGCCTATTCACTCACCCACTCGCCTGTTCACTCACTCACCCACTCACCCACTCGCCTGTTCACTCACTCACTCGCCCACTCACGTATTCACTCCCTTATTTACTCACTGTGCCAGGCTTCACACTATCTCACAACTAACTGCCTTCTGGGTGCTCATGTGGGCCACCGCCAGCTGTGATCATTCTGGGGTAACCCTCTTGGTCAGGGTAGGTCACCCCTAGTGTGTGGCTCAAAGCTTAGCCTGCATGTTTTCTGATCTCGCTGCATCCGCATGTGAAACATTTCTTTGCTGTTCCACATGCTGGCATCAGGGTCTGCTTGCTCTGATAGGTGGGCTTCATCTCATCTGCGAGAGCAGTCACTTCCTGTCCCCTCCTGAGACTGTGCCCATGATGCTGGGAGGCTGTGGGGACTCAGAAGCCTCGAGGTTTGTCCTGGAGGTTCCGTCTCATGGCTGGGCTGACTGTCCCTGCCCTGGGTGTAGGGAACCGCAGGCATCCCTGGGCTTTCCAGCTCTGTACTTCATGCCTGTGACGCTGAGAGGAAGTGGCAGCCCAGCGCTGGCCTGTTTCCCCCAGGGCTTGTGCTGGGTCTCGCCAGCCCTCCTCTGCAGAGGGTGCAGCGCCTCAGCTCGCACTGCCCGCTGTGCAGGCAGCAGCAGCATCCTGCAGGACAGCTCTCTCTCTCTCTGGTGCTCAGCTCCTGGCTCAGAAACCCACTTCCTCAGCAGAGGCAGGGGCACCTGTCCCTGCAGGGCTCCAAGGACACCACCAGCCCAGGTGGCTGAGCCCAATGACAGAGGCAGGTAGGGGAGTAGAATTGCAGGAGGGAGGGGCGAGGAAGGTGGACAGGTGCTGCCTTACCTGGCTCAGCCACCTCACTGCTTTCCATCTTCTGAAGGAGCCGGACGGTCTTCCCAATCGGCGTGCCCAGTGCCAGCAGATCTAGGGCAGAGCAGTGCCCTCAGATGGGCTGTGGACGCCTGGCAGGCTTCCAGGGCACCCCAAAGGGCTCTGGGCAGCCAGGAGTCCACTCACTGTCCCACAGGATGCTGGCCCGCAATGCATTGTCCTGCAGTGATGTTGGCCACTGGTTGGCCACGATGCTCTGGACCCCCACCAGGCTCAGGAGGATGGCAGTCTGGACAGGCTTCTCCAAGGACAGCTGTGAGGTGCTGTGGGGACCCAGCATTGAGTGAGGGTTGGAGAGGGTGGGAGGTTGCCCTGAGGTGGGCAACTCTGGATGACGGGTCCTCCCAGCTGCTGCTCCTCCGTCCCCGCCCCCTCAGCAGGCCCTGAAGCTGTGGCCAGGCCCAGGTTTCTGGAGAGTCCCTTTGCCACCCTCACTGCCCGAGACACTACCTCCTGCACCACTCCCCGGGGCCTTGGCAGGGGGCAGCATGGGAGCACATCCTGGAACCTCAGAGCCCTGTGGAGCTCTGTTGTGTCGGGTACAGGAATACTGTGTCCTCCTGCCCCGTCGCGGTGCCAGTGGGCACTCTCCCCGCTGGGCTCATGTGCTGCCCCACCCCCAGGTCCTGCCCGTGGGCAGGGACTCCAGGCACCTCTTGCTCTCCGAGACCTCCCTGTGCCTCTGCAGGCTCTCGTAGGACCGTGTCAGGTGCAGCAGGACCATCATCTGGCAGTCTGCAGGCACAACAGGGCCGGCTCAGCCACGGCCAAGGGCCATGCCAGCAGAGAACCCCGGAAGATTGCAGAAACACTGACCATCAGCCTGAGGCTTGGACTTCCCATCCAACAGGCCTTCCTGCTCACAGACCCATTGACCACAGCTAGGCCAGACACCAGGAGGTGGGGATGGGCACTTGGCCCCAACAGTTCCCTGCCAGCAGCATGGCCCCTGCCTCCTAAGGTGCTTGGAGCTCTGCTGTTCCACAGTGATGGAGGGCTCCGGCCTTCACCAGTGCAGAGAGGCCCCAGCTCTTGCCTGGGGTTCTCCCCTAGGTGTGTGGTAGAGGAGGCCACAGGGAGGGCCATGAAGGCTGATCAGAGGCCTCAGCTGGCTAGGGACATGGGACATTCTGGGAGGTGAGGCAGTCACTAGAGGACATAGACGACAGCCAGTCACCCTGGGCAGGTGTGCCCGCTGAGATGGGTGCCAGAGTCCAGAGTGCAGCTGGGCGTGACCGTCGGCAGGAACCCCCGTGGATGCAAAGGGGATGGCTGTCCACTTGCCCCTGAGGCCTGGCTGAGAGGGACTTCGGGGCTGTTTCTCAGGCCGCCTCTGTCAGGCCTGGTGCAAAGTGTTTCTTACTTCCTGCACCATCTCACTTGGAATCAGGCCCTCCAAAAGGCCTTGCCTGGACCCCTGCCTGGGATAAGGAATGGGCTTCCAGGTGCTCCCTGTGGCTGAGGCCCCAGTGACAAATTAGAGGGGTGGGGGTTCTGCTGGCCCCACCCACGTCTCCTGGTGCCTGCCCAGAGGCCATGGGGGCTGGAAAGGAGACTTGGGCACCAGGCAACTGTGGTGGCCACGGGCACCCTGTTGTGGGACAAGCATCCAGGAGCTGGCCATGCAGCCACATGTGGGCCAGCACATCTCATGAGGGCAGGAAGGGATACTCCAGAGGTCCCTGAAAAGGCTGCCTGCGGTCCATGCACAGCAATGGGTAGCCCCATGGGCACCCCGGCAGCTGCAAGCCCTCCGTGTGAGGGGTGTCCAGCCTGGTGTCCTGTGGTAGGCTGCACCCCTTCGGTGTGGGTGGAGTGTGGTACTGCACCCACAGACATGCTCCAGACACTGGGCCGTGCCTGTCACCTGGTTGTGCCCCCGGGAACTCCTCTCAGTCCACCTCCCCCCAACAGACAGTGTCCTTCCTTCCCCTCCTGCTGAACCGCTCCTGCAGTTCTGTTGGAGTCCAGTTCTGCACCCAGGGCACAGGGTTCCACCTGGAAGGCCCTCTGTTAATGGTGGATGGTGAGAGAAACAGCCAGGCTCCAAGCGCCACCTTCAGACTGGACGGGGTCTGGGGAGAAGAGCTGTCGCCCAGCCCTCCTGGATCCTGCAGCCCAGCCCTGGAGGTGACACTACCCCAACACTTGACCCTGGCCTCTAGGTCTGGTGATCTGACCTTGGGGCCTGAGAAACAGAGGAGGGGGCTGAGGACTGCAGGACCCAGGAGTTCAGGACCCTGTGGCTGCCACACTGGAGCAAGGCAAGCGAGGGCTGCAGGGCCAGGCAGAGGAGGCCTGACTGCAGACAGGAGCTTGTGGCTGGAGGTGTCAGAAGAGGGGGTGTGGGGCGGGCTCTGCTCTGCCTCCCAGTGTGCTCACAGTGCACCTGCAGGTCCTGGTGGGTCTGACTGTGGTGGAGGGCACTCACCCGGCAGGTTCATGGCCACCAGTCTCTCCACTAGTGTGTGGGACAGGAAGCTCTCCATCCCGTAGAAGAAGAACCCTCTGCAGCTGCTCAGCGCCTGCTCCCACTCTGCCTGGCTGCACGGGCGGCGAGAGGGGGTGCTGTGTGGCCAAGTGCTTGGGCCAGGCCTGCCCCTCCCGGGGATGCATCTTGAAGCAGGGTGTGTTCTCTGCCTTTGACATGCCACCCCACATCTGCCCTGGAACCCAGCTTATTTTCATTTTCCCATTGCCCATGGTGGCTTCTCTCCCATGGACTCCGTCTTAGAATGGAATAGACACTCAGTAGACAGGGTTGGCTCTGGAAAGTACTAGAAGGGGCTTCCTGGACAGCCGAGCCCAGGAGGTCAGGGAGGAGGCACCTCCAGTGTCCTTAATACAGGAGACAGTGGTGAGCCAGGATCCTCACCCCCATGCTCCTGCCACCTGGCCCACACCACACCACACCATCCACAGGCAGTGGTGCGTGGGGGCTTGTGGCACAGAGCAGCCTGGCCTGGGCACCGCAGTGCTCCCTCCCTGCCGGTCGCTCCTGGGTGTCAGGCCTGCGCCTTGGAGCTCAGACCCGGTGGAACCCTGAGGTCAACTCAGGACCCTGCTGGACCCCACCCTGGTGTGTGATCCTGGGGCTCCAGGCCCCCCCACCCCCAGCTCTATGCCTGGGGCCTTGGCAGGATAGACCTGGGAAGAGGAGGGGAGAGAAGGGGCTATGTGAGGGTGCCACAAGCGCTTGACCACTGGGGACTGGCTACTGGAAACCCAAATCCGAACCTTGGAAAGTTCTGATTTCCCAGATGCCCCGACCACCGCAGAGTGTATGTCTCTTGGAATCTTTCCAGAATATCCCGAGTCACAGAGACAGGAGTCACCATCTCTGCAGGGAGAATTGGAGGGAGACAAAGTCCAGGCTCTGACCCTGGGACCTCCAGGGCTTGGCCCAAGCCCTCTCACCTCCTTGACTGGGGGTCAGATGGAAGGTCAGCCCTGCCCCTCCCTTGGGGAGAGACTGCTAACAGCAGTCTAGCAAAAGAGAGAGAGGGCATGTTCTCTCTCTCTCTCTCTCTCTCTCTCTCTCTCTCTCTCTCTCACACACACACACACACACACACACACAGTGTTCAGAGCAGCAGGAGGCTCCAGATGCCATGTGGGGTCATTTCCAGGGGGTTGGAGGGGGAGCAGTGGCCTGGAGCACTCACCAATGACACTGATGCTCTGGGCCTCATCGAAGGGGTCTATGATGACTGGATCTCAGTCAAGGACAAGCAGGAGCACAGTGGGGGATCTCGGGCCAGGAGCACCCACCCCTCAAAGGATACACCTGAAGCCGTCTGAGTCAATGGTGATGCAATCTGGCGGGATGACCCGGAGCACGCCCTGCAACAACAGCCAGACGTGTTGGGGCCGTGGGCCCAGCGCCGCCCCTGCCCGACTCCCTGCCCTCATCCCTACCTTCACACCCTTCTTTGTGGGGCTTTTCCTCTTGAAGTCTCTGCTTCTGCCCTCCTTTTTCACTTCTGTTGAAGACAATGAGAGGAGGGCTGTGCTGCTGAGCCCTTGCAAAATCAGCAGGAGCACAACTGATTCTAATTTCTGTAAAGTTGGAACAGCAATAGTTTCTAAAAGGCAAAGCCTCACAGGGCTGGGAAAGGCCCTCAAGAAAGGACCAGCCTCCAAAGGCTCCCAGACTCACCAGCTGCCCATTTGTATAGTGTAGGAGGCTCTCCAGTGTGTCCTCTGGGTGCAGAGGCCTCTGTGGGAGGACTCACAGCCCTCCCTTTTCCATGGCCCCTCGAGGCTGGCAGATTTTCTTGGAGGCTCTGTGTAGACAGCTGTGTACCCAAACGGACCTTCCCTTCTCTGCTGCCAGGCCCTGGGCTCCCGGTGCCTGCCTGGGCCAAGCCGTCCAGCTTCTCGGGAGCTCCACCAGGGAGCGAGCTCTGGAGCCTCTAGGGTGCCACCAGCTGCACACGGCCCGAACCCTCAGGATCCTGCTGCCCCAGCCCCTGCAGGAGCTGTGCCTCTGCTTCCTGGGCCTGGAGCGGTGGCCCTTCAGGAATGCTTTTGTGGACACTCTCACGCTGGGGCTCCCCTTGCCATCCGGCTTCTTCCACGGGTGTGATCCCGCAAGCTCTGTCTTCACTGCCACAGGCACCAACGCCCGTCCTTCCACTGCCACTGAACAGTGCTCACGGCATAAACGCGCTATGAGTATCCACCCATCTCAATGGAGTGCTCAGTGACCGCCAACTGGCTGGCTGGCTTGATGGACACTGGGTCTCAGGGGCTTCTAGATCTGGGCCACGGCTGAAGAGCTGCTCTGCCTTTCTCATGCAGGTCTTGTGCTTTCTAACCCCAGGTAGATTCCTGGGAGTACAGTGGCCCGGCCACATGGCAGGCCACGCTGGACTGGGGGTGGAACCCAGGGTCTCTACCACTGAGCTACATCCCAGCCTTTTTATGTTTTATTTTGAGATAGGGCCTTGCTAAGCTGCTGAGACTGGCCTCCAACTTGGGATTCTCCTTCCTCAGCCTCCTAAGTCGCTGGGATGACAACCGTGTGCCATTGTGCCTGGCCTGTGTTTAACTTTTTAAGAGACTTTTCAGCTGTTGTCCAAAGTGGCTGGGCCTTTTATCATTCCCCCTGGCAGCGAGAGAGGGCTCCAGTCTCTCCACACCCTTGCCAATTTTTGTCATGGTTGATCTTTTCAATACTTGAAGATCTTAGTGTATTTTATTTGTCTTCTGATCCACACAGCAGGCTGCTCCTGAATCTGCATGTTCCCCGTGGGCCAGATCCACCAGCTGAGACAGGCGCTCTCCCACCCGTGGCTTCCCCTTGCTAAAAGTGCCTGGAGTCTCGCAGTCCTTCTGCTGAACAGACACCTCGCCTCCTGCCCTGAGCTTGTGCAGCTCCTGTGCCTTGCCCAGGGCCTCCCGCCTCTCCCTGCCACCTGGCTGGAGTGGGACAGCGAGGTGTCTGCACCTGGCTCACCTCACTTAGGCCACATGCTCTGGCCCCTCCACGTGGTCCCAGACAAGATCCCTTCTTTCTGCAGGGGCAGTGCCATGTGGGCCTGAGTGCGACGTCAGCCACTGGCTCCACACTGGCAGCAGGCCCCGTGTCCCGGCTGCTCTGAGCTGCATGGAGCTGCCCTCCACACGTGGCTTGGCCGCCCGCCCTCCCGCAGGCAGCGGTTGTGGCAGCTATGGTGGCACCTGGCCCAGTGGGTCTTTGCTCAGCCAAGTCTGGGGTGGCTTTCCTGCCCCTCCCCCAGGCACAAGACCTGAGCACCCGGGAGTGCTCACGCCTGTTCACGCCGGTCCCCGCCTGTCCCCGCTGCACGGCCCTCAGCGTGAGATCCAGGGTGTCTGCTTCTGTCTCTTTAGTGGTTGCCCAGGGCTTTGACTTTGCAGTCAACTTCAAGGGCATCCTTCCACCTTACACGCAGAATGAGAACATTCCAGAACACTCCCTTACCTCCCGTGCTCTTGCATGTTGAAACTCCTCAATCAGTATTATTTTCTTCTTTGTTTTTGCTCAAATCTTTTTGAAAGATTTTAAAACAGGAAGAACTCACGTATCTCTGTAAGTCCCCTCCTTTCCACCACGTCTGCTGGTGGGAGGTCTTTCCCTGACCTGTGGGTCCCTGTGCCAAGGTTGCTCACGCTCATCTGACCTTTGTCAGGGCCTCTCCCCTGGTTCCCTGTCCCAACTCCACTCACCCTGGTATCCCAGCTGCCGCTTCCTCTCACCCAGGGGACCCCAGGCTTTCCCTGGTCATCCCAGCCTGGCTTTGGCCTGAAAATCTGCAGGAGCACCCTAGGGCCTCCCAGGAGCACTTCGGGGCCTCCTTTGTCTCGGTCCGGGTCTCAGTTGTTTCAGTTGGAAGGGCAAATCTGGTCCTTGTTACATCATCTTGCATAGAAGCAAACGTGTAGTCTACTTATTTTGGTTAAATGTGGTATATACTGAAGCGCAACCTATGTGCCCAAGCTATGTGCGCAACCATGTCCCCAGAGTACAGGCGGGAGAACCTTCGCAGACCAGGAGAATCTGTGCAGACAGCACCATCAAATCCCGAATCCCCACGGCCATGCTCTCCAGGCCTCAGAGTGGCCTCCCCTGCAGCTGCCGTCAGCTAGCTTAAGTCTCTTCACATGGCTGGCTGCCCACCACCTCCTGGGACGGTGTGTGCGAAGCTCTTCCTCCCCCGTGTGGGCGGGCGCCTGTGAGTGAGCACAGCACAGAGCAGCACACAGTGGCTGGATGTGGCTGGGCGTGTTCTGAATGACCAAGCACCTGGGATGAGGATGCGACATTGACTCGTTGTTTATGGCAGGAGTTAGCATTCTCCTGTCTGGAAAGCACCTGGGACATTTCCATTCTAAAAACCAAACCCAGAGGTGCCTGGGCAGCTCTCACCTGGCTCCTCGCGGTGGAGGCGGTTGAACAGCATTTGGAGAGAGAACTCCCGCGACACAGAGGAGGCCGCCCCCTCCTGGAGCACGGAGAGTCCTTCCAGCGGCAGTTCAAGGAGGTGCTTGTCTGCCACCAGGATCACGTTGCTGGGACCCTCAGGCTGAGCTGCAAGGGTGGAGGGGACAGAGGCTCCTGGGGGGGGGGGCGGCAAGCCCCAGGGCTAGTCTCCTCAAGTCCCAGCTGGCAGCTGGGCACCTGGCCTGGCATGTCGGCGCTGAGACTTGGGAACAAGTCTGCCCTCAGCTGGGCTTGCAGAGAGACAGGGCTGCGGGGATGGCCAGGTCCCTGGGCTGTCCCTGGGTTTGACTGCAAGGCCAGGCTCACAGCTTGGGCCCGGAGAGAGCCTCCGTCACGGGGGGAGCAGGGAGCCTGGCTCCCTGCCTCGGGATTTCCACCCAGACGGATCCTTTAGAGGGTCCTGGGTAGAAGGGCAACATTACTCTGCTGACCCTGCAGCTTCTCCAGGTGACCAGAGACTGGGCCCCAGCTGGAATCCTGAAAAATACTGAAATCCTGCCATTGGCTGTTTTCATTTTAAAAAACCAAAAAAAAAGAGTGCTTGGGACAGAGCTTGGCCCTCCCTCCTGATGCCAGGAGCCAGGTAGAGGCTCAGCTCTCGGTGGCCCCTGGAGTGGAGCTCTGTTGCCAGCCAGGAGGGCAGGGGACTCCCGACCACTGCTGGAGACCCAGACCTCCCTCCCCAGGTGTGGGGTCCGCAGTCCGCAGCTCGCAGGACACTGGGTCCTGGCACTTCTGGGAACCAGAGTGTTTTTCGGGCAGTGTCAGTGACCACCCCTGTCCTTGCTCAAGGATTCTTTGTGGGTGACAGAAAAGCAGACAATGACATCTGCTGGGACAGGGTTGTGAGCACAGCCAGATGTTCCCCAGGTTGAGGAACAAGAAGTGGGCCTGTGGGAAACAGGGGCAGGGCCTGGGAGCCCCCAGTGGCCAGGCCGGGCAAGGTGAGGGTGGAGGGGCCTCTCCTGTGAGCTCTCTAGGGTGGGGTTGGCAGCACTCTCCTCCTGTCCCTCCCTGGCCTTCCCCGCCCCACAGGGCCTATGGTCCATGCCCGTGGCTCTGGGCACCTCATGCACAAGGGTGGGGTGCACCAGGGTGGGGCACCCCTCTCAGCGTGCTTGACAGCTGCTGTGCACAGAGCCTCCAGGGCCTCCCCACTCAGCCTGGCACCCAGGGCCCCGGGGGGCCTCAAGTTGAGGCCAGCAGATCTGTGTGGGGCTCCTGGTCCACCTCAGCTTTCTCCGGCAGGAGGGTGAGTCCCAGCCCACCTCCCCCCTTCCCCGCACCACAAACTCCCATGGCCTGCCCGGTCTCCCCTGGCACCCCAGCTCCCCAGGGTGCTGGGGCCTGCACCACTCCACACACCTTGTACAACAGACGTTCTCCGTTCTTTCTCTTTGCCCTTTGACTTCCCTGGGTCAGTCACAACCACAGGCATCTGTGTTCTGAAAGCCAAAGCTTCGCATTGAGGCCTAAAAACCAGATGACACCACACGCAGAATAGAAGAAGTGCCCCTCCGGCCTGTGTCTTGACAAGGCCGTGAGAGCAGAGGCTTTCTCACTGTGGTGGGGGTGGTCTTCCTGGGCCAGGGCTGGGCTGGCTTCACAAAGTGTGAGCAGAGAAGGGCTCAGGGGGATCTCTGTTCTGCTGGCGGAGTGCCCATCCCCCCAACCCCCTGGTTTCCTCCCAGATTAGATCTGAGGGGCCAGACCTGGACCCCGGGCCAGCTCCTTCTCCCTGCCATGTCCAGCCTGGGGCTCACAGGCGTGGCAAGGCCCTCCTGCCACATGCCAGTGCCTCTCTGGAGAAGGAGTCTGCACGGTCCCCCTCTGCAGTGGCAGCGAGCTCTGCAGTGCCACGGCCTCAGACCTGAGTCTCCAGGGGAGCAAGATCCAAGGAGAGAAGCCCTTGGCCCCTGCTACCCTCAGTGCCCCTGTTCGTGGGGTTCCGGCGAGTCCTGGGTGTTGGAGCTGGCTTCCAGGCGGCTGGGCTGGCCCTCGCATTCCCGCGCCCGCACCTCTGCGTGGGCTCCCAGGAGGATGCACGGAGCCCCAGCTCACACTCCACACAGGGGAGGCCCCCATTCGACCTCGCCCAGCCCTGCCACCGCCCCAGGGAAGTGGCCGGACATGCTCAGCAGCCAAAGGCCACACAGGCACCTGGACTCAGGGAGGCTGAGCAGGGGGAAGAGCGGCTTCAGATATTCCTCCATGAGCGCCAGCACGCCGCTGGTCCTCTGCTGGCTGCTGCCCGGCTCCTCAACGTGCGGGCTGTCTGATTCCTGCCTCAACCCAAACCACAGCCTGCCATCAGGAGGGCTGTCAGGGCCCCACCCCACCCAGGTCAGCCGAGAGGGAAGACCCACGGGAAAGGACCTGGCTCCTGTCCCTCCGGACACAGCCTGGTGGACGTGGGGCCCAGCTCAGGGCATGGGCAGACCCTGCCCTGTCACACACCCCACCTCTCCCAGGCCCCCAGAATTTCATTCTGAAGCCACTCTGACACCCTATTCCCCTCTGGTCTCTGTTTATACCAAGGAGGGTGCCACCTGTGGGGACAGGACGCTGTGAGATGACCCTGTGCACTGCAGAGCATAGTTGGGTGGGCCCCCTCCTCAAGGGTCTGACGTGGTCCAAGGATTCGAGAAAGAGCCCTCACCACAACCTGGGTGGATCGATCCTCACCCACCTGGGCTCTGGGCCCAGCGCCTGCCCATCCCACCTCTGAGCCCACCTGGGCTCTGGGCCCAGCGCCTGCCCGTCCCACCTGGTTCTCTGACCTGGGGCCTCACCATGCCTGTGTTCTGGGTGGTGTCCTCACTGAATATCTGATCCTGCATCTGCTCATAGGACTGCTGGGCACTGGCCAACAGGTCTGAGAGGGCAGCTGGATTCACAGTTACACGAATGACCTTGCAGTGGCCTGTGGAGACCCAGACACACCCATGGTCCCCATCCAGGGCTGAGCAGAGCCCCTGGGAGTGTGAGGAGGCAGGTTTGTAAAAGTGCTTGGGAAGGACTCCCTGTGCAGGCACCCAGCCCAGTGCTGCTGTCCCCAGAGGGAGCTGCAGGACGGGTGGACCTTCCTCCTTGTGGAGTCGCCCATCCTCCCGGGGCCACAGGAGGGGCAAGGTTGTGGTGCTCAAGGAAGAGGGGTCAACAGACGGTGGGAAGGTTCAGGTGCTGCAGGGACAGCAGAGCAGGGTGGTGGAGCCAGTTCCTCCAGACCCCTGGAAACACCTGGGTGCCTCTTCCTCGCCCATTCTGGCCTGGCACAGCTGCCCCAGTGGGGCACCGGGCAGGCATTTACCTCCTGGAAGTGAGAGGCCTGCGGCCCAAGGTGTCTCAGCTGGCCTCCCACAGCCCGCCTGCAGAGCACCTGTCCAAGCCCAGACTCACCACCCACTTCCTGCACCTTCCCCTTGGCTGAGGGCTGGTACTTGGGTCTCTCGTAGGCAGCGCCGTACAGACGGGTCCTGGGGCAGGATGTAGGGGTGCAGGTGAGTCCCCACAAGAGATGGGGTCAAGGCTTGTGGGTCCTGGGGAAGCCTGAAGGGGCCAGTTCTGCAACCACACACCCCGACAGGTGCCTTCCCATTGTGAGTGGCGGGCAGAGGCTGGGCCAAGGGCTGGCGTCAGACAGAGCAGGCACAGCGGCGTGGGGGACTTCTCAACCAGCAGAGCTGTTCTCCTGCCACTGGGACGCTCTGTGCAGACCAGCAAGAGCAGGCTGTCCAGCTCTCTGCCACACTTCCACAGTGACCTCAGGTCCTCAAATCTAGGCCCACCCAGACCAGACACAAACACCCCGTGTGGGGATGGATCTCAGAGGTGGCCCCACCCCTCAGAGAAGGGACCCATGTCCCTCTACTGCAAGTGGGCCGTCCCAGCTGGGTCCACACCTCCCCAGTGGACTTCTCCAAGGGAACAAGGCCTCACCTGTCTTGTGAATGATGCAGGAAGAGGACTCGGTAGGTGGGTGGAATCTCGTGCAGGAGATTGAAATGCTGCTCTGTTACACAGAGGTTCTGCCAGGCCTGTGTGATGGGAGGCAAGGATGCACTGAGGACCTGGGGCTGGCTTCCACGGCTTTCCCACAAGAAGCAACCATAGCGGGAGCACCGGTCCAGAAGTCCTTCCCATGAATGGGAGTGACTCGTGGCCATCACAAGGGGGCAGCAGGGAAAGCCACTGGCCAGTCAGAAATGTCCTATTCTGACCACTTGTTGAGTGAGCCACTGGATTTGTACAGAAACCCAAACAATACAATGGAGCACCTGGCCAGTCCTCCTCAAGTCCCTGTCCCCCGTCCTGCCTCCTGCACCACATAAGTGCATGCACATGCAGACTCACACACAGTTGTCCCTGTGGCCCTGAAGGAGGCCTTCCCTTGCCCAGCCCTTGGGGTGCTCTGTGGGGCCCTGGACTGTGGTCAGGGGTGGCTTCTGCCATTGTGCCCAGGCCTTTACTCCTGTGTACTGTGGGCCTTGGGCACTGAGGTCCTGAGTGACAGAGACTCTGCACCCTGGCTTCTCCCTATAGTGACAGATGGCTGCACACCTGGGCTAGGGGGTCTGGGCGGCCTGTGTCCTCTGTGTGAGCAGCCCTCCCGAGTCCAGCTGTGAATGCTTGCAGCTTCAGGTCCAAACTTTTCAACTATGCAACAGAAAACCCACCTGAAAAGCAAGGTGGCTCTTTCTCCATGGGCCATGCCCACGGCAGGTGAACAGATGGTATGGCTGGCCTCACTGGCCGGCCCTTCCCCAGGGTTTCTGAGCAACTTCTGATGGCCCAGGCTGGCCCCTCTGCCCAGTGGCTCATGTCCAGCTCCATGCAGGTGGCTCCTCTTTGCTGCCACATCTCTGATCCACTGCCGTGTGAATGTGGCCATGAAGAGCCCTCCAGCATGTGTTCTCTGGAGCACAGTGAAGCATTTCTGTTGGGCCCAGAACCCAGCAGAACTGCTGGGGACTGCCGGATCTGCCTGTTCTCCAGCGGGATTACGGTACCACCTTCAGCCAGGCTGACCAAGAGTCACCGTAAGAGGCCAGCCCCCATTTTCTTTTTTTAATATTTATTTTTTAGTTGTAGTTGGACACATGCCTTTATTTTAGTTATTTATTTTTATGTGGTGCTGAGAATCGAATCCAGGGCCTCGCACATGCTAGGCGAGCACTCTACCGCTGAGCCACAACCCCAGTCCCCAGCCCCCATTTTCTATTTAGCTATTCCAGTGGGTGTCTGTTGGTATCTGATGTGGTTTTAAATTTTGCATTTCCTTGAAGACTAATGAACTCAAATACATTAAAAATGTAACTGGGCCTGTGAGTACATTCTGTAAAACCCTAGTCTTGGCCTGAGTGTTTGTCTTGTTAAGGAGGGATGCCAGCCCTTCAGCAGGCAGGACAGGACCTAGCCAGTGGTGTGCCCCGAGACCTCTGTGTCCCACTCCATGGCCCCGCGGAGCTTTTCCTTCAGTGCACACCATCAATCACTTCTCCCCTTCCGCCGTTAGTGCTTCTATCTCTCCCCACAAGGGAAGGAGTGTCAGCTTCCCAGGAGCAGGACCTGGCACAGCTGCAGGCTCCCCACAAGGGGAGCCCAGGAGGGCAAGAGTGGCAGCTCTGTGGCTCACCTGTGAGGTATTTATAACACCAGGCCAACCAGGTTATTCTTGCTGACCAAAGCTCAGGGGAACAGAGGGCAGCAGCTGAAGGAGAAACTGGCCTCCTTTGTCCACACAGAGGAAAGGTAGCTGAGTACCTGGAGCCTCCAGCCCAGGCACGTGGACCTCTCTCCATTTGTTCCACTCGTCCTCTCTCCATCTCTCACTCTTCATTTCTCCTGCAGGGGCTTGCAGTTTCATTATCTAGGTGCCATGAGTGGTCTCCTGCATGGTTCCCTACGTACTCATTTTCTGCTTTTTTTTTTTTTTTTTTTGATGCCACTGAGAATGAGATGGTGTAATTTACACAATTTCCATTCTTCACTTCACTTCACTACTGTTTGTAGCTGGCATATAAAAATACAAGGGATGTTTGCAGATTGATACCTGGCAGTCTTTAACAGAGTTGCTTACTTTTCATGGTGATTCTGATTGATAATCAGTCTCTTTATGACAGTTGAGGCTCATGATCATGTTGACCATGGGTTCTATTATTTGATCTTCTGTCTGAATATTTTCTATTTTTCTGGAGCATCACATATTTTTTTTTTCAGAATCATTTTTATTTTGGGGTGATGTGGTGCACAGTCCTTTGTTACCTTTTTGGTGTCCTGTCTTTATGTTGCAAACATTGGAATTTCGTCTTTTCTCTCCTTTTCCTTTGATGGGTCTCTGTGTTTACTAGTCTTGCTGCCCTCCTCTGGGGGCCAGCTTTGCAGGTGCTGGTTTTCTCTGCTCCACAAGTGTTTCCTGCATCCAGTTTGCTGTCACCTTCATCTGCTCCCTTCATGCTCTGTTGATGTGTCTGCTGGCTGTTTGGCCTCTTGGGAAAGCGGAGTCTGTCTCTGGCCTCCTTCTCCTCTTCCAGGAGGCACCCTTCCTGGGAGCTCTGCTGGGGCCAAGTCTCTAGGTTTGCCCTTGGGCCATTTCACCCTCTGTTTTCTAAGCTCCGTGGGTCCCTTGCCGACGTGGGGGGTGATTCTGAGCGTGCTGTCTGACTTCAAGGCCACGGTGCTGTCCACAGGCCTCATCGTCACTGATTCTGATGGTTGTTTGGAAACTGTGCCGGGGATCCCAGTCTCCTGGGGTTGGTGAGGCTGTGTGGCCCAGTGCTGGTGGGTTTGGTGGACATTCTGCTCGCTCGGGCATCAGTAGGGCAGCAGGCTCTGGCTGTCCCTAGACCAAGGCCACCTGGGCCCTGCACAGCCTTGGCTTTCCCTCTGCCTGACCCCCAGGGACTGAGACAGTCTGCAGTGTCCCACTAGACTGTGGGTTTGCCATGACTCCTTTTATTTCTGTCCATGTTTTGTGCATTTCAAAACCACAGTACTTGGTGGACGGTGACTCCTGGTTGGGCTGACCCCTGCGCCATCAGGAGTGCCCCTCGTGCTAATGATGCACTGTCCCAAGTCTGCTAGCTTTCATCTGATCTGTCTTTTTGTGATTTATGTGTTTTTCACGTTTACTTTCAACATTTCTGGGTCCTTATATGTAAAGTGCCTATTTAAGTAACGTACAGATAGATTTTTTTTTCTCTTTTCTTTTTTTAAAAAAAAACCTCTGGGGGCTGGAGTTGTGGCTCAGTAGTAGCATGCTTGTCTTGCACGCGTGGGGCACTGGGTTCAATCCTCGGCACCCCATAAATAAATAAAATAATACGATAAAGGTATTGTATCTGTCTACAACTAAAAGAAAGGAAGCCCAGGACTGGGCCCAGGGCGTCTGCCACTGAGTGACAGCTTCAGTCCTTTTTATTTTGAGACAGGCTCTTGCCAAGTTGCCCAGGCTGTCCCTGAGCTCGAAAGCTCCTGGCTCAGCCTCCCTAGGAGCTGGGCTGCCAGGTGTGGAGCACTGTGCCTGGCCTTTGTTTCTCTTTTATCCAGTCTGACTATCTTGTCTTGGAGGTGGAGTGTCTAGTCAATTTATATTGTAATTACCCATATATTGCTTTTTCCCTACTACTGAACTCTCCTTGTTTATGGGGACCATCTCTTTTACATTTCTTTTTTTTTTTTTTTTGCCATCTTGTGGACAACGGTTGTATTGTACTGACCTGGCCACACATGTGTCAGTGCCACCCTTGGGGTGTAACAGTCATCTCTGTGGCTGTGCGGCCTCTTCCCCCGGGGTGGCTGGATCTTAAACGGTCTGCCCTTCTGGGACTGTGCAGCCTCCCACTGTGGCTGCAGCACTTCGCCCTGGCCCCATCTCCATCCCCTCTTGCCTATTTCTGCTTCTGTCTGGGCTATTCCTCCCTGCCTGAGCCCCCTTTCAGCTTTTCTTTTGTTTTATTGTCCAATTGCATTTTTATTAAAAGGATCTGAACAATGCCCTTATTTGCCTAATGCCCTTATTTTGAGCCTTCGAATCCGGGACTGGCCGATCTTCTTCAGCCGTGGAGGCGTGCAGGTCTCTCTGGCTGCCTGAGGGCTGTCTCTGTGCTCTCTGCTCCCACGTGCCCAGGGTGATTTTCTGGTGTTGTCCAGTGGGGGGTTGGTTGGGGTTCGGAAGCCCACGCTCCCCAGCGTTAGAGGCTCTTGGCTTCCAGCCTGTGCACCCTGTGCTCTCGTGACGACGCAGCGAGAGCATGTGCTGGGCCCTCTGGAGGTCCATCGTTGCTGCCTCTGTCCCCAAGCCTCCTCTCCTGCTGGGCCTTCTCCTGTCTGTATTCCAGCCTCCGGTCCAAGCTGAGGCCGTCATTCTGTTCCTGAAACCTGCACATCTGACTCTCGATCTTTGGTGGCCTCTATGGACGCTTGTGGGACCAGAGTGTCCTGGAGACGGCTGGAACCCATGGTCTCCACTCAGTTTTCTGGGTCACTGCCTTCCGGAAGCTTTGAGGTGGACTCCAGTAAGCCCTGGACACTGCTGGGTCCCCCAGATGGTGTCTCGTGACCCCGTGGGACCCACAGCCTGGTTTTCCACCCCCGGGGCTGTGCTGATGTACTCTTTGTTGAGTCCGTCCTAGCCAGCGACCTGGGACTGGGGATGGACGCTTGGCTCACTTTCTGTTGTCATTTCAGCTTACTACTTCTCACTACTGCCGCAGCTGGGACTATGCACTGGCTCTGTGGCGGTGGCCATGGCCTTACCTTGGACGGAGCCCTCCTCCGCCCTGTCCCAGGTCTGTGCTCTTCCGTGCTCTGGCCCCAGGCTCCACACTGTGGATGCCATGACCTTGTCCCGGCCTTCCCCACGAGGTCAGCACTGCCCTATCCCCAGTCCCAGGGCCCGGCTGGTGTGCTGGCGTCCCGCAGCGCTCACTCAGGTCCAGCCTCCTTGCTCTGAGGACTGGGCCAGCCTCAGACCTCCAGCCTCTGTTCCCGTCTCCCTCCTGGATCCAGGAGACTGGGTTTCCATTTGGGGCTGAAGGCGCTGGTTCTTGGAGGGATGATTTGCTCCTATTGGTAACACCTGGAGACGTGGTCACAGTAGGGATAGGAGTGGAAATGCCCTTGTCCTTATGGGGGGCAGGGATGCTGCCCAATATCCTCCAGTGAACAGGAGGCTCCCCTGACCCCATCAGCAGAGAAATCTAGCCCCAAGTCTCCTAAGAAGCGTGGACGGAGGCACCTGGAAGCAGTCAGTAGGAAGAGGGCAGGAGGACCTGGCCAGGTGCTCCCGCCTGGTGTCCAGGAGGGTGGAAGTTCACCTTTTCCCTCTCAATGCTCGGATTAAGCTGCTGGTGTGAGTAAAAGAAAGGCACCTGCTGCCCGCTCTGGAGCCCCTCAGCACAGTGTGGCCACAGGGTTCTGAGCAAGCAGGGCTCCCGCAGACCCCGGGCGGAGCACCCTCATCAAAACCCTCCCCACCCTAGCACGCGCAGCCGCCTACAGAGTGAGGGGTCACCATCCCACAAGGCCAGAAGGCCACGAGGCTCAGAGAGGTAGAGAGGCCTCCCAGAGCCACACGGCCCGAAGCCAGTAGCAGAACCTGGGCATGAGCCTGCATGATATAAAGCTGCCCTCTTGGCACTGGGGCAGACGGGAGGGGGTCTGCAGGGTGCAGGAGATCACCTTGGAGATGGTGGCCAGCCTCTGCTCCACGCTGGCGAGCAGGCTGGCGGAAGTCCTGTCTTGTAGCTGTAGCTGGTGCCGGAGCTGCAGCAGGGCTGCCAGCTGGGAGCTGCTGGTGTTGGCGGCGGCTGTGGACAGGATGCCCCGCATGACCTCGGAGGCTGTGCAGCTCTGGAACAGATCAGCCAGGTGCTGTGGGGGTGAGGCTCACCGGGCTGGACGGAGGGCAGTCGGACTGGGTGGCACACTCCCCCGACAGCCACGCCTCTCCGGGCCATGCTCTATGGTCTCTGTGCTTGCCCACTGTGGGGACTGGGGGGGGGGGAGCTCAGAGTGTGTTCACTTGAGCCCCAAGCACCTGTGGCTGGACTCTGCAGCTTCAGGCCCAGCCTCCTTCCAGCCAATGGCTGTGGCCAGGCCCATTGGCCTGCGGCTCTTCTCTCTGATGGAGCCTATTCCCATGATGACAGTCCCAGCCAGGAGGGCCCTGGGTGCTGGGGGATGCCTTCCATACTCTGAGCTGCAGACACACAGGGCAGAGCCCTACCTGAGACAGGGCCAGGAACTGGCAGGTGGCCACAGGGTCCAGGGTGCCGATGCATTCCACCATCTCTAGGCTGGCGGCAGCTGCGAGGCCCAGGAGGCCTCTGTCCAGGGCTACCTGCAGGCACTGCAGCAGCACCTCAGAGGTCTGGGCCAGGTACCTCTGGGCCAGCACCATCCTCCTCTGCAGGTAGAAAGGGCTCAGGCTCAGTGCTGTGCAGACAGAGGCCACTGGGGGGCAGCAGCAAGGCACATACCCTCAGACTCTCGCCCTTTTTGCAGTTCCCCTCGGGGGCTGCTCGGAAGGCTGGCAGGTCCCTGAGAAAGGCCTTGGCACTCTTGTTCTCTGCTTCTTGCTCTAGAGATCGGAGCCTGCTCAGCTTAGCGCCCACCTACAAAGCACACAGCAGGAGGCAGAGGGCACTGTGGATTCCTGCTTGGTCAGCAGGGGCCCCCAGGGTCACTGTAGGCCGTGGTCTGGCCTCCCACCGCCCGGAGCCTGCCTGCCCTTGTCCAAGCCTGGTTTAGTGGACTTGGGAAGGTTTTGGTCTGAGGGCCTGAGCTGATTGCCAGCTGCCACCAGGTGGGGAGGTGGCACCCAGGGAGCCCAAGCACCCTGGTCTTGGGACAGAGGCATCATGCTGGCGTGGCAGCACCAAGCTGAGGTGCCCACCTGTGCTCTGGGAGCTCAGTCTGGCCAGGAAACAAACAGAAGGAAGGGAAGGGGAAGGGCAGGTCAAGGGAGAGTGGCCGGAGAACTGGGGCTGATGGGGAGCCCTGGGTGTGTGGGGCCCAGGGTCACAGTCCTAGAGGGACACTGCAGACTGTCTCAGTCCCTGGGGGTCAGGTAGAGGGGAAAGCTGAGGCTGTGCAGGGCCCAGGTGGCCTTGGTCTAGAGCCTGCTGCCCCACTGATGCCCGAGCGAGCAGAATGTCCACCAAACCCACCAGCACTGGGCCACACAGCCTCACCAACCCCAGGAGACTGGGATCCCCGGCACAGTTTCCAAACAACCATCAGAATCAGTGTCGATGAGGCCTGTGGACAGCACCGTGGCCTTGAAGTCAGACAGCACGCTCAAAATCACCCCCCACATCGGCAAGGGACCCACGGAGCTTAGAAAACAGAGGGTGAAATGGCCCAAGGGCAGACCTAGAGACTTGGCCCCAGCAGAGCTCCCAGGAAAGGTGCCTCCTGGAAGAGGAGAAGGAGGCCAGAGACAGACTCCGCTTTCCCAAGAGGCCAAACAGCCAGGAGGAAGGATCAGGTAAGGTGAGACCGGGCCTGGGGTGGAGAGGTGTGTTTCATGGGGCCTTGTGGCCCCATGTGTGGGTTGATGCATCTCTGGGGACAGCCTCTGCTGGCCAGGGTGGTTAACACCATCAGGGGATGAGACACCCACTCCGGCTCACACAGACCACGTTCAGAGGCACCTGGGTAGGTGCTCATGAACACTGGTGAGTGAAGAGCCAAAGCTCCATCAGTTCACCCTTAGGATGCAGGACAAACAAGCTTGGGGATCACCCAGGCTCATGGTCTCCTGCCAGGATTTGCACTGGTGCTCAGCCTGGTGGACACAGCTGTGCTCTGGGCAGGAAGAGGTGTTCTACAGGAGCCAGTCAGCAGGGAAGCCCTGGCTTGTGCCCTGGGCTGCCATCCTGGAGGAGGAACCACCTCTGTGTGGGCTCTTGGGAGGGTACCTGGTGCATTCAGGGCCGTCACTGGGGTCCTCAGTGTGCAGGCTGTTCCCACCAAAGCACCAGCCCGGGGAAGCAGCCCTGCCCTGGGGAGTAGACCAGCCCCACTACCCCAGGGATCAGCCCTGCCCTGGGGAGCAGCCTCTCCCGGGCCCTGGGGGGGGTTGAAGTGAAAGGTCCTCACAGCCCTTCTCGGAGGTGCCTGGGCCCACTGGCACAATGGGCGCTGAGCTTTGGTTTGGCTCCCTGGGTGGTGCATGTGGGTAGAGGGCAGGGGCACTGGCCTGTGGCCCACACTGTAACTGTTACGGTGGCCAGAGGGGTGTGTGGGGGTGCTTCTGAAGCTCCCAGGGGCCTGTGTGTCACCAGACTGAGGTGGGGAGACACCAGGGCAGACCCTTCCATCATCTCACCCCCAGGTCTACTGCAGAGCCTGGACTGGGAAGCGGGATCACCTACCGAGAAGCCGTCTTCCCAGCAGAAGTAGGGAGGAAGAGGGTCTGCCTGCATGGCCAGCAGGTGCAGGGCCCTCCCGGCCAGGCCCAGGAGCTGGGCACGGATCTCCACGCAGCCTGCGCTCAGTGGCTGCAGGCTCTCCAGCTGTGCCAGCACCGAGTGTGCCAGGGTGCGCTTCAGCATGAACCATTGCTTCAGGGGGAGGAGAGGCTTTGTCAGGGGGCCTCTCTGCGGCCGTCTACCTGCCCACCACACGGCGCAGCCCACCAGCCCTTAACAGGCCCTGGGAGGTGGGGTGGGGGTCTCCAGGGCTTAGGTGTGGGAAGGCCAAACAGTGTTCTTATATAAGCTTGACTGGCAGCTCACTGGAACATCAAGTTCAATTTCAGGGCTGTCTTTGGTTCATTTGTCTTTATGTCAAATTGGTTTGATTCCTATTTCATGATATCTAAGCAAATGTAAAATGGAAGGGTTCATATTTCCTTCCAAATATCTTGCAGATTCAATTCATTTTTTTGTTTTTGCTTTTGCGGTACTGGGGCTGCAACGGGGGCCTGTGCTGCTGGGCAAGCCTGTACCCCTGAGCCACACCCCAGCCTGCCGCTGGGTCTTTTTAAGTGCAGTGTGGCCCTCCACTGTCCCTCTGCAGCCCACTGGCCACTCAGCTGGAGCCGGCGCTATCACACCATTAGTCTCCAGACCTGGGGGACAACCCTGAGGTGGCATAGGGAGCACCTTGTCTACTTAGCCAGGTGGACCCTCAAGTGACCAGGTGGCTGCTCTCCTCCCCATGCTGGGAGCTCACAGCTGTGCAGGGCTGGCTGGGGTCCCCACTAGAGCCAAGGGTGCCCTAGGTGTGACTAGCTGGAGGCAGCCCCTGAGGGGATGTGTGCGGGGCTGCGTGGTCACCAGGCCGCTGGACGTGTAGTCGCTGGTGCTCTGCAGGTAGGTCTCCAGCAGCTTCTCCAGGGACCGTGGCTCCAGCTGCTCCAGCCCCTCCTCCCACATAAGCTGCAGCAGGTCCAGGGACCCCTCCGCCAGGCTGAGCTTGTGGCGGGCCAGCTTCCTCATCAGAGGGGTGTTGGTGTTCTGCAGCTGACAGAGCCAGGCGGGCGTCAGGGCACTGGGCACTTTCCGTGCACCCAAGCCCACACTTCAACAGTGCTAAGGGGCAGAACGAAGCTGTGAGCATCTCAAGCGTGCCATGCACACTCAAACCACCACCACCGAGGCCACAGAGGTGCCCTTCCATGTCCCTGGCCACTCCACATGCCACTCCACATGCCACTGCCTCCGGAGCCTCCCTCCTAGGCAACCACTGGGGCTTTCAGTGAGCTGCCTGTGCCCCATCCAGTGTGAGGGGACCACAGGGCTTCACCCTCTGGCCCATCTTGGTGCGGCTGTTCTAGGTCTCTCCATGCTGTGGCCGCATGCTTATTACTTTCCGAGTCACTTGACCCCACTGTGTGGGCTACTAGAACCCAGCTGCCCTGAGCACGGCACACCAGTGTTCCTCTGGATGGAGGGCAAGGCTGGGGTGGGGTTCCAGGCCACCCCGCAGCCCAAGTTTCACTCCTCTCAGGACTTCCAAGGGCCTTCCAAAGCACTCCTACAGCTCCCATTCTCACGGCCTGAGGGCTCCAGCCTCCCCACACTCCTGCCACCACTGGGGTAGTCAGCTTTGAAACGCCACCATCCTCACAGGTGCAGGGGCTCTCACCGTGATGACCTGGGTTTTCTAACCGACTGATGATGCTTGTCTTCCATGAGCTTATTCATCATCTATACAGTCCCTTAGAGGAGATGTCTAAATTGTTCAAATATCTCCCTTTTTTTGTGATGCTGGGGTTTGAACCCAGGGCCTTGTGCCTGAGAGGCAAGCACTTTACCATCTGAGCTATATCCCCAGCCCTATTTTCACTTGTTTTTGATTGGGCTACATGTTTTCTTAATTAGCTTTTGAAAGTTCTTCATATATTCTGGATATGATTTGCAAATATTCCACTCCTGCCCCATCTGTGGCTTCTCTTTTCATCATTCTCTTAACAGTATCTTTTGAAGAAAAGTCCAGTTTTTCAATTTATTCTTTTATGAATCATGCTTTGGGTGTCAAATAAAAGAAATCTTCAATCAGGTGTGGCAGTGCACACTTGTAATCCTAGGACCTCAGGAGGCTGAGACTGGAGGATCACAAATTTGAGGCTGGCAACTTAGGGAAACCCTCAGCAACTTAGTGAGAACCTGTCCCAAAATTAAAAAAAAAAAAAAAAAATATATATATATATATATATATATATATATATATATATATATACACACACACATATATGTATATATGTGACTGGGGTTGTGATTGAGTGGTAAAGTGCATCTAGGTTCAATACCTAGTATCCCCCCCAAAAAAGTGTGCCAAATCTGAGGCCACAGAGGTGTTTTCTGTATTCTTCTAGATGTTTTATAACTTTAGGTCTTCTGCCTAGGACCACAAGCCATTTTGAGCTGACTTTTACATGCAGTATGAGGTAGGACTTGGACTTCCGCTTTCTGGACATATGCTTCCAGTTATTCTAGCACCATTTAAACAGTGTCCTTCCTGCTGTGGACAGCTTGGGCTCCTCTGTTGGGAGCCAGTCCCTGATGTATGTGTGTGCCTGCTTCTGGGCTGCGCCAGATTGATCTGTTGGCCTGCTCTTACTCTAAAAATATACTCTCAATTCCTGTAACTCTATAACAGGACTTAAAATCAAGTAGCATTAGATGTCTAATACTGTTCTTTTCCAAAGTTGTGTTGGCTGTGTAAGGCCTTTTGCATTCCCATATGAAATTTAATTTCATTCTATTTCTATTAAAAATCCTGCAGACAATGTAGGGAGAATTGACATCCTAACAATTAACTGTTCTGATCCATGAACCATATGGTTCTTCATTCACTTAGGTCTTTTAATTTTTCTCAACAATGCTTTGTAGTTCTTACGGTACTAATTTTCACATTTTGGGGGTAAAATTTCATTTTTTAATGCTACCATAAATGATACTATTTTTGAATTTTTACTGTCTGATTGATAGTTCCTAGTTCATAGAAATATACGATTGATTTTTGCATATTGTTCTTCTGTCTTGTGACCTGATTAAACTCATTGGTTAGCTTTAACTTAATTTGCTTATGAGCTTTAATTTAGCTTTACTAGTAGCTTTAATGTTTAATCAGTACATTGCAAATAATTTTCTATACCATCATGTTACTGTCAAGCTTCTTCCTACCCAAGCTGGATCCTTTTACTGTCTTTTTCTTGACTTATTGCATTGGCTAGAATTTCCTAAATAATGTTGGATAAAAGTGGTACAAAGATACTTCCTTGCATTCGTCCTAATTAAAAGAAGGAAACATTCGGTCTTGTCAATAAGGATGACTTTAGCTATAGTTTGTTAGTAGATACCTTTCCTTGGGTTGAGGAAATGTCCCTCTTCTGTATATGGATTTTTGTGTGTATGTGTGTTGCGGGGGTACCTTGGATTGAACTCAGGGGCACTTGACCACTGAGCCACATCCCCAGCCCAAGTTTGTATTTTATTTAGAGTCTTACTGAGCTGCTTAGTGCCTCGCTTTTCTTAAGGCTGGCTTTGAACTCGCCATCCTCCTGCCTCAGCCTCCTGAGCTGCTGGGATTACGGGCGTGCTCCACAGCGCCTGGCTTTGTCAAACAATATTCCTGCATCATATGGTTTTTATTTATTGGGTCAAAAAATATGCTGAACCACATTTTTTAAATGTAAAATTATTCCTGAGATAACCCTAACTTGGTTATGATGTATTACCTTTTTTATATGTTGTTGGATTTAATTTTCTAGATTTTCGTTTAGGATTTTTTGTACTTTTATTCATGAGAAATATCGATTTTGTTGTTGTTGTTGTTGTTGTTGTTTGCAATGTCTTTGTCCTATTTTGGAATCAGGGCAATAGTAGACTCATAGAAAAGTTGGGATATATGCCCTCTTTTTCTACTTTCTGGAAGGATCTGTGCAGAGCTGGTATTATTTTTCTTGCATATTTGGTAGAATTCATCGTAAAGTCACCTGAGCCTGGCTTCTCCTCTGTGAGAGTACTCCCAATCCAGAGTAGATTCCTGGGCACAGAGCTGTAAGTCACCTCTTTCCTCCAGGGACTTGGTGGGTCATGCTTTAAAGGAGTCTGCTCACCTGAGTTGCAAGTTCATGACGTTCCCTTTCTATGCTTTCACTCTCTGTGGAGTCTGTGGCAACGTTGCCTCCTTTTTGACATTAGCTGCATATGTCCTTTCTTTTTTGTCTGATCAAGTTGACTAGAAGGTGTTAACTTATTGGTCCTTCAAAGAACCAGCTTTGGCTTTGTAGGCTCCCTCTTTTCTGATTTCTAATTCACTGATTTCCACTCTGACCTTTTAATTTCTATTCTTCTACTCATTTGGGTTTAGTTTGCTCTTTACTTCTTAAGGTGGAGAGTGGACTGAGATCTGATCTTTTTTTCTTTTTTCAGGTGCTTACTGCTGCAAACCCCAGGTCCCTGCCCAGGACTGCGCCAGAAACATCTTTGCAATGATGGACATTTTTTCCTTGAATTCAAACACTTTCCCTTTTGATTTCTTCTGTGGCCCATAGCCGTGTGAGTGCATGCTTTTAAATTTCCGACTATTTGGGGCTTCCCACATATATAGCTTTTGATTTTTTGAATTGAGGTAAAAAGTATCTGACATAAAATCAACCATTTTAAAGTGTAGAATCAGGGGCAACCACACGGTGCAAGCTTCAGCTCTTGTTGCTGAACATGTTCATCCCTCCTGGGAAAGGCCTTGTCCACCAGGTCAGCCTTCACCTTCCTCACTGCACCCCCACACCCCCTAGTCTGCTTCCAGTATCTGTGGATCCATCCATTTCAATTTTAACTCCATTATGGTGCCAGTGCATGCTTTGTCTGACTTAAATCCTTTGACTTCATTAAGACTTGTTTTATGGTACAGAATACAGTCTGTGTTGAAGGTTCTTTGGGCACATGAGAGAAGTTCATCCACTGTCGTTGGGTGGGACACTTTATAAAAAGCTATCAGAGCCTATTGACTGATTCAGATCCTCCAGTCCTTTGCTCATTTTCTTCCTACTCATTCCACTAATAATTGAGAGGAAATTGAAAATTTTCACCATAATTGTAGATTTGTCTCTGTCTTCATTATAATTTTAAAAAATCAGGTTTTACTTAATCTTTTTAGAAAATCAGCCACTTTGGAAAGTAGTATGGAGATTCCTCAAAAAATTTGGAATGGAACTCGCATATGACCCAGCTATCCTATCCCCCTCCTTGGTATTTATCCAAAAGAGTCACTATAGTGACACTACATTCTCACATTTATTCAGTGCTGTCCACAATCACCAAGTTAGGGAACCTCAGTGCCCACCTCCATGGGCTAATAAAATGTGGTGCATATACACAGTGGAATTCTATCAGCTAAATAGAAGAATGAAATCATGGCATTTGCTGGCAAATGGATGGAACTCAGCAGATCCGAAAAGTTGAGAGTCAAATGTGAAAGCTAGAGAAAAGGAATTTAAATAAAAGGAGGAGGAATCTCGTGAGAACAGGAGGAGGAAGAGTGGAGTAGGGGGTGGGGGTTGAGGGGGGAGACAGGAGGGACAGCAGGAGGCCACTGGCCCAATGAGGCTGTGTGTGGACATGTGGACACATCACAGTGGATGCCCTTTATGCCTAACCCTAATGCACCAATTTAGGAACAATAAATAAAGGGAAGGAAGACCAGAGAGCAGAGGGGGACAGGTAGGAGGAGGGGAAGGGGAAGTGCTGGGGACCCTGGAGTAGGTCACCTTTGGTGTGTTCCTGCCAGGCTCACGAGTGTCTGGAGAGCCAGGTCGTCCTGCCTAGTCTCGTGCAGGGCAGGGGAGCAGCTTCCCCGGACCCACTTATCTGACCAGTTGTGGCCACCCCACTTTTCCTGGGTCAGTGCTGGCTTGAGATACTTCCCACCCTCTCTGTCCTTGGGTCCATGTGCTTTCTGGCAGGTGTGCAGTGGTTTTGCTTCCTTACATGACCTGGCCACTGCTCAGGGCAGGCCCTCTCTGCCCTCGCCCAGTACCCAAGGCTGCTGCCGTTTCTCAGGGGGCTGCAGAGAGCAGGCACTGCTTCTGCCCTGTTCCTACAATCCTCCAGGCCGCTCTGCCCAAGCTTGAGCAACTGTGCTGACCAGGCTCAGCTGCACATGCTGGGCACCTGACCACCTAGGTGCAGCAGTCTCCTTCCTTGGGCTCCATCCCACAGGGTCTGGCTGCCTGCTTCTCAGCTCTCAGCTCTGTCACCTGGACTTGGGTAGCCGTCCCCACTGGGGCTTCCTGCCATGGCTGTGGCAGGCTTGGACTCTGGCTCAGGGCTGTGGTTTGCCGTGTTAATGCTCAGCGTTCTGGCAGTGCAGGCCTCATGGGTTCTGTCTGTGTTCTGGTTGTGTAATGAGAGTGTGAACCTGGTCATGGCTGCTCCTCACACAGAAGCATAGGGGAGTGAGCATGCAGATGGCCGGCGGTGCTCACAGAGCCCGGCCACTCACCTCTTGAAGGGCCAGCAAACCTCGGATCCTATGAAACAGCTCTTCCTCTGCAGCCACGGCTTTCTGGATCAGGTCGTGTGCTTCCAAGTAATGTGTGACTTTTTGTTCTCTATCTGTCTCATTTTGGGCACAAAACCTTTACAAGACATGAAGGTGGAATTAGGAACAGACAGGTTAAACGTGCAGCTCTGGTACCAACGAGTGTGGAGTGCTCCATCTCTGCATGCCTGTGCTGCTCAGTGCGTCAGCACTGAGGGCACTGTAATGAGACACTTCCATGTGAAGCGTTCTCAGAATCTTTCAAAGCTAAGGTGAGCTGCTGGAATGATGTGGCCTGCGGTCTGACCCTCTGCCTACAAACCGGGGGTCTGCCCAGGAGACGTCTGGGGAGCATCCCACAGCACCAGGAAAGGTGATCAGTTGTCCCCCCCAGCACCTGCACAGCACTTGCATGGGGTGGACACGAGGGCATCCAAGGCTGGTGGAGCATCCACCCAGGCCTTGCTGGAGGAGTGGGTCCTGCCCTGGGAACGGGGTGTGAACACATTGGAGTCTGTGGAGGTGTGCATGTCTGCAGGGTGCCCCACCTGGGTGGGCCAGGAGCAGGAGGAGAGCAAAGTGTGACTCCAGACAGGTGGGCCAGGGCAGGGGGAGGAGCTGGCCAGCACCCCATGGGACTGCAGGGAGAGGGACAGGGACGCATGAGGGCTCAGGAGGGAGGCAGTGCATATCCTCCATGAAGGGGCAAAGGCTGTGGCTGGGCCTGCTGTGGGCAGCAAGGCCCTGGGGTGCTCCACCACAGGTGGAATTGGGAACAAGGCCCTCACCTCTTTATCTTTGCACGCTGTAGCTTTATATGGACACAATTCTCCTCATAGCCACACTTAATAAAGTCTTCTTCAATTTTCAGCAGTTGATCATCCATCTCCTTGAACAAAACCCAGCAGTCAGGAAGTTTGCTGTGCTCTGAGTTCTGGGTGATTTGGATCTGAAGGTTCATGATCCTGCAGGGACAGAGGGGGCTCATGCATCTGCAGGGACAGAGGGGGCTCATGCTCCTGTGGGGACAGAAGGGGCTCATGCTCCTGTGGGGACAGAGGGTGCTCATGCATGTGTGGGTACAGAGGGGGCTCATGCATCTGTGGGGACAGAGCGGGTTCATGGCATCTGCAGGGAGAGAGGGGGCTCATGCTCCTACAGGGTCAGATGGGGCTCATGATCCTGCGGGGATAGAGGGGGATCATGCTCCTGAGAGGACAAAGGGGGCTCATGCATGTGTGGGTACAGAGGGGGTTCATGCTTCTGAGGGGAAAGAGGGGGCTCATGTATCTGCAGGGTCAGTAGGGGCTCATGATCCTGTGAGGACAGAGGGGGCTCATGATCCTGCGGGGACAGCAGGGGCTCATGCTCCTGTGGAGACAGAGGGTGCTCATGCATCTGTGGGGACAGAGGGGGCTCATGCTCCTACAGGGTCAGAGGGGGCTCATAATCCTGCGGGGATAGAGGGGGATCATGCTCCTGAGGGGACAGAGGGGGCTCATGCATGTGTGGGTACAGAGGGGGCTCATGCTTCTGAGGGGACAGAGGGGGCTCATGATCCTGCAGGGACAGAGGGGGCTCATGATCCTGCAGGGACAGAGGAGGCTTATGATCCTACACAGACAGAGGGGGCTCATTATCCTATGAAGACAGAGGGGGCTCATACTCCTGTGGAGACAGAGGGGGCTCATGCATCTGCAGGGACAAAGAGGGCTCATGCATCTGCAGGGACAGAGGGGGCTCATGTATCTGCAGGGCCAGAAGGGGCTCATGATCCTGTGAGGACAGAGGGGGCTCATGATCCTGCAGGGACAGAAGGGGCTCATGCTCCTGTGGAGACAGAGGGTGCTCATGCATCTGTGGGGACAGAGGGGGCTCATGATCTTACAGGGTCAGAGGAGGCTCATTATCCTGTGGGGACAGAGGGGGCTCATGCATGTGCGGGTACAGAGGGGGCTCATGCTCCTGTAGGGACAGAGGGGGCTCAGAATCTTGCAGGGACAGAGGGTGCTCATGCATCTGCGGGGACAGAAGGGGCTCATGCTCCTGTGGGGACATAGTTCTGTCCAGGTTGTTGGCTTTGAGGTTTCCGTCTAGAATCAAAAGCCCAGGACCGTGGTGATGCTCTCACTCTCCAGTGTCTGCACAGGGAGACTTGGTCAAACACCTTCAGCCTTTCTCACACACTGCAAGTCATGCAGTCCCATTCCTGGGTCAGACACAATGAAGTGAGACTAACAGTCCTGCTTCAGACATGATATCTATTTGGCAACTAAAAACATGTCCCTAAGTCACTTAGAAGTTAACAGAACACCATTGCCAAAGGTCTCAGACTAGACTGAAGGGACACTGCCAGTGGGACTCAGGTGCATGCACAGGACAGCTGCGGGCAGCTCCTTCTGCTGCAGTGAGCACTGCACGGAGAGCAAGCAGAAGCAGATAAAACCAAGAGCATCCACACTGCTGTGGTCCGTGAGTCAGAAGCCGCGGCTTCTCACAGAGACCCAGTAAGTGGAGCCCATGATTCTGCTCAGAGACAGAGGGAGGCTCCAGTCGCCCACCACCACGGGCTGAGCCTGAGAGAGGCTTCTGGGGCAGGGAGAAGCCCACGCCCAAGCTGGAGGGAGCACCCCTGCGTACTCTGCCCACAGCACCTCCCCAAGCCAGGCTGCGGCCCTGAGCAAGCAGAACCCAGGGACCTTGAGGTCCTGGAGAGTGTAGAAAGGGACTGTGGCCCAGGCGGGAAGGTAGCCAGCGCCCTCGTGGGAGCTGGCACTCTACCTGGCTTCCAGGTCCATGGTGAAGAACTTCAGTGTGTGCACTCGGTTGGGCCTGTCTTTCTGGAGGTTGCTGAAGGCATCTATGAGCTTCTTATATAGTCGGCAAGCCTGGGCACAACCAGCCATGGTGTCACTGTGCTGCTCAGCAGGGCCAGGGACCGAGCCGCCCCTCGCCGGGCACCAAGGCTGCTGCTGCACCCTGCATCTTCTCACCGCAGCTTCTCTCCCATTGTCTTCCGAGGACAAGACGGCGTCGGCCAGAGTCAGGGTCAAATTGTACCAAAACTCCTCACATCCGCCCAGGCACTGGGCCTTCTCGATCATCCTCTTAGCTTGTCCATGGTTCTTCTCCTGGTTGGCCAGCTGGGCCAGGAGTAACAGGCACTGTGATGCTGCACAAGGATCATTGAGCTCCTAAGGACACAGACGTATGGAGAGAGGAGAAAGTGTGGGTGGGCTTGGGCGGCCCTGGGAACACAGGTGACCCTGGGACTTCTCTGGCAGCTGGAGATGAGGCCCCAGCTTTGCCCTTGGAGTAGGACCTCTGTATGTGTTAAAACCTAGCTCAAGGGCTTGGGGACTGTCACAGCCCTGCAAAGCTGAGGACCATATCCTGTTCCCTGAAGTGCTTTCCAGAGTGACTCCTGCCTGCCAACAGAGGTGGTCACTACCTGGCCTGGTTGCCTCCCAGCCTGGACAAGAGCCCATGGAGAGCTGCAGGTGCCTCTCCTGCGGGACTTCGTCTGCTGTGGGTTCCCCGCTGAGGATCATTGTCCTGCTGCCCTGAGGTCTGGAGCCTTCTCGTGGAGGTGCTTTGGGCCTGCTTCCCACGCATGCCTACCTCTTGCTCTAGCATCACTTAGTTTGGGTACCACGTGGCCCCCGAGGCTCAGATGTGAGTGTGGACCAGAGGGGCTCTCGGAGAGGAGGTGTGTAGGGTGCTATCTGGGCAGAGAATGCCAGCTCCCTGAGACTCCTGGGCAGCTGCTGGACCCTGCCTGACCCTCCTCTTTTCAGGTTCCTGCTTGGGGAGAGGGCTCTGAGTTTGGGCCTGGACATTCCTCAGTGTCCAGAAAGGCTCAGGCAGCTCAGAGGCCAGCCTTGCCCTCACTGCCCCGTGGGCCTGCCGACCGCCTGGTAAATGCCAGAAAGGAGGGAGATTTATGGTAAGAACAGGAGGGAGAATGCAGTGGGGACAGCACCTTGACATCAGCACCCCTTCAGCACAGCAGGAAGGCCGCGTCCCCAGTGCTGGGCAGGACTTTCTGAGAAGTGTGGAGTCCTGTGCAGCTTGGAGGACACAGGAGCTGCACACACCTGTCCCCTGACCCCCCCGCCTGTCCCCTGCCTGACACCCCCACCTGTCCCCTGACACCCCCACCTGTCCCCTGCCTGACACCCCCCACCTGTCCCCTGCCTGACACCCCCACCTGTCCCCTGCCTGACACCCCCCACCTGTCCCCTGACACCCCCACCTGTCCCCTGCCTGACACCCCCACCTGTCCCCTGCCTGACACCCCCGCCTGTCCCCTGACACCCCCACCTGTCCCCTGCCTGACACCCCCGCCTGTCCCCTGCCTGACACCCCCACCTGTCCCCTGACCCCCCGCCTGTCCCCTGCCTGATACCCCCCACCTGTCCCCTGACACCCCCACTTGTCACCTGCCTGACACCCCCACCACCTGTTCCCTGCCTGATATCCCCCTGTCACCTGCCTGACACCCCCACACACCTGTCCCCTGCCTGATACCCCCCACCTGTCCCCTGCCAGACACCCCACACACACCTGTCCCCTGCCTGACACCCCCCACCTATTCCCTGCCAGACACCCCCTTACCTGTCCCCTGCTTGACACCCTCACTTGTTCCCTACCTGACACCCCCTCACCTGTCCCCTGCTTGACACCCCCCCACTTGTTCCCTGCCTGATACCTCCCCACCTGTCCCCTGCTAGATACCCCTCACCTTTCTCTGCCTGACACCCCTACCACCTGTCCCCTGCCAGACACCCCCCACTTGTTCCCTGCCTGACTCCCCCCACCTGTCCCCTGCCTGATACCCCCTACCTGTTCCCTGCCAGACACCCCCCCACCTGTCCCCTGCCTGATACCCCCCACCTGTCCCCTGCCAGACACCCCCACACACCTGTCCCCTGCCTGACACCCCCACCTATCCCCTGCCAGATACCCCCTCACCTGTCCCCTGCCTGACACCCGTACCACCTGTCCCTGCCTGATACTTCCTATGTGTCCGCTACCAACACCCCACACCTATCCCCTGCCTGATACCCCCACACCCCTGTCTCCTGCCTGACACCCCCACATATCTATCCCCTTCCTCACACCCCCACACATCTGTCCTGACACCCACACACCTGTCCCCTGCCCGACACCCCCACAACCTTTACCCTGCCTGACATCCCCACAAGCTGTTCCCTCCTGGCACCCCACACACCTGTCCCTTCCTGACACCCCACACACCTGTCCCCTCCTGCACCCCACACACCTCTCCCCTCCTGACACCCCACACATCTGTCCTAACTATATGAGATGGAACCCGAGCCTGACAAGGCTTTCTTGGTGTCATTACATCTGAGTACTCTCTTCTGGAATTCTTCAAAACAAGTGACAGGCGGTCTGCTTCTGGGGCTTCATCCCAACCTACAGTCAGGTGGAAGGTGGGCCCACTCAGCTGCAGGGGAGTACCAGTGGGTTCCCCCAGCCTGACTTGGACAGGGCAGCTGTCTGTGGGAGCAGCACCAGGAGCACAGAAGAGACCCACTGCATCCAGAGCAGGAGGCTGCCAGGGTTGAGCCCCAAGGGCCACTTCTGGCTGCTTGGAGCAAAGCAGGATCTCTCCACACACAGTAGAGAGGAGCACGGGGTTCCTGAGCTTGGGGAGATGAGCTGTGCAGCCTGTTGGGAGACTGATTGGAGCCCTTCCAAGGGGCCCCCTAGGGACTCCAGCAAGGCCACAGAAGCTGGGCAGCCCAGACCCTGTGAGGACACAATCAAGCAAGGCAAGACTGGACCACAACCGCCGGGGCCAAGCGGCCCTGAATGAAGTCCGCCTTCTGGAACAGAGATGCTCTCTGGCAGGAGACACCATCCAGGGCTCCCCCTGCACAGCCTGAGAAGTGAAGAAGAGTTATGTAGCCACAGAAACCCAGGGAAGAGCAAGAGGGGCAGCAGAACAAACAGGAGAGACCAGAAACAGGGACTTTCACACACTGCCATCAGTGCACTAAAGAAAGTTGCAGGAAGACAGGCAAGGGACAGAAAAGAGCCTTCCCCAGAGAAGGGGTCCCGTGAGGCGTGGTGTGGGTCTTCCTCCACAGAAAGACACAAAACCAGCCTCAGAGGGCACAGGCCTACGTCCCAGCCAGAAGCATCTCACCTGTGCAGGTGGAGGGAGCTGCCTCAGATGGCCACAGCTGGGGGCTCCTTACCTGGAAAGCCAGGTAAGCCTCTGACAGGAGCAGCCGTGCAGGCTGGTACAGGTTCATTTCCAGCAGAGCCTCGGCCTTGAGCAGCCACAGCTGGGGGTAGGACGTTCCATCCAGACCCCTCCCGGTCTCTCCGTTTATCTTCAGAATCTGTAGGACACCACAGTACTGAACCCCACTGACACACCCTGGCCAACGAGGCATAGAGGCCAGTTGAAGCCACAGGTGCACAAAGGCCATGCTCTGTGGGGCTTCTCCAGCACCGGCCCTTGGGGCGCTCGCGGTCCCCCTGTGCTCAGAGCCCAGGTCTCTGGGCGCTGCCTGTTTCTCTGACAAGTGCTGCCACCTGGACCTCTGTCTCGTCTTACTTTCTCCCTCAAGCCCACCCAAATCCACCACTGGCTGGGAGGCTCTGTACCCCAGGGCCCAGGCACCTTCCTCAAGTGCTGACCCTGGTTCTGAGGAGTGCCCCAGCCTGGCATTCCTCGGAACCAGGGCTCTTGACGCAAGAGCTGCTGTTTGGGAACGTGACTTTCCCTCCTGGGCAAAGCTATGGGATGAGCCAGATGGTCTGGGGGGAGCCGGTAGTCAGACAGCGGTCCTTGAGGGGCCAGCTGGCTGCAGGGGCTTCCCAAGGATGTGCTGTGCTCCAGGGGAGTCCCTTCTCCCTGCCTGCTCTCGTTTGCTGCCCGGGCCCCTGGCAGACTTGCTCCATGGTGGCCTGGGTGCACATGAACCTTGTCTTCCCTGAGGACCTGCAGGGTTCCAGGGAGGATCACGTTCCATTAGGTCTCTGGGTTTCCACAGGAGTTCACACCGTAAGCACTTAACTAAATTCTGGCTCTCTGGTGCCCACCATAGGCAGGACAGCGGCCAGGTCACCAGCACACTGGGCTTCGCACTTGGTTACCTTGTCTTGGGCTATGAGCGGCTTCACCTCTTCTGGGTGGCTTGGAGCCTCAGGCTCAGTCAGCACTGGCAGGCTTTCTTCCAGGACGGGCTCCTTGTTCTCCTTTCTCAATGCGATCTCCTTCCTGCAGCTGGTGGGAGATGGACATGTAGCAGGTGAAGTGCGGTGACCACTTTCACGGCAACAGCCACTTTCATCAGTACCCAAGAGATGATCGCAACGGCCACAAGAAGCTGTAGTCCACACTTTTAAAGAGACTAAAAATGTCCCTGGGATTTGGCCACAGTCTGGCTCCCAAACTCGTGTCTTGGGCTTGTTTTCTCCACAAAACAACTACACCTCCTGATGTAGAGGTCTAACAGCAGACCCCAGTCTCTACACACCCAAAGCAGATCTCCCGCCACCCCAGGCAGAAAGACTACGCTCCCCGGGGCTCAGCGCCCACAGGGAGCACCTGGGCGGCCTCCTGCTACTCACTACCAGCCCCCGGCATGGCATGTCCAGAGCTGTCCTTCAGAAAATGGACTAGCCTTCAAGAGCTCAGCCCAGGCCTGCCCAACCTCTCAGCCCACACAGGTCCCTTCCTTCAGGACCTTTGACACTTCCCAGTCGTCCAGGAGTCTCCTGACCACCTGCACCTAGAGTGGGGTCCCCCACCTCTGGCATCACTGAGCGGAGCACACCTCACCCTGTTCCACAGCCCCCACTTTGTCCTGCATGAAATCATATACAGCAGGTGCTGGCCAGTGAGCCCACCGCAGAGGGGAGGGGCTGCCCCACCTAGGGCTTCCGCAGCTGAGACCTCAAAGTCAGCAGGGGACTGTGAGATGCTGAGCCAGGACCAGCCCTGGGACACCCCCACATTTCTGGAGGCTTGGCAGCTCGCAGAGGCCAGTCAGGCCGGGACAAACGGATGGATCATGTAGCTCGAGAATGCAAAAGTGATGTTGGACACGGACACTTGTCACCGTGGGCTGCAGAGTGAAAGGTGCGGACAGCATGATTCCCTCAAGGAAAACAGTGTGAGTTTTATATCATGGGGAAAGTGTGTTTTATGCTGATGAGGTACATCACCAGAACCATGTATCATCGCAGGAAAAGAGCGACTCCCCAGGGATGTCTGGATCCTGGTGGGTCCAGCTGTGGGACAGCTGACCTCTGCAGACCTCTAGAACCTGGAGTGACAGGGCTGGCACCCATGCTGGTGCTTTCCCAGGCCCTCCTGAGCGTCCACCTGACTTCTGCGTGCACACCCCCGGCTGTCCCGGTAGGTGCTGCCCACCAGGACTTCCAGGCCATGTGGCTGCCTGAAGTCCCCTGCCTGGCCCTTCTCTGTAGGGGAGCTCTGGCCCTGGCTGTACAAGCCCCCAGGAGTGAGTGCCCCACTGCATGGGAGTAGCACGCACCTTGCCTGCTCCATGTCACTGATGTACGTCTGCCCGACCACCGCCTCGTGGTGGGCAGCCGCTGCGGTCAACCTCAGGTCCCAGCACACTCGGGCAAGCCTGGGGGCAGACGGAGGGGAGAAGAGACAGTTACACAGGCTGCAGTCAGTGGGGGCAGGCAGCCCTTGGGCTAAGTGAACCTTGTGATCTGGTGGATGGAGAAGATGCAGATGCTTTGATAATGTTTTCAATAATTTTTAAAGCTAAGCAAAATTACCAGGGGAAAAACTGTCAAAGCTCAGTCACTTGCTCACACATTATCTTCCCTGTGTCATTCTCCACCACTGTCACCTTCTGAAGGAAGGCCAGGCACAGAGGTGCGACAGAAAGCTGTCTCTTTAAAACACTCTCCAGTGGAAGTGACTGCAGCCTTCGGGAGAGAGGAGAGAGCGTCCAGGCCTCCACCCCATCGCCATGTCTGTCCCGTCCTCCCCCTCCTGCTCCTCGAGGGCACAGTGCCCCCCACCCCTAGTGTGCGCTTCCTTAGCATCACGTGGAAATCTCATTCCACCATTTTTACGTCAAGTGTCTTGACATGCCTAGATTACAAACCTCGGGATTCATTGTTTACACAAATACCCAGCCTTAGAATTCACATTTCAAAAGATTGTTTCTGCATTGCTTTGGGCACGTGTTCAGCCTGGCCACTTCAGTGTGGCCAGCTTCCCTGGAGGCACAGAAGGCAGATGCACCCACCGAAGGTGGTAGAGGTCTGCCAGGCTCTTGCTTTCCACCACTGCATCTGCGATGAGGACGCCCAGCTGCAGGACCGGGATGGTGAGCTCATGCAGAGACATCTTCTGCAGGGCCTTGACCAGGAGGTCCAGGTAGTACAGAGTGTACGTCTGCAGAAACACAGCGAGCACGGTCACAGGCGGGGAGCAGTGGCAGCCTCCCTCCTGGGGCCGAGCAGGGGCCTGGCACGCAGGGTCAGCAGGCCCTCCCTTCTCCTTCTGTCCTGTGCAATGACCAGTAAGCATCAGCACCCGAGAGCAGCTAGAGACCTCGCAGGGGCACACCCACCCCTGTGTTCAGCCATGAAATCCACGCTTTGCTCCCCTTCTTCCCACTGGACGCTACTGGCCCATCAAAACCAGGATTTCTTCATGAACACATACAACCACTTGAAAATCAGACCTAGGAAGTGGACAGCTGTGTTCTGTGGGTTGGAACTAAGCACCGAGTGACCTGTGTTTAAAATCTGCGTATGGGCGCTGGTGGAGCACAGAAAGCAGCCGGCGCTGAGGTCTGCAAGAAGGTGCCCCGGGGAAGAGGCCAGGCTCACGGGCGGCTGAGGGCTGGAGGCTCCCACCTGTCCGCCCTGCTGCTTGCACAGGCCCAGGCCGGGGGCACTGCAGGTCGGGACACACAGATGGTGTGCTGTGGAGGTGGGAGGTACCTGAGGCCTCTGCGAATTCCATAAGGGGATACCTGCAGCTCCTCCACTTGTTTTCCTTTCCATGAACAGACCCCACTAGGGCGGGAGGCAAGCCCCGGGCAGAGCAGCCTGCTGCTCACGGATGGGCAAGGGTTTCCTCCCAGGACCCGTCCAGTCTTCTTCCCACACCCTGGGTACACAGAGCTCACCACCAGGTGGCACACGCGAAAGGAGGGCACGTGAATGGCCAGCGCCTGAGGTAGGCCAGCTTGCTGCTCCCAGAGCACCTGCTTACCCACAGTGCAGACGCTACCACTACCACGTGGATTGTATCAGGAGGGAGGACCTGGCCACAGAGCTCTGGCTATGGTGGCTGGGGCTGGAGGAAGGCACAGGCATCCCCAAGCCACTTGGCAGCCAGTACCTGTCCATTGTTGAGGACTCCCACGGGCTATGGAGACCTTCTGGAAGGCAGGAATGCCTTTCAGACACGTGGGCTCCGAGGCACCTGTAACAGTGTTCCCAGATGTGCCAGCCGTGGACTGGAACCTCTACCATGTCCACCAGCAGGAGAGAGGGCCAGCAGACCATGTCTGCTCGCTGTGGCAGATGCTCTGTGGCAGAGGGGAGTGGCCACTGTGGTCAGCAGTACAGATGAACCCAGAAAGAAGCCAGTCCAAAGGTGATGAGTCCATGACTCAGTTCCTATGAAGCCCCAAGCTGGGCAGACAAAGTGGGCTGGACTGCAGGCCAGAGACAAGGTCCTCCTCCAGGACCTGGGAGACCACATGGCCAAGATGGGCTGTGAGTGTGACCAGGAGGAGGGTGTGTCCAGGACATAATCCTGGGGTCCCTAAAGAGGGACGTGACAGGGAGAGGGGCTGTGTGGCCACGGTGTGGAGCTGGGTGAGGAGGCAGGCAGGAACTTCCCCTACAGACAGGGATCTCTGTGGTTGAGGCAGCTGGTCTGTGTCTGGTGTCTGGGCACGTGTCCCCGGTGGGGTGTGGGAGGAGGGCATCCTGGTGGACGAGTGCTGTCTGGCCAGCAGGTGGACTGCCCTGGGCGAAGTCCTCACTGCCCTCACACCTGCCTACCGGCTTTTGGAGCGTGGTGGAGTTCACGGTGAAGTCACTTTTGTCCTGCTTGAACACTGCCAGTAGCTCCTCAGGGCAGGAGTAGAAAGCCCACTCTTCTGCACTGGCTGGCAAGTCCTCGAGCTGCTTGTTGGGAGCCGAGGCCTGAGACTGGAAAGGAGAGAATGCGGATTTGCTTGAAAGAATGAAGTTCAAAACAGACGCCTCTATGGCCCCGCCAGGACAAGGGCAGACAGTGACCCTCTGCGTAGCCCTGGGGGGCGTACACCTGCCGTCCCTGGTGCCCGGGGCACACGGCGCCCTGCCTGCCCTCCGCCTCTGCAGCTTGTCTGCTGGAGCCACATCTGACTTTCCGTGCACAAGGCAGCTTCCGACCTCACTGCCCAGTGACACCAGGGACACTTGTGGCCCGCACGGCACAGGTTCTGCCTGGGCCACCCAGGCTCTGCAGCCCAGGCCGCCAGGCTGGGCACGAGCGCACACCTTCGGGCTGGAGCCTACTGAACTTGCAGCCACGTGCAATGTGTCAGATGTGCTTTGACCCAGGGAGGAGCCAATACTTTAGGATGAAATGTCCCATGTGCACTAGCGGCTTCCTAGGTGAACCACTGCTCTTCTCACTGGTCCCACCTCCCTGGCCTCTGGGCTGCTGTTTATTGGGCTCATCAGGGAACAGGGTTACTGTCACCCTGGGTGAAGCGTGTCACTGTCTCCATTGTCCAACACAGAGGAGGTTTCGGACCCCACTGGGAGTACCAGGGAGGCTGGGAGGCTGTGGGGCCTTGCCTCTGTCTCTGGGGAGGCCATGTCTGAGAGAGAAGGCACCCTCACCTGCTTCCCATCCTTGATCTTCTCCTTCTCCTCCTTCCCCTTCTCCTTGACCTTCTCCTTCTCCTCCTTCCTCTTCTCCTTCTCCTTCTCCTCCTTCCCCTTCTCCTTCCCCTTCTCCTTCCCCTTCTCCTTCTCCTTCTCCTCCTTCCCCTTCTCCTTCTCCTCCTTCCCCTTCTCCTTCTCCTCCTTCCCCTTCCCCTTCTCCTTCTCCTCCTTCCCCTTCTCCTTCTCCTCCTTCCTCTTCTCCTTCTCCTTCTCCTCCTTCCCCTTCTCCTTCTCCTCCTTCCCCTTCTCCTTCTCCTTCTCCTCCTTCCCCTTCTCCTTCCCCTTCTCCTTCTCCTTCTCCTCCTTCCCCTTCTCCTTCTCCTTCTCCTCCTTCCCCTTCTCCTTCTCCTCCTTCCCCTTCTCCTTCTCCTCCTTCCCCTTCTCCTTCTCCTTCCCCTTCTCCTTCCCCTTCTCCTTCTCCTTCTCCTCCTTCCCCTTCTCCTTCTCCTTGACTTTCTCCTTCTCCTTCTCCTTCCCCTTCTCTTTTCCTTTCTCCTTCTCTTTTTTAGACAATGACATATACGAACTGGCTGCTACTAGAATTCTATTTTCTAGAAATGATTTTCCGGCTGTCACCAAAGAAACCTGTGGAAAGACAAAGTCCAGGTTGGCAGTATTAGAAGCAGGGCTGTGCCCACCCCCCTGCACCAGGTGGAGGGGCCCTGGCTCTGAGGGTGCTGCTCTGCTAGGGTCAGGCTGGGGAGCCGCTGCAGAGCTGAGCCTCCGGGAGGGCTGGGCCCCCAACGGCTATGTGACCCAGGCCTGTGAGCACACGGGTGTCCCCCAGGGGTACTTCCCCACTGTAGGTGCAGCCGGACATCCTCACACTGAGGCTTCCTGTGGACAAATCTTGCCATCCCCCAGAATCTCCCTCCTGGTGGCCAGGCCTGGGCCAGGGCAATGGTGGCTTCCCCCAGGACACTCAATGGATAGGGGCTGCTGGGACAGAGGCACATATTCCAGATAGGACTTGGGTGGCCAGCAAGGAAGGCACAGCTGGCCCTTGAGGGGCCTTTCCCCTCCATAGGTCCTTAGTGCAGACGTGTGGTGATGGTGGCATCACTGGAGGCTGGGCTTGGAGAGCTGGGGATAGGTAGACTCCAAAGTCCTTCCTGTAGCTGAGGGGCCCCCTTGTTCCTCCACCCTGCTGGGGGCTCTAGGGTCACTTGTTCTCAGGAAACTGGCCTGTCCTGGTGGACACTGCCCACAGGGCCTGGGACAGTCACACGTGGGCAGTCCCCAAGGGCTGGAGACCAGCCAGAGCTGCCTCTGGTCCCCACAGGGAGCCGTGGAGGAGAAAGGCAGAGGTGGCCCTTCATGGCTGGGGGTGGGGTCAGAAGAAGGTTCCAGAAGACACAGCTATTGACAGGAAGACTAGGCTGCTCTGTGGGTGGCCTCAGATGGAACACTGTGGGCACAGGCTGGGCAAACAGGGCTGGGGTGGGTTTGGGGAGCAGCAGGGGCTGGCTCAGAGGGGCCCAGGGAGCACACCAGGCCAGAACAGTGCCAGCAAGGTGTCTCTCAGGGGACGGACATGGGTCACCAGAGCGGGGTCTGCCCTGTCCAGGACCTTTGGAGAGTCCCAGGAAGATTCCCAAGGAAGCAGCAAGCATGGCCGGCACTGTGGCCCAGAAACGCATGCCAAGCACCTGCCAGATGTGCCTGAGGAAGGTGTAGGCCGCGAGGCAGTCGTCCTGGTAGTGGGTGGAGCTGGGGGTCTCTATCAGCGCCCGCAGGATGTGCACGCGGGCCAGCGCTTCCAGCTGCTTCACATTCCGTGGCTGCTCCCAGGAGACCGGCTCCGCCTGGGTCGCAGCGTCTTCTGCTGGGGTCTGAATGGAGGTGCACTCCTCTGCAAACAAGGTGCCTGGGCTGAGTGCACCTCCAGACATGGGGTGCTGTGGGCCAGGGGCCGCCCTCTCCTGCCTCCTACTCGCTGGCTCCTGCCCAGCAACCTGCCCAGCAACCTGCCCTCCACCAGGCCTTCAGGTGGCGCCCCCCTGTGGAGGCTCATCAGAGCCGACTGCTCCCCAGTGTCCTGACCCTCTCACGGGCCTGGAGACGCAGGAGACAGGCTGGTGTCCTGCAGCCCTGGGGTCTGCTGTCAGGCTAGCCGAGGCAGGGCCATATGCCAGCTGCAGAGGTTTCTCTGGCTGGTGGGTGGGGGTCTGGGGCCCTGGCTTGTGCAAGTCGCAGGCAGCAGAAGGTGTCTAAAACCCGGCCTGAGCCAGCCAACCCCATGCCTGCTGCCTGGGACACAGCCTGGGGCCAAGCTGCCCTGGGCCTGGGGCTGCTCTTGCTGAAAGACACTCCCTCTGTCGAGGCCGAGGTCTGCCACCCTTCACCTCTCCCTGTAGCAGCGCTGTGCATCTCAGCTCACTGGGGAAGTATCCCTGGGCTGGACTCAGGCCTCCTTCAGGTAGCCACAGTTGCGGCTTTCCTTGCGGTCCTGACCACTTCCCTCATGGCCTGGGGTCTCTGAGAAGAACTGTCCATTCTGACAGCAGGCTCAGGCCTGTGGCCACTAGGCCAGTGGCCCTGACCAGGCCAGCACCAGGGAGACTGTAGGCTGCACCTGTGTCCCTGCACATGCGTCTAGGGCCTCAGCTCTCCTTCTGCTTAGGTTGGGTCATGGCAGGCCTGCAAGGTGACCTGGGACTCCTCATAGGGAACTGTTCCCTAGTGTCCTTGGGTTGGTGCCCGGACAGTGGGGTTTATAAGCAAGGCTCCCCGTGTCTCCCAGCAAACCTTCCCTCACCCAAAGCCCCCCTTGGCCCCCACACGCGTCACAGACAGGGCCCTGGGAGTTAGAAGCCCGTGGGGAGGAAACCAGAGGCCCGGCAGGAGCTGGCTGGATGGTGGGGCAGAGGAGGTGCCCTCCTGACTCGAGGAGCGGATGGCACCTCTGCCTGTCTGTGATCCCAGAGAGACAAGGCCACCTGCCCCTCCCCTGAGCATGGTCACCGGTGGTCAGGGCCCCCCTGCCCCCAGAGACCATCTTTTAGCTGACCTTCACTGGGCACGGTCTTGGTGTTTACCACGAAGCCAAGTTCCCCAAGTGAGGACTGTGCACGGCTGCACCAGGACCTGGCACCCCGAGGGGAGAGCAGGGAGGCGTGGGCAGGGAGGGCGGACAGGCGTGGCGCCCTCACCTTCCAGCCCAGGCTCCCACTCAGGCTCCAGCTCGGAGTCACCCCTGGTGGGTTTCATGAGCATCAGGATCCCCACTGCCCAGTTGAGGTGGAGGAGCACGTCTTCGAGAGGAAACTGATGGAAGCAGAGCCACTGGCTGAACTCCAGGATGTAGTCCACCTTCTGCCACTCACTCTCCGGCTTCTTTGGGATGAGACAGAACAGCAGGCTAAAGGTGCGACACTGCTGGTCCAGCATGTGGGAAACTGGCAGGGAAGAACCAGCCGACGGCCTGGAACGGTCACTGTGAGGACCACCTGACACTCATTCTGCTGCGGTCACCACAGAGACCTCTTCCACTGAGACTTGTTTTGTGGCTCCAGAATGGACAGTATGTGGCAGGAGAACGTGCACAGACTAAGGCCCGGCACAACACTGGGCCCATGACCTCTGCTCGATGGCAGCTGTGTGGCTGGCCCCACAGGGCTCAGCAGCACCCAGCCCTGAGCTCCATCTGGCGGCAGTGATCTTGCCTGCACACAGCTGCTCCCCCAGGGCTCCTTGCCCTCTGCCATGGCCCAGCCAACAGCATCACTCACATCTGCAGCTGTGCTGCCCGTGATCTGCATTCTCTGAGCACCCACCTGTGCCCATGTATTCATTCCACAAGGCCCGTGGGAGGGCAATGCCAGCCAGGCACCCAGGAGTCACCCTCACGGGTGTGGAGCGTGGACACACGGGCGCCTGGCTGGGGGGCCATCCACTGGGGTGCACAGCTCTCAGGATGGGGCAATGGGCACCAGGGACAGGCGTCATCAAGAGGGCATGAGTGAAGGCCAGGGAGCGTGTCCAAGAGAGCACTCCAAACAGGGGTGGGAGGCCTGTGCCAAGCTAAGAAAAGGCTGATTGGGCAGTAGGTGGCAGGCCTGGGCTAGGCCACACCAAGTGACAGGAGAGCACAGAGGGCAGCTGAGAAAAAATTGGAGTGGACCAGATAGAAGGACTAGGTAGGAACAATTGCTCACATGGGGTGACAATGAATTCCATGGCCAGGGTGGAAAGTGACAATGCATCCTGGGTGTGTGTGATGGTAGAGTAACACCAGAGACCAGGGGCAGGTGTGTGTGGTCCTGCAGGTGTGGGGTGGGGGAGGGTCAGATGCCAGGGGCAGGTGTGTGTGGTCCTGCAGGCGGAGGATGGGAAGGGTCAGATGCCAGGGGCAGGTGTGTGTGGTCCTGCAGGTGGAGGATGGGAAGGGTCAGATGCCAGGGGCAGGTGTGTGTGGTCCTGCAGGTGGAGTAAAGGCGTAGGGTGGAGCAAGTCACTTCCCAGAGTTCTGCTGCAGGAGGTCTACAGCGGCTTGGCTCAGGGCTCCCTTCAGCAGCCTTTGCCCTAGCAGCCTCCCTTCTTGGGGCAGCTTCTACCTCTCTCTACCAAATGACGTCCAGCAGGAGAAAATACTGAGATGAGCTCCCGTGGTTCAGAGCAAGGCCAGGGCCTCCCTGCACCCCTTGTAGCAGAGCCCTGGCCTCTGCATCGGCACTCTGGGTCCTGTGATAGGCCTTGCCTAGCAAGCATAAGAATTGTATCTGGACCTGGGCATCTTCCTGACCGGTCCACCACCCGCTTGCTGAGGGATGCCCTGGACCCAGCAGTCATCCGAAGGCCTCTTGGTGGGATGTGCCTAAGGCCTAGAAACAGCCATAACACAGAAAATCCCTTTCAGATGCTTGCTGATGGTCGAGGCCTTTCAACTCACACCCGGACACCTCCAGCCCCCATGACCAGATTTCAGGTGTGTCCCTCTTGGGCCTCCCTTGGGAACCACTCGCATTGAGTCAGTGGCCAGCACCCCCCCCCCGCCCCGTGAGTGTGTGTGGGTCCTGCAGGGACAGGTATGTGTGGTCTTGCAGGTGTAGGGTGGGGGAGGGTCAGATGCCAGTGGGGGAGAGTGGCCCACTGGATGCAGGATGCCTCTGGGGTTGGGTGGGAAGGGGGCGGGTCCTGGAGGGCTGCATACAGGTGCTGTGGCCGTAGGGGCTCCAGGGTAGTGAGGCATCTCCCCTTGGGGCCTCACCAGTCCTCCCATGCTGGAAAGGGCGGCTGGAGGGCCAGCCAGACTCTCGGCAGAAGGGAGGCCTCCCGTGGCGGCTCCCTCCAAAGGCCTGGCCAGCAAGTCCCAGTTGTGGGGCTCCTCCTCGTGTGCCCAGGTGGGGCCTGGGTGGGACTGACCTGCAGTGCCTTGATTGCATTCTCGTAGCAGGTCAGCTGCCCACACACGGTCTTTGAGTTCAGGGCCAGACGGTGCCACATGTGGGCCAAGTAGTCCTCACTTTCGTCCTTGAACTTCTGAATTTCCATAGTAAAATTCTGGCCAAGTTTGGCTTTCACGATGACCATGTGTTTGAAAATCAAGCTAAAGAAGGAAGAGGGAAGTTCATGGGGAAACTCCAAACATACATGGGCACCCAGAGCTCAGTCTGCCTGTGCTCCTGTCCCAGGCAGGAGGCCAGAGGGAGCCCGAGGCCTTTGGGAGGGCGTCCTGGGCAGCAGGGGCCCGGCACTCACAGGCGGTGGGCGGTGCGCGGCAGCACGTGCGCAGCCTCATCCAGCACCTTAAGGCCACCCTCCCAGTCATCCTGGTCAGCGTGGCTGTGGAAGAGCAGGCCATAGAGGGCAGCACGCAGTGTGAGGTCATCCTCGGCCCCTGTGGCAGGGAAGAGCAGAGGCCTCAGAGGGGCCAGGTTACCTGGCTCCTTGCTAACCCTCGCCCACTGGCCTCTGACCTCCCGGGACCCTCCCACCGCTTCACAGTCCCCCTGATTGGGAGCCTTACTACACAGGTGCTGGAAGGCCAGCACTTGCCCTGCAGCACAGATGTGAGGAGTGCTGCCTGCTACTGACCCAGGTACCCTCCATGCAATAGAACCAGGATTCTGTGTCCCTATCTGGTCTCTGCTGCTTTCTCCTGTGGGTCTGGGGGATCTTGCTCTAACAGAAGCGGCCTGGAGTGTGCGTGCATTAAAGGTCAGCATGTGGGACTCAGGTCACGCAGCACGTCTCGAGGATGTGGGTATCTTATGCGTCCCAAGTATGGACCAGGTTGGACCTGCACACAGCCTTGTCCACCCCTGAGGTCATGGCTGACTTGGTGCTTGTGCCCTGCATTTGTGACCCACCTGCAGTCCCCGCTCACTCACCGAAGTGGCTCAGTAAGACTGTGTGAGCTGGACCACTCTGGCTTAATGTGCTGCCCACCCTCTGCAGGCTCAGGGCCCAGCAGGCCCACCCTTCCGGCCTGGAAGCTCAGTGGCTGGGTGAGGAGCCTGTCACTTCCAGGGTCCTCCTTGATGTCCAGCCCCTCCTCCTCCAACTGGCTTAGTTGCAGTGGCTTCTGGAGCAGCCTGCACCCCCTGCTGGCCATTTCCTCCGCGAGCTGTCACCTGGGTGGCTTTGGGCCACACCAGGCCAGACCCAGGTCCACTCTGGCACTGGAGCTTCTCAGACGGTGAAGTCCTCCACGCCTGGTCCCTCTCCAGAGATGCCAGCACTTTTCTTGTCATTTAGAAACAATATCACAATAAGGGAAGCAGAAACTCCTTCCTTCCAGTGCCTGATCCAGCACCACTTGGGACAGGCTGCAAGGTGCTGAGAGTGGGCTGGGCCCTCCTGAGCCATGCCCAGGGCCGAGACTGCCGGTGGTCCCAGCCAAAGTGGGGAGCAAGGAGCTTCCTTCTCTTTCTGAGGCGGTTCTCTTATTTCTCCAGAGCAGGAGTGCTGGGGCAAGAACCGAACATGCTCACGGCTGAGAGAGGGCCCTGTAGCAGTGCCCAGAGTGGTGTCCATGGTCTGCTGGCCCTCTCCTGACCCAAGTGTGGCTGCAGGAGGTGGTCCACTTCTGAACCTGGGAACCACTATTTGAATTTGTCACCTAAAGCATGGCCAGCTGAACAAGTGGAGGTGCAGGGTGGAGATCTTGCCACCAACCTACCTGGAGGCTGCACTCCAGCAGCGTCTCAGCGTGGAAGAGGGCTGAGTGGGCGGAGCTGGCCATGGGGTCTTGGGCCACACCATCCCTACTATTGCAAGCATTTGTGCGCCACAGAACCTGACAGTTCTGCTGCCAAGTTGATGCAAAGTATTTCCCACACTTTCCTTTTCAATTTTCTGCATCTGTGGGAAAGTGTGCCCCTGGCCACAGGTTGCCTGTGATACCCAGTTCTGCTGAGACTTCCTTCTCCATAGCCCTTTCATCTGCCGTTGGTTTCCGGGGAGGAGGTCCCCCACAGGCCTGGCTGCTTCCTGCTCCAGGGCTCTCTGCATCTCCCTCATGCAGCACTCGAAGAGAGCCTTTCTGCAGGGCCTCAGTGCTCAGCTCACATCTAATTCTCCACAGACACATTTTTAAAATTTTTAAGTCGATTTTCTCTCTAAGTAGACTCCACAGTGCTCAAGGCTGGGGACCACCTTCCTTATCTAGGGTTGGAAGACCCACCCAGCACAGGCCAAGTCTCTTGACAGAGAGGGAGGACCATTTTTAGGAGACAACCAATTGCTCTGTAAACTGGACCTGGAATCGTAGAGTGCCGTTCTAATGATCTAAGGTCAGGTGTTTCTTTCCCTTCTTTGGGAGTCTATCTCCACACGATTTAATAGCAAGTGTGATTTATCTGTCAGAGTAACCTGGAGGCCAGTGCTGGCCCTGGACTTGCAGGGTGTGGCCCTGGAGAAGGCTGGAGCACAGCCCGGGGCCTCTGTAGGGTCACTGTGAAGGTGCCGAAAAGACACGCCTGCAGTCACAGAGACCAGGCAGCCTCCTGCACGGGGCATGGGCTCTGAAGGCACAGAACACCGGAACCGTCCAAATCCTTTCCTCCCCTCGCCCAGAGCATGGGAGTCCCGCACCCACCAACCTGGGAGAAAGTGGCCCTCAGCTGTCATCCTGCTGCTCTGGAAGTCCGCCGTGGGCCACTGATGCAGCAGCAGCGTGTTTCCTTTCTCCTGCCGGAGAGACAAACGGTGCACACTCTGGAGGACTGTGGTGTGTGCTTTGGGAGAGGCCCACTCTCTCCAGCCACAGCAATCAGGCAAGAGAAGCAGGTGAAAGAAACACAAACAGGAAACAGAAGGGTTGAATTCTCTCTGTTTGCGGATGACATGCTCCTATATCTAGAAGACCCAAAAATATCCACCAGAAGATGGACGTTGACAGAAGAATTCAGCCACATCACAGGACACAAGATCAACACTCATGAATCCACAGCCTTCCATGCTCCAATGATGAATCTGCTAAAAAAGAAATTAGGAAAACTATTCCATTTACAGAAACCTCCAAAAAATGAGAATAAATCTAACCCCCAAAGTGGAAAATATCTATAATGAAAACATTAGAACATTGAAGAAAGAGATTGAGGAAGACTTAGAAGATAGAGACACCTCCCATGCTCTTATATAGGCAGAATTAACACTGCTAAAATGTTCACACTACCAAAAGGCACCTACAGATTGAATGCAATCTCCATCAAAATACCAATGATATTCTCCTCAGAACTAGAAAAAACAGTCCTAAAATTCACTTGGAAGAATAAGAGACACAGAATAGCCAAAGCAGTCCCAAACAAGAAGAGCGATGTCGGAGGCTTCATGGTACTCGATGTCATATTACTCTGCAGAGCTACTGTAGCCAGACACCAGACAGACTCAGAGACCAGTGCAGCTGAAGATACAGACTTTCAGTCATCTGATGCTCGACAGAGGGGCCAAAATAAGTGTTGGAGTAAAGATGGCCATTTTAACAAACGGTGGCTGGAAAGCTGGATATTAATATGTAGAAGAATGAAATTAGATCCCTAGCTCTTACTCTGCACAAAAATCAACTCAAAATGGATCAGAGATGCAGGAATTAGACCAGAAGCTGTGCTACTGCTAGAAGTAAACAGACCAGTGATCCAACACGTTACCGTAGACAATGACTCCCTCAACGGGACCCTAAAGCCCAAGAAATAAAACCCAGAATCAATAAATGGGATGACATCAAATTAAAAGCTTCTGCACAGAAAAAGAAATGATTCAGAGCATGAGGAGAGAGCCGACAGAACAGGATGAAATCTTTGCCAGATACTTTTCTAATGGGGGATTAATATCCAGAATATGTAAAGAACCCCCAAAACTTCACATCAAAAAACTGAATAACCCAATCAATAAATGGGCAAAAGAACTAAACAGACACTTCTCAAAGGAAGAAATACAAACGGTCAACAAATACATGAAAAAAATGTTCAACATCTCTAGCAATCAGGGAACTTCAGATAAAAACTATATTGAGATTTCATCTCACTCCAGTCAGAATGGCAATCATCTAGAATACAGACGATAATCAATGCTGGCGAGTGTGATGCGTTCTGTTGTCATATATAACAAATTAAAATCAAGAACAATTAAAAAAAATGCTGAAAGAGGGTAACTCGTCAACCCGGATTCTACATATAAAGAAAATGCCCTTAAGAATGAAGATAAAATAAAGGTATTTTCAGATGAAAGATTGAAAGTATTAATCACCAGCAATAAATGCTAAAGGAAGTTCCTCAGCCTGAAGGCAAATTATACTAGGTGATTGTGGTATCACCAAAAAACAATGACTAATGCAAAAAATGGTCAATGCAAAAAAGAATAATTTTGATATTTTCCTCTTAATTTTTGACATGAATCATATAACTCTAAAAATTAGAGCAGTGTCTGTGTGACATAATAAATTGCAAATGCAATATTTAAAAAATGCTGGTGAGGATGAGGGGGAAAAGGATACACTTGTACATATTTGGGAAGACTGCAAATCAGGGCGACCACTCTGGCAAGCAGGATGGAAACTCCTCAAAAGGCTAGGAATGAAACCACCAGTGACCCGGCTGTCCCACTCCTCGGTATGGATCTGGAAAGAGCTACCTCAGCACACGGCAGTGATTCAGCTACTTCAGTGTCTATCGCAGTGCACAATAGCCAAGCCATGGAACCGCCCCGGTGCTTGTCAGCAGATGGATGGACCCAGAGAAGGTGGTTTACATGCACAATGGAGTTGTACTCAGCCATCAAGAAGAGAGAAATCATGGCATTTACGGATAGATGGGTAGAACAGGAGCCCGTCATGCTAGGTGGAAAAGCCAGACTCATGAAGGCAAGGGCCCAAAATTCTCTGTGGTATGTGGAGCTAGATAGAGCAAGATGCAGGGTGGGCGGGAGGGAAGGGTGTGGTGATGGGTCCCGTGGAAGTAGGAGTGCAGGAGAGGAGGGGACTGAGGGAGAGGGAGGAGCTTTGGGACCTGGGGGTGCTGAGCACCCCACCACAGGGAGCCAGCTGTAGGTAGACCACAGGAAGGCCAGAGAGGAGGGGAGGGGCTGGGAAAGGGCAGCAGGAAATGCGACTGGTAACAAACCACAGGAACCACAGCCAGACTGCACACGTCACCCTCACCAAGGGCGCCAGCAAGCGAGATACACCCCAGAGCACACACACCACGCACTCACTCCACTCCACCCACACCACACACCATCCACTCCACACACGCCACAAACCATGCCACACACCCACGCCACACAGAGCACACACCCCACACCATACAGGACAAGCCCCACACCGTCACCTGCCAGGCACTACACACCATGTCTCCATGCTCCATGCCACAAATATAATCACACGCGTACCACACACACCATGCAGACCAGTCCCCTGGCAACCTGCATCTTGCAGTGATGTGAAATCTCTAGTGAGTCTTGGCGCTGACCCAGCGTGACGGAAGCACACTGGGAAGAGTGTCTGGACGCAGAGGAACGGCGTGCAGAGCCAGGTCACTGCTCAACAGAGGAGAAGAGCAAAGGCACCATCTGGCTCAGCCCTTCAGACCAGCAGGACAGGTGGAAGCAAAGACCAGGGAGAGGAAGTGCAGAGCCTCGGGGAAGGCCCTGGCAGGGTGGCTCTCAGGCTTGGGGACCGCTGTGTGGCTGATGTCCCTGAAGGGCTGAGACAATCTGTGCATAGCCACCCAAAGGTAACAAGGGCGACCCCCACAGAGCTGCTTAAGAGGAAAGCACCGTGTGGGGGAGGCCCGAGGGGCTCCGGGCTCAGCGCCCGCCTGCAGGGACCTTGAGCTTGTGGTAGTGGCTTGGGCAGGCACCCCACCCTGGGGACCTCAGGCTGGCCCACACCCCTGCCCACCTGCTTCCTGGCCTCCGTCTGGTTGATGATGCTGATGAGCTTCTGGACGGCCCCCTTGGTCTTCTTCCTGTTGACAGCTGAGGACAGGAGCGGCAGCCAGGCATTCCAGCAGTGACGAGCGGCCAGCATCACCAGGGCACTGCTGCCTGCGAGGCCCCCAAACCTGAAAGCACATTCCACACCCAGAAGGAGCAGGCGCAGGCGGCAGGTTGCTGACCACACCTCCCCGAGGGGGGCACTGCTTTCGCGGGGGGTGGGGCGGGGCGTGGGGTTCCCTGTGCCACTCTGCAGGTGCTTGTGCCCCCCTCAGCAAGGCCTAAAGCCCACCCAGCCAGTTCTCCCTGCACAGCAGGGCAGCAGTGGTCTCCTGGCCACCTCTCCTCAAGCGCCCAGGCCTGGCCTGGCCTTGCTCAGGCCACTCAGGGGCCTCTGGTCAGCGCTCCTATGGATGGTCCCAGGATCACTCAGGGCAGCCAGTGGCCTCTGGCATCCCTGGGCCCCTTGTTGGGGGGCCCGGTCCTCCCTGCACCACCTGGCTGCTCCTGGGGCTTCAGTGCCCCAGCAGGCACCGCGTGCCCGGGCTGCGCGGTGCTGTCTGCACACCTGGCACTCTCCACAAAGGCCTTGGCGGCCACCAGCCGCAGCTGCTTCCTCCCCTTCAGGTTTTCCATGATGCTTCGGCCCTGGATGCAGGTAGCTGTGCACAGCATCTCCGCCACCAGCTGGGTCTCCACCCTGGGGCAAGAGTGCTTGAGGAGGGAGGCCCTCTGTCGCAGGCCTGCGTCCCTCCCTGGGAGTCTGTGGCCTCACCTGTGGCCCTTGAGATGGGGGCACCTCCCTCCCTCCTGTGTGCAGCTCCCACCCCCTCAGAATTGGGGCAGCCACGGGGATGTGCCCCACTGGCTGGGGTCAGGGCCTCTGGCCTCCGGGGCCCTGCCATTGGCTGGAGCACACATGTGGCTGGGGTCTTGGACACTTGCCCTGGTTGCCCACTCAGAACCCACAGGGGGAAAGGCCACGGGGGGAGCTGGGCAGCCATGCTGGGGTAGAGGGCATCACCAGGACACCTGGCTGTGGAGGGAGCCGTGGGCCTGATAGTTAGCTTTGGTCAATGGGCTCTCCATGACTGGGCCTTGTTAACTCTTGACAGTGACCTTATGAGAGACCCCAAACCAGGATTAACTGTCTGAGCCTAGTTATCCACAGAACTGAGAGCATTAACTCATTTGGGGGCCAACTGTGGGCAGCAGTGGGCCAGCAGGTCCAGCCGGGCTCTGTGTGTGCTGGGCCAAAATGAGCTCTTCCTCTGGTGGTGCTCTCTACACCCAGCTCAGCTGGGACATCCTCCTGCAGAGCCACTCAGAGCCCTCTGAGCATTTCCTGTGGCCTGGGCACCTGCCAATCACACACACTAAAGCGTGGCCCCCACCACTGCAGGGAGCACACCCTTGCCATTCAGTTCAGAGTTCACCCTGTGAGAAACAGGCTGGTCCTGGAGAGATTCTTTCAGGGACCAGAGTCCTGGAGGCCAGCCACACCTGGCCCTTCCTAAAGCAGACAGAGGAGGAAGGCGCTGGCTTTGGCCTGCAAGGATCTGCCCTGCAGCAGGAATCTGGTCTGGAAGGGAAACTGAGGCTGAGTGATGAGGGCAAGGCAGCTGAGCACACTTGAGGTGAGCACGGCTCGGGTCCATGCTGTGCGCTGGCATCCTGGAAATCAGGGTTGCTGGATAGGGTGTCCTAGGAGTGTCCTCAAGGTGAGATCTGTCCTTGGGCGTATCTGAACCTGTGCCCTTACTGATTTTCCTACTCTGTTCTCCTGGGGGCTGTTAGACTCTCCGCTACTGCTGTGTAGCGTGCACGGCTGTGCTTCACCACTGAGCAACACCTCCCTCCGATGCACCTGGGCTGGACCGCGTCTGCGTGATGCAACCCGGTGGCTGATGGAGCCTGTCCTGGGGGAGCACTGGGAGAGCTGCGTCTGCCTGGGGGCATTGCTGGTCCCTAAAGGGGCCCTGGCTCCTGCAGGGTTAAGGGGCCAAGGCTGCCCTCTGCTCCCTGCTCTCCCGTGCTCCTGCTCCTCCCCACTCTCCTGAGTCTTTGCAACCTCTCCCGGCACTTGTTCACGAGACCTCTCGGTTGCCACAGGGACACCGACACTACCCGCGACTCAGACGGGGTTGCTGCACGGGCGACCCGACAGCTCTGAGGACAAGCTGTGGCTCCTCTTCCCGTCCTGTGGCACTGCTGCCAACACGGTTCCCTTCTGTGTTTCCGTGGATCCCACCAGGCAGTGTGAGTTCTGCTCCAGTCAGGTGTCCTTTGCAGAATTCAAGAACTGGGGAGGTGGGAGGCCTCTTGTGTACCACCTGGGTGTTCAGTACTTCCCAAGCCTTGTTCCCATTTAGAACCACGTTCCTTTGGCTTGAAGCCTCTACCCCCCCGCCCCGCAGCTGCTGGAGCACACCTCCCAGACCCCCCCCGCAGTGGGCAAGTCCTGTGGTGAGCACCAGTCTCCACGGGGGGCGACAGTGGTCCACTAATGATCTGCCCAAGACCCAGTGTAGACGGCAGCTTAGTCTCTGACCTCTCCTCTTCTCATGCCATTCGTATGTAGGTCATGGCGCCTGCGCCCACGCCAGCCTCACCCTGAGGTGGGGGTTCTCAGAACCCAACTCCCAGGTCAAATGCCGGCTCTGCCTCAATGCCAGTGGGTGGCCCAACAGAGAGAATGAACCTCTGCCTGCCCCAGTCTCCTCGTCTGCAGTGTGAAACAGGACCCCTGCCCACTAAGAGCAGCCCTCCATGGGATGCCGGTCACAAGGTTGCTTGTCACCTTGTTCTGTCCACCTCTATGCACCTGGGAGTGTGGGAGGCCCTGGACCACAGAGGCAAGGGGTCAGTGAAGCTCCTCACTGGGTGTGTGGATGTGGCCCCCAAGATGCCCTTTGAGCAGGACCACACGTTGCCCAAGCTCACCCTTGTGAGAATTTGGTCAAGCTCTCAACTCTTGCCCACATGGGCTGACCCCACCAGGCCACGAGAGCCAGGAGGACCTGAAAGATGAGACTGGCAGACGGGGCCCAGGCCAGGGACACAAGCCCTTGGAGGTTCTCCTGAATCCAGCCACAGAGGGCTCCTCCCAGCCTCAGGGTTGTAGCTCAGGAAGGCCCTGAGGGCAGGACTCTGCAGCAGCCCACGAACCCCTCATATTCAGAAAGGGGACAGTCAGGCCCCAGTGATTGCCATTCCAAATGAGAATACAGAAGCAATAGAGGGGAAGGGAGGTGCCCAGGGTATGTGGGGGCAGGTCCTGTGGGAGACAAGGCGGGAGCGGGCAGGTGGAAGGCCAGTGTCACTGACTCTACCCATGCTCCTTCCGTCATGACCTGACTGGTTCAGGCATATCCTAGTGTCTTCAGAGTGACCTTCACAAGGCTGTCTCTGCTGGCCATGGAAGACCGTTGATCCAAACCCCCTTGGTGGCCCAAACTCACATGACCCCAGGGGACGTGCCAGGAGGCGGGTCTGTGGGTGGCCTGGAGGACATGGGGTGGAGCTGCAGATGGGATCCGAGGGCCGCCTGGCCTTGTGCCTGTGCGCACGCAGGGAGGAGGTGCTGTCTGCAAGCTGTGTCCTGAGCTGTCTTCCAGCCTTGGAGCAGAACAGGAGCAGGGGCCTCCCTCCTTGGTAGTCCTTGGTCCCAGCAGTCTGGACTGACACCCCCTGCTCTATGCCCACCATGCCCATAGGCAGCGGGTCTCACCTGGCCTCAGGGTCCCTCTTGACACTGAGCTTTGTGGGGAGCTCTGTGGGGAGCTCCATGGGACGGGGAGACAGGAGGTGGAGGCCATCTATGCACGAGGGCAGGCCTGGGTGGAAACTCACAGGATGACCTGGGGCCCCGCCAAGCCCACGGCAGCCATCTTAACTCAACATGCTCATGTGCCCACACCCTGGTCCGTATCCTGATACCTGCTCATGCACCTGGCTTCTCTGGGGGCCTTGCTCCTGCCTATGTCACCGATAGAATGTCATTACGGAGGTTACTTACGGACCGAACACCCTCAGGTACTTGATGCCCAACTGTGTGGCCATCTGACCGCAGGTCATGGTGATCTCATGATCATGGGCCGCATAGGCAAAGTGGGTCAGCCTGGTCAGCGTCTGCAGCTCCACCAAGGGCTCTGACCAGCTGCACTCGGAGGCCATTTTCACCACCTTCCCAGGAGGGAGGACCAGAGAGAGGGGTGTCACGTGGGTGACCATGACTCCCACAGGCTGTGGCTCACAGCAGTGAGTCTGCTGCCAGCCTGGAAAGCCAGGGGATTCTGAGGTCTGGACACGGCCAAGCGTTCGCTAAGCTTAGGTCATTCGGCGTAGCCATTCCAGACACCTCTGTGGTCGGCAAACACCACTGCACTGTGGACACCACACTGGCCACGCTGCTGTCCCCGACACGTGGTAGCTGCTGTCCCAGTACAGTGTGCAGGTCCCCACAGATGCCTCTGCCGTGTGCAGAGAGCTTGGCCAGGGTGGAGGCCCAGAGGCACACCAAGACAAAGGAGCACTCCAGACAGCAGCCGGGGCTGTGGGCTTGGAGGGGTCCACAGCGTTCTGTGGGAGAGTGCCGTGGTAACAAAGTGGGTGGGCTTGAGTTCTGCAGCCCCAGGCAAGACCCTCTGAGGCTGGCTTCCTAGTCCCTCTCTGCACTGAGCTGTCAGGCTCTAGGACACCATGACACCCACCTGGGCCAGGGGGGGCACGGCGAAGTCCATGAGGCCCAGCCCGTTGCAGGAGTACATCTCCAGAGCTACGAGGACTCTAGTCACAGAGCTGATGTCCTCGTTGGTGCTCTGTGGAAAGCAAGGGGCTCTGAGTGTCCGTAAGCCTGAGGCACTGGGGAGGGCGGGCAGGGAGGACCTGGAGTGTTCCTGAATTTCAAGGCGAGTTTCATGGCAACAGTCATCCTGGGAAATACTAGTCATTTTGCCTGAGGCTACATTGTATCCATCTGCCTCCAGGTTGCTTCCCAAGTAATGAGCAGGCTGAGGCTGTGCAGGCCAGAGCAGGCCAGGCAGTGCTGTCTCCTGCTCGGGGAGGGGGCTAAGGTGGAGGCTGAAGGGCCTGGGGCAGCAGCTGCCCAGGCGGGGACTCCTCCTGCCTCTGGCCGTACAGCCCTCCCCAGGCTCCCATCTGGACGCTTCACTCAAATATCCCTCCTGCCTCCTCTCCTGGCTCCTTCCCTGCTGTCCCCAGTGATGGGGCCCCATAGGCTCTGTCTGTGGAAGCAGGGTTGTTCTGGCCCGTCCCTTTCCAGTTCTCCCCGACACCCTTGTGTTCCCAGCTTGGGGGCCTTGGCACCTGCCAAGGAGGTAACCATCTGCTGATGAGTGGCGCTGAGTGTGGGCAATGTCTCCTGAGGTCCAGGCTCACGCCTTGCAGCAGGCTGGGGTCCTGGCCCTTGAGCGCAGCTGGGGCGGTGGTCTCAGTGGGAAGATAGCCTCCAAACCTTGTGAAGGGCAGTACTCCCCACTCTGGTCAGGCCTGGGGCCCAAAGGAGGATCGAGGGCCACTCTCTGGAGAAGGTGGCCTGCAGGTGCCCCATGGGCCCTGCTTGCACACACCTGGCCCGCAGTGACCACTGGGCTCACCTGCTCGTCGGTGCCCAGCCGGGGCCCAATCTGCTGCTGTGCCATCTGCTTGGCCTTCACCCAAGTGGCAATGAGCTGCTGCCGCACACGGGTGGGCACCACCTCCTCGGGCACGCTCCCACTGGTCTGGCTCAGCGCAAACTTGCAGACCTGCAGCGCACAGGGCCTCCTTCCCAGATCTGCCTCAGGCAGAGGCGCGATGTCCCCACTGAGTGCCCAACAACACAGAGGCACAGCTGCTGCCCAGATGGCTCACGCTTCCTTGCTGACCACCACCAGTGCTCTGGCTGCCACCCAGGGAGCAGGTCAGACCCACATTCACGCCCTCAGCAAGTGAGGCCAGGCATTCCCCCGCTGCTGTGGCAGGTACTGGATCTGGACGTGGACAGCCAGGGCCGGGACCCTGCACATGTGCCCTGAATCCACTGTGGATTTTCTCATGGTGACAGGACAGGGCCTGTGGGCTGGCCTGGACCCCCAGCTCCGGCCCTTGCCTGCCGAGTGCCTGTTTCCTCACCTTCACAGAGGCTGAAGCCTGTGCGAGGGTCACGGCTCAGAGCCCGGGCAGAGCAGTGAGCACGGCCACCAGAAGTGGCCACTCACCAGCCAGGGCTGGCCTCTGAGCCCTGGCATGGGTTCTGGTCCTCCAGACTGCAGAGGCCTGCAGCTTCCATGTCTTCCCCACGTCCCCCATGTCCCCTCCATCATGGCCCCCATGCCCCCTGCCCCCTCACCCCCATGCTCTCCACCGTCCTCCCACACCCCCACGTTCCCTCCACCCCTCCTTGTGTGAGCTCCAGGCAGCCCTGTGGCACCCACAAGAACACTGCCAGGTGCCGTGGCTCAGCGGGCTGCTCGCCTCCTGTCCGACAGCAGCTGGGTCTGTGATCTCTCGGCTTTCACTGCAGGCCCCGCCTTAGTGCCTGGCCTAGCTGCATCGGTCCAGGAGGCAAGCCTCCCTCCCGCTGACCCAGGCCACTCCAGCCCTCCCCAGCTCCTGTTCCAGTCCAGCTCCTCCTGCCTGCAGGTTCCTGGTGCTAGTCCTGGTTCCTTCAGGAACGAAGACCCGAACGAACCCTGCCATGGCCTCCCAGCAGCCTGTGCTGGCCTCCCCGGCTCAACAGTCTCACCCCTTGTACCCGCTGAAGCCGCAGCAGGAGAGCTGCCTGGGTCCCCGTCCCGGCGTGGGTCCTGGTCCTCCAGACTGCAGAGGCATGCAGCTTCCACATCTTCCCTAAGTCCCCTCCATCATGTCCCCCATGCCCCCTGTCCCCTCTATGCCCCCTCACCCCCACGCTCTGGTTTTCGTGTGGCTGCACTATCTGCCAGATGCCTGGGTGGGCATGGGCACAGGCTCTATGACTGTCCTCCCCATCTTCTCCCCCATGTGTGTCCAGGCTGCTGTCCACGTCCCCTCCCTTCTCTCCCCCTTGCCTTTGGGCCTGGGGAAGCTGTACCTCCACTGCTGTTCGGATCTCAGTGGCAGCCGCCGAGTCCAGGGGGATGTGAAACGTGTTTGGTTTCGGGAGCTTTTTTGCCTTCTCCGGCGTCTGGGTGGGGATCCAGCTGATGATCAGGCCTCGAGCCAGGGCACTGCAGAGCATCACCAGCAGGACCGCGTCCCTAGAAGACAGGGTAGAGGCCCAGGCCCTCGAGCCCCTGCAGAGACACTGGGATCTGTGGTGACCACTTGTGTTTACGGACCCATCTGCCAAGATGTAGCAGAATGGAGCCGCCCACTGTCCTCAGGGAAGCTCAGGGTCTGTGGCTAGGATTGGGGAAAGAGCCGGGAGTCCCTGCTGCTGATGGGGAGGCAGGACCCAGGGCCCCTCCTGCAGAGCGGGACACCCTTGCCACAGGATGGGCTCCCGAGTGCCCAGGGTGGGCTGGCAGGGCAGAAAGGCCACTGTACCCATGCTCGTGTGCCAGGGTGTCCCGGAGGCCCTGGGAGATATCCAAGTCTGATTCCCAGGTGTAACGGGCCAGCTGAAGACATTACAGAAACAGGGCTTGTGGGACACAGTGGTCTCCACACACCAGGAGTGAGAAATCAGCCTGGCAGACGCTCGTGGGCAGGGGCACGGCAGGGAGCTCAGCCTCAGGCTGCCCGTCTCTCCTGAGCCATCTGCTGGACCCCAGGCTGCAGCCTGCGCAGGTGGTGGACTCATGCCCTGGGAAAGGTGAGTGCAGCACGTGGCACTATGTCACGAGATGTTCTGCATTGCTCATCACTTAAAGTCATCATGGACATGTGGCTGCATCCTCGCCCATTCTAGCTCCTACTAGAATCTGGTGTAAAATAATTGAAGTCCTGTTGTTCAGACCAAAACGCAAACCAACAAAAAAAAATACATTAAAATTGATCTTTCTGATTTAACTGGGAAACCAGTCTCTCAAGTTGACATACACCTGGATGTGGGAAACCCAGACACAACCGAAACCCAGGAGGAGGTGCATAGGCAGCACTCTCCCCCATCTTCAGAGCATAGGCCTGGCCCCTGCTGACCTCTGTAGGACCCAGAGCAGACATGCCTGACCCCACAGCTGCAAGGGTCTTGGGGCTCCTTGCTCTGCCAGTCTGCACCCACCACGCCACACCCACCCTGGGTGGTCAGAGGCCTTGATGATGCTCAGGAGCTTATGCAGGGGGTCCACCAGCTCCCTCTGCCGCCCGGCCACGATGAGATGGTGGTTGTGGTTCAGCATGTAGACGGCGGCATTTTGCACCACCCAGGCCTCCCCGATCTCCAGCCCGATCTCCGCCGAGCGCAGCCAGTTGTTCATGGTGTACTCCGACAGGCTTTCTATCCAAGTTCTGCAAATGCACACCCACCAGCATTGGCCACATGCAGGTCTTTCCAGAGGAAGCCGCTGCAAGCTCTCCTGGTCTGGAGGGGTGCTCCGACTGTAGGTGCTGCCCTCCCTGAACCCCACAGCCCTCTGCACCTGCCCCTCAGCTTGAGGAGTGGGACTCTTGGCCCCTCCCTCCTGGGTGCCGCCCTCCTGCTCTTCCCATGTGTGAGCTCTCCTCGGCCACTGGATCCTGTCACTCACCTGCTTGGAGGAGGAGCAGCGGGCCGAAGCCTTGCCCACCCCGGCAGCCGCCCTTGCCCCCGGCCTCCTCACCCTTCTGCAGTTTGCCTGCCCTGTCACACACAGAGCTGCTCCCTCTCTGTCCTCTGCCCCTATTGCTGACCCTGGGGGCTCACGCTGACCAACAGTGGGAAAAGTGAGAAGAGCTCACTGGAGCGGGAGAGTGGGATCTATGTAAAGGCACCCCTGCTCACTCTCCTCCTGCCAGGCTGCACTGCCAACTGCACACACCTTCTGTGATCCTGGTCCCTGTCGAACACTCTGATCTCTTGTGTGACAACGGGACTGCTTTGTCAGTTGGGAGGATGTTCCCACTGCAGTCCCAAGGATACAGAGGGCCCTTCCACCCTTAGCTGGCACATGGGCAGGAGTCGCCACCCACCTGTATGTGATCCACTCTGGGTTCGTTTCTGGGGGCTCAGGCACGTAGCCAGCTGGGTGCTGGCTCAAGTCCTCAGGGGGGACAGCCTGGTCATTCAGCTCTACACCTTCTGTGTGCAGCAAGTGGATGGTGGCCTGTAAGAGAGTGTGTGGCTGGAGGGGTCATGGGCAGGCAGGGCCCAGCCCCAGGGAACAAACAGCCAGGCATTTCTCCTTAAAGCTAGGGTTCTGAAACACAAAACACTGGAGTAGACTCCTGGGTAGAACCGCCCCCCACACACCTGTCACCTCACTGCAAAGACACACCTTGGGGAGAGAAGAGCTAGTATCAGCACAGCCCCACCCACCACCCCCTCTACAGATTAGACGCTTCTTCCTGCTGCCAAATGCCCAGCCATCTCTGAATCTCCTGATTGCTTTGTGAATCTGCTTTCCAGAAAAGGGCTGCTAAGCCCACAGGGGTGGGAGGGAACTTCAGGAGAAGTGGGGCTGGCGCTGTCTGGATAAACCCCACAGTCACGGCCACCTGTGTCCACCATCTGGGGATCAGCTTCCTGAGCACAGGGCTTGGCTTCAATCCATGCCATGGACCCAGAGCCTCAGCCAACAGGTCAGCAAGGACTTCCTGCCACTGAGGGACCCCAGAGGAAATAACATGCACAGGCTTGGGGAATTCTGAAGTCACCTCCAGCCCAGGCACAGGCACAGGCTGGGAGCTCATGCTGGCCTTAGAGTGGGCCTGGATCCAGCTGGCTGCATTCTACCTGGCTGACTGAGCCGGGCAGGCAATGTGTCTCAGTGCCCACACATGCAGGGGGTCAGGGCAAGGCCCTGGGTGGGGCCCAAGGGAGCGCCCAACAGAGATGACAGCTCCTCCAAAGGCTTCCAAAGTCCTCTCCAAATATAAGTCCCCTAGTGGAAAGACAATGACCTGTTGTGCCTATGTGCCTTCGGACTCACCATCTAGAAGTCATTTCTAACAAAAGATTACAGCAATACACAGCATGACAGGTTTTGATTTGCACCTTCCTCCTAGAAGAGCTTCCAAGGACTTGGGAAATTTTCCTTCCCTGACCCACTGTTTTGGGAGCCCAGGTGGGGCCTCTGATAAAGATCTCCAGCGTGTTAACAAGATACACCGATGCTATCGCCCACGGTCACGGTGGGCCCCACGGAGAAGCAGGAGCCTTGGGACGCACCTCAGCGCTGATGAACCCCACCTCTGCGAACTTCCGCAGAAGGCTGTGGGACCACTGCTTCGGCAGCACCCCTTCCGACTGGCCCCAGTTCTCCCGCACAGAGCCTTCTGTGGTTCGCTTCTTCCTTCCTGGGGAGGTGGAGCAGGAAGAGGGTGAAGAAAAACTCAGGAACTCTGTGGCCCTGTTCTGGGGCTCTCCTCAGCTTCCTATAGGGGGTATGCGCTGTCAAAGGTGAGGATGGTGTCAGACTCATGTCCAGTGCCAGGGGGTGTGATGACAGTCAGTGGCAAGTTTGTTGCCATTACAACCCTGAGGACCCCAAGTCCCTCTGTAAACAGTGTGCTCTTGATATACCCTGCAACTTCCTCTGTGTGCTTTAAGTCATCTAGGGACAACTTAGGCACCTCACACAGGGTGGGTGAGATGTAAGTGGCTGTCACACTGTATGGTACAGAGAATAATGACAAGAAACACGTCTGACATGTTCAGAACAGATCAAGCTTTGTTCAAGGGTTTTCAGACCTCGACTGGCTGAGTCTGGGTTCACAGGGCCCAGGGACATGGGGGGCAGGCTGCACACACATTCAGAAACCCCACTTTCCATTTGAAGGCTCCTCTGGACCTGTGTACCAACTAGACTCGTTACTGTGGGGCCAGTCTGGCCTCTACAGGAGGAAGCCCCCTCCCCCGTGGCCCTCAGAGGGAGGAGCCTGGCCTTCTGAGGCACCTTTGTTCAGGGTTGCCCTGGGCGAATACCTCTCTTCTGCCTTGGAGACTTCTTGGCCTTGAAGCTGTCATACAGCAGGCAGAAGCGGCTGGCTGTCCGGCACACATCCCACACCTCTTGCTTCCGAGCAACCTTGGCCAGCTCTGCCCAAATCTGGATTCTGCTCTCCAAAACACAAACAGGGGAGGAGCAGGTTCAGGCATAGCTGGTGAAGGTCACAGACACACAGGTGACTGCCCTAGAGGAAAAGCCACGCTCCAGGGCTTTGGGTCTGTGCTCCAGCTGGACAGCTCTAGGGGCAGGTAGACAGTGGTCAGGGCCAGGAATCAGGGGCAGCTCCCAAATTCCCCTCCCAGGGGTAGGGCAGGCCCTCTTGGGTTGATGCCATGGTCTGCCCATCATGCAACACTGATGGCTGCAGCATGTGTCCCCTAAGGAAGAGGGAAGTCTCTCGCTGGCCACACACATGTGGGCGGTGGCCTGTTTCTCTCAAGAACAAGCAGGCCAGGCCTCATCCATACCCCTCCTGGAGTTCACAGAGCTGGAGGCTTTCCCAGGTACACATCCTTCTAGGAGCACCTCCTGCCAGAGGCACACCCTCCCAGGTGCACGACCTCCCAGGAGCACATCCTCCCAGGTCCATCTCCTCCCAGGTCCACATCCTTCCAGGTGCACGCCCTCCCAGGAGCACCCCCTCCCAGGTGCATGCCCTCCCTGGAGCACTTCCTCCTAGATCCACCTCCTCCCAGGAGCACCTCCTCCCAGGCACATCCTCCCAGGTGCACTTCCTCCCAGAGGGACACCACCTTCCAGGTGCATGCCCTCCCAGGTCCACCTCCTCCCAGGTCCACCTCCTCCCAGGAGCATGTCCTCTGCCCCAACAGGCCCTCCTTACTAGGCTCTGCTTTGAGCTTCTGTTCTCCAGAAAAGTCCCTTTCCTTGCTCACCTCTCCTGGTCATTCTCGTTTCCCAGACGCCGCAGATGCCCAGCAGCCTTGTCCACACTAAGCATGTGATGTCGAGCCTTTGCGAAGAGGTAGGAGAATCTGCCCCTGGTTTTCCCAGTGGAAACTGAGACAGAAAGCAAACTGTGAGGGTCGACATCATGTGCTGAGGAAAGGGGGACAGGAAGAGCAGCTGCGTTCAATGGGGACACTGGTGATAACAGCAGACCGTGGCACCTGCCCTGCGGCAGCTGGCTCCTGGGGCTGAGTCTGTGCAGAGCTGGTGCGCATTGCTGTGTCCTCTGACAGTCAGTCGAGCTGACCGTGTTGTGTGTGGAGGGGCAGAGGTGGTCTGGGAATCCCGCCTGACCCCTCCTTGCCACCCACTCTGTGACTGGGCCAACCAGCCAATCTTCCCATCAGAAGCATCGGCTCTGCCCCAACTCTCAACCCTGGCCCCTCCAGCAGCCCCATGGTCCCTCGAAGCCAAGTACTTTTATCTGCTTCGAGTAGGAAGTTCTGAGCCCACGGCTCCTTTTCCCGACAAATAAAAAAAGGGCACCTAGAACTGAGTGGCAGGCCCAGGGCTGGGCTGCCCAGGGTAGCTGCTTGGGGACCCAGAGGACACTAGCCTGTCTCTGGCACCGGAGACGTCTGGGCAGGAGATTGGGCCTCAGGGATGGGCTTCCCCTGGGCTGACCCCCTGCCCTGTCAGACGGCACAGAAGACTCCAGAAGCCAGCTCTGCCCTCCTTCCCCAGGAGCCCCTGCACCTCAGCAGGGTCCAAAACTCCTCCTGCTGGTAGTGGGTGCTGACTGGGCCCCTCAGGTGAAGGGCACCTGACCCCAGGCTGCCAGCAGATCATGCTGAGTGTGATAAACCTGGAATGCCATACAGATGTGTATAGGTGACACCAACAGACCTACAGCTGCTCCTCAGTCTCCTGAGAACAAAATGAAACCAAGGAAGGAGGTGACCAGGGGGACAACCGTAGCAGACAGGCGGCAGCCCTCCTGGGCTGTGACCCCACCCCATTCTCCTCTCCCTCCTCTTGGACATGATATCCGGACCTTGCCGGTCCCCCTCCAGACCACTGCTCCCAGGCTCCAGTCCCTGTGTGACCTGGTGTCAGAGCATGGAGCTGAGAGAACCTCCAGAGGACAGCAGGCGCCCCAGCCAGGCTCAGGCTCAGGCTCAGGCTCAGGCTCAGGCTCAGGCTGCCTGGCTGCCCCAGGGGAGCTGGGACACAGGGCAGGCACCACGGGCCCCTCCTAGCCCACTCACTGCTTGCCTTGGGGAGGTTTGCTGTGCACCCCATCACCTACACTGGTTAATCCTTGGGGATGAGGCCTGTGGCTGAGGTGAGTGGGGTCAGCCCAGGCTGACCAGAGTGATCACTAATATGGAGGGGCAGCCCAGGACCCACACATGGTCCTGCTGTTGGACCACAGAGGCTGTGTCCTGACTCTGGAACTCAGGACCTGGAACGCTGCCTCAGGTGGGCCCCATCAATGTGCCCATGCCCCATGGGAAGAGAGCATGAGACAGAGAGGAGCAGAGGAAAACCACCTGCAAGCCAGGGAGTGGGCCATGCTGCCTCAGCTCCACCTAGGACTCTGGTTGTGGCCTTCTGCTGTGGCCGTCAGTGTGGATGCGCCCTCCAGTGCTTGGAGAGAGTGAGGTATCCTGTTGCAGGTGGCAGAGTGCAGCGGGTTCAGGGTGCAGGCTTGTGGGGCTCACTTTGTCAGGGGTCAGCCTGGAGACAGCAGGGGGCCCAGAGGCTCCCCAGCAGCCAGGAACCTCCTAAGACAGGCGACCCCCAGACCTGGTGTGGAGAGAGGTGCTCACCTTTGGCTTCATTCTCGCTGTCCAGCACAACCTGGAAGGTGTCAGGGGCCAGGGCCAGGCCTGCATTCACCAGGAGGGCCCGCTTCTTTCTCACGCTGTCCTTCGGGATAGCTTTTTTTGCCTACAAAGAAAAGAGCAGGTTGCCTAATTGGCCCCTGCCCTGCTGGCACCAGAGCCCCTCTAGCTTGTGCCATCAGGTGGGCCCTGAGCCGTCCCCTTTGGCCTCTGCCATCAGGTGGGCCCTGGGCAGTCCCTCCTGGTGCCCTGCACCTCAGCCTGTATTCATGCTGGGTTCGCCTGGCCCTGGGTTCCCTGGGCAGCCACATCTCTCCCCCAGGTGGCCATGTCTACACCTGCTCGATGACCATGATGGCCCTGTCCTCAGCACGCTCAGGAGACTGGTACAGCATGGTGCACAGTTGCAGCCGGGTGAAGGCCATCTTGAGCTTGTCCTGGTAGAGGCCCAGTGTGTCCAGGCGCATGGCCTTCTGCAGGTGCTCCATGGCAGGCTCTAGCCGGTCCTCGTCCTCTTCGATGTGCGCCATCTCCATGTGCACTTGGCAGCGGAGCAGAGTCATGAGGCTGGGGGAGAGGTGGCATGCATCAGGGGGCGTCCGGGCTGTCCTCAGGCATGCAGGGCTTGTTCCACACTCCGTGGGAGGCAGGGAGGCGCATGGCTTCCCAGGGGCCCTGGCTCTTTGGCCTCCTTCCAGTTACACCTGCCTAACCTTGAGGTCTCATGAAGGGGACAGAGAGGTGAACGCTGCAGACCACGGGAGACCTCCGAGCCGGCTGGCAAGAGCTGCCACACCCAGGCTCCTGCAGGAGGAAGCAGGGGGCACATGGGCTACTGCCTGCGGGGATGCTGTGTGGAAGCACCAGGGAGGGGCTGGAGAGTGCAGGACCCCTCTGCTGGAGGGTGCTTGATGTCACTGCCGGGCGAGTGGGACACAGCCCCATTTGCCCACCTCCAACCTGCAGTCTATGGTCTTTGCTCAGGTTCTTCTAGACACTCTCTGTCCACCTGCCAAGTCCTGTGCTGCAGCTGGGTCCAGGTGGGGCCGGGCAGGGGGCCACCTAGAGAGGCCCTTCTGTCTGAGCAAAGCCCTTGCCACCAACAGCACATGGAGGGCCACCTCAGCCACTGCCCCGAGGTGCAGCGTCGACACACTCAATAGACTGCTGAATAAAGACCCCACGGGACTTTCCCTGAAGACAGACAAGTACAAGTGACCGGAACCTATGTGACATCAGAGGAGACAAGGAATGCTGCAAGCCTGTGCAGAGATGCTTCTGTGCACAGTGGTGTCAGGTGTGGTGCTGGGGCTCCACAGCGCCCGGGAACCAGGGTGCCATGATGTCCCCAAGGGAAGGACTGACGGTCAGGAGGTGACTGCAGCAGGAGTGGACTCCATGCTGGGCAGCACCTCACCCGACAGCAGTAGTCCCGAGCGCACTCACCCCAGGGACTCCCCTCGAGCTGGTGGCCCAGGAATCTGGTGAGGTAGCCAGAAGCCATGCAGAGGAGGCACCCTGGGGGCAAACGCAGAAACCACAGCCAGGGAGGGGGCATCTGGAGCCCAGCGCTCCACAGCAGGGCAGGCAGCAGCAAGGCCTGCAGATCAGGGGCTTTGGGTACTTCTGCTTCCAACTGCTACGAGGTAACTCCTGATGACCCTCTAGCACCACAGCACCCACAAACTGGACGGAACACAGGAGGCAGTGTTTTCCAGGGCCAGACTCCAGGCAGCACCAAACCACAGTCCAGGGAGGAAGAAACTCAGAGCATGTGGAAGCCAGTCCAGCTCCCTCCAGGGTGGTGGCAGAGCAGAAGGACCGGCAGTGGCCTGAGCTTAGGAGACCAAGGTCAGCTGCGTTCTGAGCAGCTGGGTCCCCCCAAGCACCTGCCCCAAGCCTCAAGGAGGTGTGTGCACACTGACCCCCACTTTTGCTCCCAGGCAAAATGCCATACAACCCCACAACAATTGAACTGCCAACCAGGAAAAAAAAGTCTGACGCTTCTCCAAGAAAGACAACAAAGTGTGGTGGCTCTGCAGCCTACCGTCCAGTGCTCCCCAGGGACCTGTGACGAGAGGGACGCATGTGACCCAGGACACAGAGCACAGAGGCAGAAGAACCCTGTACAGCAGCTATCACGGTAGACACCAACAACATGTCCACCAATCAAGAAAAGCAGGATTCATGAGAACAGGTAAAGAATCTCAGAAGAGAAATGGAACTGACAAAATGGAATTCTAAGTCTAAAACCCCGACAAGTCAAACAAGGTCTCCGGGTGCGAGGCAGCAGAATGGGGAGGGCAGGGAAAGCCTGTGAGCACTTAAACGGCACGGAAGTCACCTCATCAGAAGAGCAGAGGGCGAGGCGCTGGGAAAACAGGCAGGCCCAGGGAGCCTGAGGGTGGCTGGCCTGGCAGGTGGACGCCCAGGGCCCCAGGGGGAAATGGCCGGCCTCCAGAGCCATGAAAAGCATTATCTGACACCTCTGCGTCTCCTAGAGAGGCCCACAAAGAACTCAAGTAAAGAAAGCACTGCTTGACTGGACGGAAAAGCAAGACTCGACCATCTGCCTTCTAAGAGACATGCTCTTAAAATGCCTTGCACTTTAAATGTAAGTAAACAAACAGGATCAGAGTCCCAGGTGGGAAACAACCAGCAGACAGTGTGTCAGGCCAGGCACCTGCCAGAGCCGGGGGTCAGAAAGCAAAGCTCTCGGCACGAAGCCTGGGAGTGGAACACCCCCCTGGAACAATCAGCAGCCGATGTGGGGACTCTGGGAAGAGTGGGAAGCCTCCCCGGGCTTTCAGCAGGGCCCCAGCACTGCCCCCGCCTCCGCCATGACACACGGAGAGCAGCCCAGCCCAGGGGCTTTGTGGGTGAGCTCCAGAACCTGATTCCTCTGCAAAGCGCTCCTTAAATCCCTTCCAGCTCACCACCTGGGAGTCAAAGTGACACACGGGAGCTTTGAGCAGCTCATCTGTGGGGAGGCGGCTGTATTCATAGGCGTGTGAAAGGTGCTCCCCACTGGCCTGAGGGGTGAGAAGGGGTCCCTGCGGAGGAGCAGAGCATGACCACAGCAATAGCCTGTGTTCCCAGGAGGACAGGTCCCAGGCTGAGGCAGCCGCACCCCTGGACACGCCCGAGCTGTGTGGGCACTGGGTGTCCCCCACCAGCACGGCCACCAGGAGGGTGTCCTGGAGTCCCCTTCCCACAGCTGGCCAGCCCCTGAGCATGCTTCGCAGATTCCCACACTGTCCTCCTGTAGCTGTGCTGTAGTCTAGGTAGACAGTGTCCCCTAGAGCCCATGGGTGACACCATGCAGAGACCATCAGAGGTGGGCTGACCAGGTGTTGAGACCCTGGACGTGGCCAGTGGAAGGCGCCACCTGAATGGACTAATGGGGGGTGTGGCCTGGCAGGTGGGCTGTGGCTGGAAGGGGGTCCCTGGGCGTGCCTCCGGGGCCTGTACTTGTCACTTTGCCCATGTTGAGAGCGCGCCTTGCTCCCTGGCTGTCCTGAGCTGCTTTCCTCCTCCACTCTCTTCCCATGATGACCTGCCCCACTCGGGCTCAGAGCTACCGAGTGGCCTTTGTGTGGACTGAACCTCTGAAACCAGGTTCTTGTCAGGTCTCTGGGTCATGGCCACAAATCAAGCTGACACAAGGTGGATGAGGCGAGCATTCAGGACTCATCCCATGGAGAAAGGAGGCACTGCCCAGTGAGCACAGCAGGCGGGCTCCCCACGCCCAGGCAGGAACATCCACCCGTCCTACCAGTGTCCGTGTCCAGGGCCAGCCCCGGCCCACCTGTCCACCTTCTCCAGGATCTCCGCCACGGTGGTCAGTGGCTTCCGCAGGTGGTGCCGCAGGCTGTGCTGCAGCAGGGGCAGGCAGGTGTTCCACTGTGTGGTGCACACCACGTGGATGGCCTGGGGGTCGCCCAGGCGGATGGCACGCTGCAGCACCACGTCCAGTCGGCTGATGATGCTCAGCTGGGCCTGGGGACAGCGGGCATTTCCGGGAAGGTCAGAAGCCTGCTGCCATTACCAGGCCCTTCACAGCACAACCTGGGAGGGCTGGCCTGGGCAGGGCCGAAGCCAGTCCAGGGGCTGGAAGGTGTGGGGTCAGATGCGAGCAGAAGCTCTGAGCCTTCCACAGACCCACCGGGCCAGGTCACCTGAACCTTCCAGAATCCCCCCCCCAGCCGGGGCCACGCCCTCACCTGCCCTGAGCTGAGGGTGGAGCCAATACTGGGGCCTCACTACCCTGTCCTGGCTGCCCAGACCCAAGCCATAGTCCCAACCTCATGAACGGAAGCCACGCCCTGACGTCTTGGAGGCAGGCAGGGGCACAGCTGTGCAGGCCACAGGGCCACGCTCACTGCCTTGATCACAGGTCACTAGGACCTGTGGGCACTCATAGCTGGCCCACACCCAGACCCCAGCACATGGCAGTCGGCCAGCAGCCGACCGAGTCCCTCAGGAGCTCAGCTCTGCCGGGCAGACACACAGGCAGATCATGGAGGAACCAGGCCGGCAGGCAGTGAGGCGCCCCCCGTCCTGTGCTGGGCCCTGAAGCACACTCCCTGCTGGCCTCCCCCCACTCTGCAACTCCAGTGCAGCTGTGGTCTCCCAGAGGGACGCCTGCAGGTGCTGGCGGCAGGAGGGGGGTCCCTGAGCCCCTCCCATAAGCACCTGGGCCCAGAGTCGGAGGCCTTCTCACGGAGCAGCAGCCTGAGTGAAGGCCACACCTCTGTGGCAGCGGGAGCTTCCCCAGACCTCAGACCTGCTGCTGAGCAGCCACAGGAGCCTGAGGTCGGCTCACAGCACCCACTGAGGCTTCCACAGCCCCTGCCTGAACAGGGCAGTGAGGGTCCTCTGGGGACAGAGCCACACCCAACCCTATCCTGCCCAGGGACTCCACAGCACCATCCCTCAGGTCTCCAGGCCAGCCAGGCCCCTACTGAGGCAGGGGGTGGCTTTGACTGCTGGCCCCTGGACAGGACAGAGGCTGCAAAGAGTCCTGGTGGGGACGGGGAGGCTGTCACCCAGACAAGCCCTGGAGGGGATGTGGAAGCTGTCACCCCTGGCAAGCCCTGATGGGGACACGGCAGTTCCACACAGGACAGAAGAACTTGGGGTTTAGAAAGTCACATCCCAGCCTCCAACCGCCAGGGAGGCCAAGGTGTCCCTGGGGCCACGGTGGACTCTGCCAGGGCTGGTGTGTCCCAGGCTCAGTGCAGGGAGGAAGACGGCCAGCTCTGGAAGCTCAGTGTGTGCAGGCCCAATGCTGGAACCCAAGGTTGAGCCCTCACCCACTCATGGCGGGGAGGTGAGGCACAGCTGTGCAGCACCCAACCTGGGCACCAGCACCGAGCCAGGGCAGTGCGCACGGGGACCAGGTGCCTCCCCAGTGCCCTACCACCTGGCCCAGACCTGGCTCTCCTGGGGAGCCACAGATCAGAGCGCCGTGCGCCATGACTCTGGGCTCAGACCTACCTCCACAGCTGTCCGGAGGTAGATTCTCACTTTATTTTCAAGTCTGGAGGCTTCGAGTTCACACTCCAGGCATTCAATCTCAATCAGCTTCCCGGGGTCCTGTAACAAACAGGACCAAGCCAACCCACACATTCGCCAACTTTGAGACCACTTAAGACACCACCGCCACGCCAGGTAGAAGCCCCCAGAGGAGAACCGCACGATGGAGCCAAGGCACATCCGAGAATCTGGACACCTTCCCCAGACACAAAAGCTCAGGGAGCAGGCGGAGGAAACCTCACCCCGTGCCCACCTGCTGTGGGCTCAGCTGCAGAGGGGACTTCGCAGATGCTGGCTCGGCTTCTGGAATCAGAGCCTGATGTCCCCACAGTCTGACAATCCCTGCATGTCCAAAGTACCACTGCAAGTGCGACTAGGTACATGAGCACTGAGGATTGTCGCCTGTCGCCTTTTCTCTCTGTGGCCAGCGTCTTCTCATCACTGGCAGTGACATCCCCAGCGTCAGCAGGCGTCGTATGCTGGTGAGAGGTGCCTGCCTCCCCTCATGCTGGACATGGGCTTCTTGCAGCAGCATGGACAGGACCTGTTCTCCCCAGGATGGTGGTATTCGCCTTGTCCCTGGCATTGGGCCATTTGCACTTACTGTCATCACAACATGATTGGGTTCAGGGGACAGACCCTACTGATGCCACACCACACATTCCTACTCATCTCTCCTTTTCTTAATTCCATTTTCTCTTCTTCCGTCTTGTTTGTATCCACTGACTCTCCTTCGTGGTTCCACTCCACCTGCATTGCTGGGTCCCCAGCTGTACCTGTTGCCAGTGTTACTCCGGTGGCCTTCTCAAGACGTTCGTGCACACGGCAGCTTCGCAGAGTCCTGGCTGTGCAGTCCCTGGGTGTGCGGCACAGTGCTCTGGCCAGCACAGTCCCTCCTGCCCTCGGGCCACGGCTGCCGCAGGCCCAGTGCCCCTGCCTAGAATCCCACCGGACAGCCTTGCCGGCCTCTCCAGATGGCTGGCTCCCTTTGCTGCCCTTCCTTGCCCTGCACAGACCCAACTTTCCCTCAGGTACCGTCTTCCAGTTGCCTGAGGAACTTCCTTTGGTTTCTGGAAGTGGAAGGCAAACTTTTTCGGCTTCTGGTTATCTTAATAAATCTTAGGAATCTCTGCTTTCAGTTTGAAGGTATTTTCCCTGGGTGCAGATTTCAGGGTGGATGCCTCTTGTTTGGGTATTTAGAGATGATCTCTGTCTTCTGGTTTTATTGCTTGCAGCAGGAAATCTGCTGTCATCCCAACTTCAGTTCCTCAGAACAGAACATCTTTTCTGAAGATGATCAGATTCAGTACCTTTGGCCATTAACCCCTCAAGCACCTTCCTGCTGCCCTTGCTCTCCTCTCCTTCGGGGATTCTGTGGCGTGTTTATTACTCCGCGGGAAGCTGCCCAGCCCCACTCATGGGCAAGGTTTTCTTCTCCACATTTCTCCTTCCTGGGTTTCATTCTGTTTCCATTACAGAACCTTCAGGTTTGCTAATCTTTCATTCTAAAATGTCTAACCTGTTTTAAACTCTATCCAGTGTAGCTTCATTTGAGAGAGTTTTCAGCTCTAGAAATTCTGTTTGGGAGTTTGAATTATCTTCCTTGATCCTATTTAATATAAAAGTTCAAACTTTTTACCTTCTTGAGCACCTGGAATACGATCATAACTGTTTCGGTGTCTGTGTCCACTAATCGGCAAAGTTTCTTGGTTGAGGGGTTTTGATTGGTGATTCTCTTCATCTTTTCCTTTGGGGTGTCTGGCAGTTCTTTATCAGATGCCAGGCATTGTCAAGTTCACATTATTGGGTGCTGTGGACTCTTGTATTCTGTGTCTTTGAGATTTCTCCTGGTATCCAATCACACCACTCAGAAAGAGTCTGTCCCTTTATTTTTGTGTCCCAGGCTTGTTATGCATGACCCGAGCAGTATGCAGCCTAGGGATAGCTTCCTCACTTTGGGGACAAACGCCGGAGTCTCCAGGACCTGAGGTTTTGTGCCTGGCTGGTGAGAGTGGGAACTGCTCCCCACCCTGCAGTCCGCCTGCAGACACACACCACGGCATCAGAAGAGGCCTGAGGTGGCGGGGGGCTGTGGAGCAGGGATCCTGGAGAGAGACCAGGGCTGGGCAGCATACCCTGCCAAAGCCTGGGTTCCACTTCTAGGAGATTTGTCTTGTAGAGACAGAAACAGAGGCTCTGGGGGAGCAGGAAGGCTACTCAGCTGGTGAGGGTGGAACTCGGGTGCCATCCAGTGTTGGATGGCAATGCTGAGTTTGGGCCCCCACATTATGGAAACCCAAAAGATGGGTATGAGGCCCACCAAAGAACTCGGCAAACCGCTTCAAGAACAACTGACTCCCAGGCTAAGCTGGTCCTGCCCAGGTGGACCTGACTGTCGGGTCCACAGGAAGCCTCATCTCCTTTTCAAAAACTGTCTCCAGATCACCGCAGCCAGGAGAAGAGTCGACTGCTCTTTGCTAAAGAAGTCGTTTCTTTTGTCTGCATGTCTCACAGCTTTATTTGGTAATAACTCCTGAGGCCAAGGGGGTCTCACTCAAGGTAACTCGGGACCAAGCCACAGCCTGTGCTCAGTGAGGATGGTGGGAAGGGACGAGTCCAAGACCACACCATCCGCACAGCTGTCCTCTGCCCTTCCACACTGTGCGGAGGCAGGGAGCAACCCCAGCGCGCTCTCTTCACAGCCAGGGTGCACCCTCTGAAACATCCCCTGGAGGGCAATGTTGTCGTGCGTATTACAAGACCTCAGCAGCGAGAGTCCTCGGGGACCTAGTCAGCGAACTTACCTCAGGGAAAACCCTCAATGCAAAAAAGGCTTAGACACAAAATGTCCCTCAGAGCCCTTTGTGAAGTGAGCACAAAATCACATATGATTGAACCGTCCCTTGGCAGGGCCAGGGACCCAAGGCTGTGCTCCACGTGGGATGTCACACAGCCCTCACGTGAGGGGCAGCTGAGTGTGAAAAAAGGGGGAACCCAGAATGGCAAGGGTCGTACCATCCCCGCCGCTCCCACACTCAGCCCCCCGTGCTGCGCAGAGCCCAGGGAGCGACTGTCACCAAGCCACTCACTTTGCTCTCCATTTTCTTCAGGTCTGAGAGGCAGTCAGAGGTGATGTCTTCACATTTCAAGGTCAGAGAGAAACGAGCTAATTCAAAAAGCAAAAGCATTCTGGAAAGAAGCAGATGGGCACTGGTTCAACAGGGGACAGAGCACACGGATGGGGCAGGTGGACAGCCAGCCCCTATTCCAGCACAACTGGGGAAAAGTGAAATAAGAAATAAAACAATGAAATCAACTAGCTCATGAATGAGTCCTGGACAGGCCCCAGCCAGCCGGCCACCAGACCCAGGCTGCTCTCTGCAGCGAGTGGCCTCCCAGTGCAGCCTCCGCAGGTCTTCAAGTCGAGTGCACACCTGCAGCAAGCCTACACTGGTGTCACCAATGCCTCGCAGCACAGCCCCAGAGCCTGCAGCGTGTCCAGAAGCCTCCACGGCCCTCTGGGCTTCAGGGAAGGACCGATACCCCCAAGAGGCTGTGCTGGCAGTGCAAGTGGTACCTCAGCCTGCAGACACCACATTCCCCAGGGCTGACTGCAGGACACAGGTCACACACTGGATCCCAGGGAGACCCTACCTGTTCACACGGAGACGTTGTGGCTGCATTACCAGACGTGGTGCCCAAATCAGCAGTCCACATGGCAGCAGGTCCAGGACCGTGCTGGGTGGAGACCCTTCCTCCCTGTCACAGGTGCAGGGCTGGCCATAGCAAGGCCACCTGCAGTCCCTCTGAGCACCTAGTCTGGGACCCCAGGAAGCAGGAAAGGACATACGCACCAAGGCCCCAAACAGTGTGTGGCCCTAGGTTGGTGGGAAGAGCAGTCCAAATCACTCTCATATTAAATACAACATTTCTGTCCATAAAGAAACTTCAGAGAGTAAGTGGCAAACGGGGGCAGTGGTAGTCATAGTGGAGCTGAAAAGGCTCCTAGAGTCTGATTGGACTCATTTATACCCACTTTTAAAACATCAGGTAAACCGAATGAACAGGAAATTAACAACAACAAAAAATGCCTATAAATATTTAGAAAACACACTCAATTTCAAAGTGGCGAGAGAAATGAGGAGTGAGGTGGTGGCACATTCTTCAGCAGACAGGCACAGACAGCACACCTGTGGGAGGGGGGGCACTAGCCACTCACGTGCCTGTCAGACAGCTTGGGCAAAGAGCACCCAGCACCCCATGTCCACAAACATCCCATCGGGGACATAAGCAGACCAGTATAGCCTGGCTCCAGCCACAACTCCTTAGAGAATCTGACCACGGATGTGGATGTCCCTCCTGGGACACCTGTGTGTGTGCACCTGCTCCCCCCAGGAGCCACTGCTGACCTGGCCCACCTGCAAAAGGGGACTTCAGCCCTCTGCTCTGCCCGTCTCCTGCCACAGGACCTCAGGTCCTGGTCCTGCCTCCAGTGCGCCCTCCTCTGAGAAGACCCTGATGTCCTCACTGGACTATGCAGGCCTCCGACCCTGATCTTAAGCTGACTCTTACCCTTCTGCAATCAAACGCAATGCCACATGGTCCGGTATCCATGGGCACAGAATACTGTCAGTACCCAGTGGGCTGGGAGGTGTTGCTTCCCTGGTCCAGCCCCAAAGACCTGAGGAGTCCAACATCCTGCTCTTGGTTGAACAGGACTCTTGCCCCATGGACACAGCCAGAAGGCAAGCACGTCTTGTTTTAAGTTGCAGAGTTGTGGTCATTTGTCACACAGCCATAGATGACTAACAGTTTCCTGGACAGTCTCACCCAGTGCCACATGCTGGGAGCACTTTGGACTTTCCTCTTCCTAACAGGGAACAAGGGTGGACGCAGGACCACCCTCACTCTGTGTGCCTCCTCTTCACTAAAATACGCAGAGACTGTCCTTCTAATGAGATATGTCGTGGGGGCAGAGGCCAAGCCTTGGGTGCACCCTTCTGGGGAACACAGTCCAACATACCGTACCCCGGGCCCATGATCAAATGGCAAACTGAAAAAAACACCCCAAACAGTGGTTTTCAGGCAAAGGGTCACAAGACTGCTTATGTTAGGGGTGATTGCAAGTTAATAAGAGTCTCAGAAGACCCCAGCCAAAAGATGAGGCTCAAAAGGTGAGGCAAAGGCCCACAGAGGCGGCTGCATATTAAGCCGTGCTGGTGATCAGAGTCATGAAAATGAAACCGGAGCAACTGGGTAATCTGCCCCCGGACCCACTTGTCTCCAACACAAAGAGCTAATCGGGAGCCACAAACAGCTGGGGGATGGGGGGACCAAACCCCTGCCACCTGCCCTGGTGGGGAGAAGTTTTTAGAGCCCTAGGGCTGCCTAGGCTCAGCACCTCTCCTGGGAGTCATCCCTGGACAAGTGCTCAGAGGGCTCCAGGGAGCTCCAGATGTGCTCAGGAAAGACGGGCCTCCTGTGACGCCATGTGCGTGGATCATGGGCTCTCCCACCTGGTGGATACAGACACGTGTGAAAGGCTGTGACACTCGGCAATGCCTGTGCCGATTTTGCAAAGTGGGATGTGAGGTCACATATCCCAGGTGCACCAAACAACACAAACCTCAAGAAAGAAAGACCAGAGAGAGATGCATTAAAACCTCTGCTAGCTTTTGCAGGTGCTTCTAGCTGCTTGTTCTGTATCTTTTCATGTGTTCCAGCACTTTCTGAACGCTGCACAGAGATCCCAGAGACTATACCTTGGAAACACAAGCACTCACTTTTCTCCTCTCATTGCAGGAAAGCGCTGGATGTTACACAGACCTATCTGTCTGTAGGCCCTCTTCAGAATCGAAGAGACGTCTTCCGGTAACTCATTTTTATCCAGCTTTCTAGAATTAATTCAGAGAGCAAATAACCAAAGCATCCTTACAGATATTTATTATTATATTATTATTCTAAGGGAAATGTTAAATCCATGAACCTGTATTTCCCAGTGAACATAGGCCGAGCCTGTCCCTCCTGCTATCTACCCACCACTCCCAGAAAGGTTTTCACTCCTCATCTTTCCTCACCTTCTAGGAGTTATTTCACTGAAAAAAAAAAAAAAAACCCACCTTGGAAACATTTACATGGGCCACCAAGACAGAGAAGCACTTCACCTAAGACCACCGGGCACAGAAGCCCTGGTCTCCTCTCCTCCTCGCAAGAGAGGAGGCCAGACTCCCTTCGGCAACGCCCCACTGAGCTGCCTAGCCTGCCTTCTCCAACCCTCTGTACCCAGGTACACTGTGGCCTGATGGTCCTCGGCAGGCAGAGTCCCTGGGCCCCAAGTCCTCTGGCTCCTGCAGCCCTGACCCCCACCCACTGACACAGGACTCCCGTGGGCGGGGCAGGCTTCTGAGCTCAACCCTGGAAAGCTCAGCCTTTGCTGCCTCAGGACTACTCACGCTTTGAGGGAATTAATGTGGAAAGACACTGACAGGCTGATGGAATTTTTCTTTTCCATCTTTAAGTGAAGCTCGTCCATTAATTCATGACGAACCTGTTATAAGATGGAACAGGATATTAGCTTGGACTAAGGAGGTAATTAAGTAATGATTCAGGTTTGTGCTTAGATATTACTTTCTTCTTCCTGTAAAATCAATTCTTGTAATTAAGATGTATTTTCTCATTGAAGTTTTATTGCTTTTATATATAACTTAAGGTGATCCCTATACCTGAAAATTAATAGCCAATGAATAATATAAAAATTAACGCTATGGGGACACAATCCTATAGTAATTACTTATGCCTTTACAAATTATTGGTTAAACTTGAAAAAATTCCATGCTGTTACAAAAGGAATATGTAAAGAGAAATAATGAGGGGAAAGATCCTGTTTTGTTTTTTTAAAAATAATGGCTATGTCCATCTGCTCTCAGGTGAACGTCCATGACTTTGTTTTGCTCAGGTGTGAACGTACCTTTCTTTTTTTAAAAAAAAAAAAAGAGAGAGAGAGAATTTTTTAATATTTATTTTTTAGTTTTTGGTGGACACAACATCTTTTATTTTTATGTGGTGCTGAGGATCGAACCCAGCGCCCCACGCATGCCAGGTGAGCGCGCTACCGCTTGAGCCACATCTCCAGCCCGAGCGTACCTTTCTATACTCTCAATTAATGGCCTTGTTCGTGGTTTTCATGCATAGCTTTCTGAACAATGATCTTCAGGGTAACGAGTGCTGATATCTGTTTTTAAACATGTACACTCACCATGACGGAGTATATCTGCTGATACTTGTGGGGCACGTTGGCTTTTATGAATGGTGCTGCCGTCAAACAAAGCTTGGCTGCCTCCTCCTTTTTCCCAGCTTGCAGGTCACACTCAAGAAGTTCCCTTGGTAACAGAGAGGGTGGGTACTGAACCTCCCGAAACGTCCAAATGCCAGGCCTGGGTCACCTCCTCTCATAGCTGTGTGTCTCGCAGAGTTTAGAAAGAGGACTACAGTGTGACCAGGAACTGGTCTGCAGGAGGGAGAGCCACTGCCCCACACACGGGAGGGAGAGAACTGTACCCTCCCGAGGGCCCAGGGAGCTGTCGGCGTTGTGAGCACCTGAAAGATCTCAAGTGGTGCCCCTGACCCACAGACTTGGACTTGAGTGGGGATCTCCGCAGTCAATACAAGTGGGACCCTGTGGACACAACTGCCCAGTCACTGACACAGGCCCTGTTTCTGTCTAGCTGGTGTGCTGGCCAGGCCTTGCTGACCATCTGCCCCTGTGGCTTCTCAGGCCAAGCCCGTGTCTGTCCCCTGTGCTGCCTGGCAGATGCGCAGGCTCTCGATGGCTCAGGCATTTGTGAGAAAGTCTCCCACGCTGAGCGTTGACCACACCAGGACCACACTGTCTTCACTTTGAGTCTAGACGTACCTCTCTGTTTTCTATGGAAACACCCCCAGGAAGACTCACCCATAGATTTCAAACCTCTGCCGAGGTGCAAACCCAGTCCCAGTATGGAAGGGAAAGTAGGGCTCTGAAGGGAGGCTGGCGGGGAGGCAGGCAGGGAGGCTGGTGGGGAGGCTGGCAGGGAGGCAGGCAGGGAGGCTGGGAGAGAGGCAATCAGGGAGACTGGCAGGGAGGCAGTCAGGGAGGCTGGCAGGGAGGCAGTCAGGGGGGCTGGAGGCAGGCAGGGAGGCTAGCAGGGAGGCAGGTGGGGAGGCAGTCAGGGAGGCTAGCAGGGAGGCTGGCAGGGAGGCAGGCAGGGAGGCTGGCAGGGAGGCTGGCAGGGAAGCGGCACCTGGACTCACAGCATCAGCTCCGCCCGCCATTCCTTGTCTTCCTCCTCTGTCTGGTTTAACACGCTCACGATCTGGGAGAGGCTGGGGATCACGTACTGGTGGCATCCAGGCTTGAGGAAAGGCCTCACCATGTGCCAGTAGAGCACGGAGGCATTGTACACCAGGAAGTAGTACCTGCGGCCAGAGGGATCTGAGCAGCTGGGCGCACAGGAGGGCCCCGTCTCCCCGTGCTCTTGTGGGCAGGATGCAGACGCCTCTGGCCTCCAGCTGATGGAGGTGGCCCCTCAGGAGCACCCGGATGCAGAGCCATCCCTGGGCAGGGTGGCAGCCACTGTGAGCAAGCCGAGGTTCCAGACCAGGGGAAGACCCAGCCAGGGCTCCTCAGTTTGCACTGGCTCCTTTCTGGGCGTCATTCCACACACTGAACAACCACGTGGAGAGCACCAGTGAGCAAGGAGGGAGGTGCCACCACCCTGCCTGACCTGGAAGAGGACCAGGAATCAGCTGGGCGCCAGCTGACTGTGTGCATTCCCGTTTGTGTGCAGACTCCGGTTTCAAAGCCACACTTACTCTGGTGTGGGAAGCACCGATAGAGTGGGAACTGGGGACTCGGTGTCCAGGGGCATGGATGGCCAGCCCACTGGGGGACACAGAGGGTGGCCCCAGGAGCCAGGGCACCACTCAGAGGGATGCCACAGAGAACGACGCTGACTGGCCCCATGCAGGCCAAGGAAACCAGAGTAGCATGCGGCTCTGTGGGGATTTCTATGAATGTGGTGGCTGCACCTGCCATGACGCATCTACCACCACAAATCAATCCACTGACAGCACAAGACACAGGAAAAGGGCTGGGAAACCGACAGTCCAAATACATGGGTCCACAGGGCGATCTTTGGCGGCTGTCTTCACACAATCCATTAGAAAAAGGGTTCAAGCTTGCCTACCTGGGTTCCCCTTTTGCAAAGTTTATAGCTTTCATGTACTGAGTCACGCAGTTTTCAAATTCCTCCTGAAATGGCACAAGAATGCACAGCTCGATTTGGCTCTGCTCAGGTCACTTCTGTGAACACCGTATACCCGCGCAGTGGCCCAGCAGACAGGCAGCTGCACCTGTCACGCACCTGGCCTCCCTGTGCTCCCCTCCCTCAGCTCAGGGACAGCTGCAGGGGCAGAAGGCAGAAAGACCCTGACACTACCACGCCAAGGTAAAGGGTCACACACGGGACCAGACACCTGAGAAAACCCTGGACGTTGACATCACTGTGAAAACGAATTTGGAGACTTAATTCCATTCTGCTCCAGCCCCTCAGCACTTGTCTAGCCTGCCCTGCTTCTGGAGGCTGCTGAGCACCAGCCCTCTCACCAGGTTGTCTGACGACTTAGGGGCACACAGCTGGGCCCTGCACAGGTGTGCTCGGCCCAGAAACTGGGTGACTGGCCCCTTGACCTTGAAGTACATTTGGATGCAGTCCTCGCTCATCTCTGGCTGCCCCATCTGCAAGAAGACACAGTGAGGCAGGAAAGACCCTCTTTGGGTGGAGGAGCCTTGACTGCAGACAGGGAAAGCAAGGCAGGCCCAGCAGGGTTTCGGTCCCCAGGAGCACCCATCAGCCTCTGCATCCTTATGAGCCAGAGCCCTCCCCACCAGCTGCTGGGGGCCAGTCACCTTGAGGGCCTGCTCTGCACACAGCACGAACAGGTCCGGGCTAAAGCTCTCTGAGGGGTCGAACTCAGACTTCCCCGTGTTGGCAGACTTGATGAGCTCGTAGGCTCGCTTCAGGGCGGCCTGGTCTACGGGGCAGAGGGTCCGCCAGGAAGTGGGGGTATCAAGAGGACAGCCCCGGCCTGGCTCTCCTATGTTCCCCTGGCCTGTCCTGGGGACCAGCGGGGACATACTCCCTGGAACCCTAGTCAGGCCGCCCAGAGCCTCCCCAGCGCTGTAGTCAGGGGCAGGATCACAAAGGGCCAGCCACTGCTTAGAACAGGGAGGAAGTCCTGGTCTCCGCCCAACCGTGGCCCTCCAGGGTCTCCACCTCCCAGAGAGTCGGGTCCAGGGGTTTCCTGGGGCGGGGTCAGGGGCGGGGTGCTCCCCTCCTGGTGGCCGTTTCCGGACCTTCCAGGTGTAGGGTCGAGGTCCACTGCCTCCCTGGAGAGGGGTCCCTGGGTCCTCTCCTGTAGGGGTCTGGGGTCCTGGGTCTCCTCGAGGCGGGGGCGGGCCCACCTTGGTGGCTTTCGGTGCGGGCCAGCTCATGAGTGATGACCAGATCCATGATGCCGCTCGCTGCCTACAGTCAGTGGTCAGTCGGCCGCTGCCCGGCGGGCCCACGGTTGCCTAGCACCCGAAGGGACGCGGGCCGGTGGGCGGGGCCGCCCAGGGCGGAGCGGACCTGCAGGCGGGGCGGGGCGGGGCGGGGCCGCCCGCCAGGAGCCCTCAGCTGAGGTCTTAGGTCCCGGTGTAGCGCAGAGCCTGGGCGGCGGGGCAGGGCCTGCTGAAGGGCGGCCTCCGGCTCAGACCGGGCTGCGGGAGGACCTTGGATCAGCCTGAGAAGGAGCTGCAGGCTCTGCTACCCTGAGGATCGTCCCTGTGATAGGGGGAGGTGTCCCCGCAGATGCGAGGTGGAGGGAGGAAAGAATGGGAGGCCTTTGGTCTGGAGAGGGGCCTCTAAAAGTAAAAGGCGCCCAACGCTTTGACAGTTTGCAGGCGTTTTGCGGTGCAGTAAGACCTTGCAAGTCAAGGATCCGCAGCAAGACGGCAGCCTGAGTGAACTGGCCCAGAGCAGGATGCGTGGCCCACCCAGAGCCACAGAAAGGCACCACTTAAAGCGGTACCACCCGTGCCCCTCCTGGAAGGGGCCAGGGACCCAGGAGGTGCGTGATCCTGCTCCACGGGCGGACTGCCAGCTGACCATCAGGAGAGGTTTGCCAGTCTTGAGCTGGGAGGCCTTGGCCTGTGGGTGCTGCTTCTACACAGGTCCCTCCCCAGAGCAGGAGGCCCCAGGCACAACCCAGACAGGGATCCTTCAGGACCCCCATGAGCCAGTTCCAAAATCTAGGCAGAGAAGCAAAGGGCTGCACAGCCTGGATGGCCCTGGGAAAGCAGGGCAGAGGGCCACCTGTGTCTGCAGCCTAGGGTGGGCCAGGCTGGGCCTGGTGCGCGGCAGGCACGAGGCTGGAGTCAGGAGGAAAGGCCACTCCTCAAGCCGCAAGGCTGGACGGACCAAGGGGCGTGAACCGGAGGAGGCTGGGGCCCTCCATCACCCGGCCTGGTGCAGAGACCGGCAGCCTAGGACTTGGAGAACGAAGACCATTCCTCCGCCGTGGAGCAGGCGCCATGTTCTAGGCCACCAAAAGCAAAGTAAGAGAAAAACTAGACCACCCAGCCTCCTGGAAAGCCACCCTGCACTCCGCCAAGGGAGACTGGAGTCGGGGAGGAAAGGCAGGTCCCCCAGAGAGGCCTCGAGGTGGTCATGTCAAGGACAGAGAGGAAGCCATGAACCTAGTTCCCACGGCCAGTGGCTCGGATGGCCGCAGGAGCGGCAGGAGGCCCAGCGGCAGGAGGCCCAGCACCAGCAGCACCTGGGTGAACAAAGATGGCCTGGAAGCCCCAGGAGGGCCGGCCGAGGGGCAGGGCCGTGCAGTGGTGGGCATGGCTTGGGCTCACCCATGCGGGTGCAACTGACACGCCTGGCCGGGCGGTTTTGGAACACAGTCCAGCAGGCACCTGCCCGCCATCCAGAGGCTGGCCCTGGGTGCGGCCGAGGCCGGAGTGTGGATCTGCTGAGCCTCCAGGGCCCCGCGCTGCAGCGCCCTACCAGGCCAAGTGGCCCAGCCCGCAGTGAGGCGCCTGGAGCAGCCACACAGAGCCTCGCCACGGTGGCCCAGCACCCTGAGAAGACCAGACCTGAGGGCCTGCGGCCTGGGCCTCACCCATGGGCAGGCTGGTCCCGGGGCTTCACATGGAATGGGACAGTCCATGGCGGGCATCTGAGGAGCCGGGTCTGTAACAGGTGCTGGGGAGACGGATCTATGGTCCGTGAGGGCATCTGAGGAGATGGTCAGGACATCGTGGTGGGTGCCTGAGGAGATGGTCCGTGAAGGTGTCTGAGGTTGGTCCGTGGCGGGTGTCTGTGATTGGTCCATGATTGGAGTCTGAGATTGGTCTGTGGCGGCTTCTGTGGTTGGTCAGTGGCCAGCTTCTGAGGAGATGGTCTGTGTCTGGTGTCTGTGGTTGGTTCTTGGAAGGCATCTGTGGTTGGTTCCTGGCCGGTGTCTGAGGTTGGTCCGAGGTGGGCGTCTGAGGTTGGTCCGTGGGGGGCTTCTGAGGTTGGTCCGAGGTGGGCGTCTGAGGTTGGTCCGTGGGGGGCGTCTGAGGTTGGTCCGTGGGGGGCGTCTGAGGTTGGTCTGTGGCGGGTTCTGATGAGGTAGTTCTACCTGATGCGGTTTGGAAACTGAATATCTTTCTCTGTGTCCTGGAGCTGGCCCTCTGAGGTAGGGGCGTCCATCATGTAACCTGGCCTCCTCTGCGTTCCTGGCAACTCTAGGCTGCGGGTGGTCCTGAAGTGGCACCCCCTTTCTCCACAGAGAGGTCCTAACTGGGCCTCTCCAGAAATCTTCCCCATGGCTGGTTTAGGACTGTTGGCAAGCGTCTCTGCAAAAGAGTCCAGTGTAGACAAACTTCCTATTTTCCTGTCGCCCTGTTTACTTGGCCACTGGAGGGGAAGATACCTGCACTCCAGGTGCTGGACACCCCTTACTGGTTTTTCACAAACATCCAGGACAGTAGTTGGAGAAGTGTGCAAACAAGGCCTCTACACTTTTAAGATAAGTCACAACTGGGCTCCATGGTAACAGCTGGCAGGGGGAGGAAAGAGGGGGAGAGAAGCTCTCCCCTTCCCAGGTGCTGTCCTTGAGGGGTTAACTTGCCAGAACAGTGAGAGAAAAAGCTGCTTTTATGTGAGCTTCTGCAGACTGTGAACTTCGGAGCCCCTCCCCTTAGATGCTGGGGATAAAACTCTGAAACTCCCTGAACTCGGGGTTCAGGGGATTGATTGATTACAGCAAAAGCTGTGCCCTCTGAACCTGGCTGCAGCCAAATAGAACTGTTTCCTGCTGTCTTCGGTGCCTTGCCTCGTTTGTCCCTCCAACAGTCCACTAGTTTCTGCACAGTGGGCGTCCAGCAGGTAGAAGGGCTCTGGCATGGTCCTGGCCACACCTAGCAGGACGTTTCTGAGTCTTGGAGCACTGGACACTGGAGCACGCAGTTTTCTAGGTAGCCAGAGGGCCAAGACTGTGGTGCACGTCGCTTCCTCGCCAGATGGTCTTTTTTTGCCAGGAAAGTCAGGCCAGTCCAGCCTGATTTTCTTGTCCAAGAAACAGGGGTGGGAGTCAGGGTGCTGTGATGGGTGCTGTGGCTGTCCTGGAGTCCCACTGCACTCCTGCCAGTCTCCCTCCTGCCCTGCATCCAGAGCCCTGGGCAGTGGCGCCTCCCTGCTTCTGTCCCATGGACCTGGGCCACCCCTCGCAGCAGTGGTGTTCACCAGCCTGGACGTCCCTGAGCCCCGGAGTTCCAGGATTTCTGCAGAGGCCTCATCAGCCTCCAGCCTGTCGCTTCCCCAGAGGAGGGGTGCGAGGCTCAGGCATCCATCCTGACCGGGGTTGTGCTGACCAGCCCCATCCAGGAGCCCCCGAAGGAACCATAGATGCTCCTGTTATTACCAGGAGACCCCAGGGCCACAGTCCTGTCACCAAGGAGACCTCAGGACATAGTCCTGTCACCAAAGGGATCTTGGGGACACAGTCTCATCACCAAGGAGACCCCAGACTGGAACAAGGCCTGGTGTTCTTTCTCATTGTCACATCATCTGCTAGAGGCAGAGGCTGCAAGCCTAAGGCCGAGGTGTGCTTGGGGCTAGGACCTCTTGAGGCCGGGCCCTAGGCACAAAGAGGGTGGTCACCTTCCACACTCACCTGCATCCACGTGCCCCCTCCTCATGAGGCAGGAACTTCAGATCAGGGCCCACCCTGGTGCCCTCATGCTGAGCAGTGGCCTCTGTAAAGGCCCTCCCACATTCTGAGGCCAGTGGGGAGAGGATCCCTGTATAGGTGTCAGGGGACAGGAACTCAGAACACCTCCACCAGAGTGTGGGATTCTGAACGTTTGCCACTTCACCATCTGAAAAGAGGAGGGCTTCATTGTGCTCTGAGGCAGCACTGAGTGTATTTAAGGGACAGAGCAAGGAGGTAGCTTCTCCCAAGGCATGGGGAGCGAGTCCACAAAGCCCCTGGGGAGGACACACCTGGAAGGGAATCTGCTTTCAAGGGTCTCGGAATCCTAGCTCCTGTGATCAGGCAAGGAGAAGGGGCAGGAGAGACGCTGGCCATGGGGTCCCCACTCACACCAGTCCTCAGAAGAGCAGAGCTCTCCCCTGAGGGGGTCAGGAGGAGGCAGGAGGGGCGCTAACAGGCGGTTCTGCAGGAAGATTTACAGCCTTCCTGCATTCCTGTGGGTACACATGCCAGATGCAGCACATTTCAGTTTGCCCTGGGGTCCACCCAGCTCATCACCTCCTACATCTGACCAGCAGGCCCACACCAGCTCAGCACCCCTATACCTGACCAGCAGGTCCACCCAGCTCAGCACCCCCTATACCTGACCAGCAGGTCCACCCAGCTCAGCACCCCTCCCCCACTGGCTGAGTTGTGGGCAGCAGGCTCCCATGGGGTCCTGGGAAGTGGTGAACTTCTGGCGGCCAGCCTGGTGCACATGCTCTTGTGGACACAGGCACACACACACACGCCTCCCCGGGAAAGGGCTGCACACACAATGCTGGGGAGGCGTGTGGGCCTGTGTCTGTGCTCAGGAGTATGTGCAGCCCCTTGCTGGGGAGGCGTGTGTGTGTGTGTGCCTGTGCCCATTAGGGTGTGCACACCTCGGTTGGCCCTGGAGGTGGGGACAGCCCTCTTGCCCCCAGGCATACTAGAGCACTGCTTGTGCCGGGCTCTGAGACCCACTGAGAGCAATGGGGGCAGAAGGCCCTGCAGCCTGGGTGCTGGGAGCCATTAGCCAAGTAGGTATGACAATTTCCTTGCCAGCGTACCCCATGTTGCAGTGACATTGAATGTACGTGACCTTGCTCAAGGACCAAGGCAGATTAGGGTGTTCCCGGTTTTAAGATAATCGTGTTTAGGGCGTTCCCAGTTTAGGTTCCAGGTTTAAGATTATTCCTGCTGGGAATAGGGCGTATCCTGCTGCCTGAGTTCCCCTTGAGTTCTCACGGGATTCAGACAATATATTTTGGAGATAGAAGCCCAGTGGAGGTGGATTTGGGCAGAGAATGTGGATTTGGGCAGAGAACGTGGATTTCCCCAGAACGTGATTGTAGACGGCTGGTGTGAGTTCGGGAATAAAGAGTTGCTGTTTGAATCTACAAGCTGTGTGGTGGCTCGTGATTGTGTGCCCAGCCAGACTGCGGCATTTGTGCCCAGCCAGACTGCGGCACCTGGGGACCAAGGCTGCCCGTGTGGTCCAGCAGCCAGGAGGAGCAGCTTTGTGTTTCCAGGTCAGCAGGATCAGACGAGGCTCCCACTCACCCTCCATCTGTTCCTTTCCCAGGGGGGCAGCCCTGGGACAGCCACCTTGGCATGCACTGTGGGCTTGCAGCTCCCCAGAGGGCTGTGAGAGGCTCCATGCGTTTGCTCCCAGTTTCCCCAGTAGACTCGCCCAGCGTTCCGGGCTTCCTGGTGTCACAGGGCCTCTCCTGGCCTCTGCCTCCTCCCAAGTTTCTCCCATGGGCTGTTTTCCCTGGACTTTCTTCTTTGACCGATCTCAGCCCCTGAGCCTCTCCTTGTTGGTCCAGCTCTACAAGGACCATGTTCAAGAAGCCAAGAGAGACTTCCCAGGGCTGCTGCCCTCCATGGCCAGCAGGTGGGAGGAGCACTGGGGGCCCAGGGCTGGTGATGCCCGATGATAGCGCTGGGTGATGTACATGTTCTGGAACTCCAAGAGCCGGCTCAGGGTCCACCTGACGTCCCTCAACATGGCATCCCCGTCATCATCCCCCTGTGGCCTCACTCAGGGCTTCGCATGCCTCCTCAGGACACCGCACGGTCCCTGGTGGGCACAGCGGCCTGTGCGTGTCTTGTGCCTGCCTGCCCTGCTCTGGGCTGGGAGGAGGCAGGAGCGGTGCTAACAGGCCCACAGGACTCTTCTCTCCTTCTCCCAGAACCTTTAGTGGGCCCTTGTGGTCATCATGGCCGGCACAGCTTCAACCAGGGCTCCGCCTCAGCTTACCTGATGCTGGGCCAGATGTGTCTTTGAGCAATTGTCCTGAGCACCACACGCTCAGTGCTGCTGTTGAACAGCGTCCCTGGCTTCTGCCCAGTTGTGACAACATTGCCGAATGTCCCTAGGGGCAGAAAGGCACTGCTGGGAACCCCGGGAAACTCCTCATTGCACATCTATGTTAAGAGAATAAGAAGCTTTGTCCCTCTTAGTTTTGCGAAGGGAGCCCTGCAAACTAAACTGACGAAAGACAGATGAACAGGATACAGATTTTCTTGATGCTGCTATTTTAATTTTGGTGTGTCTCCAAGAGTCTCCCAGGAAAGGAAGGGAAATACAAGGAAGCACTTGGGTACCCTGAGAGCTCAGAAGCCATGTTAGCAGACAGTGATGTGTTTGTGGAAGCGTGAAGGACGAGGGAAGAGGGTTGGGGCTTCTAGGGGCAGTGATTGTGGGTAGGTAAATATACGAGGGGAAAGTAAGGGAAGGTGGGGCGATTCCAGCAGATTCTAAGGGCGCCATCTCCAGGATGGGCCATTCCACCGGAGCCGGAGGAGACAGGCCACAAAAGGAAGCCATGCCCAGCTCCTAGGTTGAACGGGGGACGCGAGGAAACCTCCCTGCACCTCTGCCTCCTGGTTGCCTTCAGCTCAAAATACTCTTCATGCCAAAGTGGGGCATTCTGACCATCTGTGTCCACCCTCAAGTACTCTGGTGCCCAGCGTGGCTGATGTCCCCTGTCCACTGGTGTGTTGGCTCATGTCCTGCTGGCCAGGACCACTGGCTGTGCCTTCACATCCGTGCAGGAGGGAACTGTCGGCTCACGGAGGAATGGGAATGCCCTGTTCTGTGGCCCCAGCTTGGGTTTTCTTGTGGGAAGGGATGGCAGATGTCTGTTGGGTCGCAGCTGCCCTTTGGTCAGTTGGTCATCTTGCCCTTTCTGGATGGTGTCCACTGGGCACTGGGTCATGTCAGATGGACTCGTCAGACACTTTGTGTGGGAAGGAAGTTCCTTCCTTGTGATATGATACCCAAGTGTTTCTCATACCTCATTTTTGTTTTCTTTGATTTTTGCTTATTTTGATTTTTTCAGCCACCATGTTTAAATTAAATGTGGTTGAGTTGGTAAGGCTGCCCCCGAGGCCCCTCACATCAGTGCCCCATGCTGCCACCCTGCCGGCTTTGTCTCCCTGAGCTATCTGTGATGATGATGAAAGTCCTGGACGGTGGGAGAGCCAGGCACATCCTCGCCCGGTGTAGTCCTGGTCTGCATCCCTGCCCGTCCGTCTGCGCGGGGCCTGCGCATGCAGTCTTGGACGCTCCGACTTACAATATGCTTCAACATCTGCTGCCAAAGCCAGCCGCCGACTGTCTCTGTTCTTAAGATCTTCCAGGGCCATGTTTGCATGTTTATTTCTATGCAAATGCTGAGTCATCTGGTCTAGTTAAAAACACACACAACACAACCGAAACACACTGCTGGCTCCTGCGTGGGGACCGTATGCAAGGTGCAGCCTGAGCGAGCGGCACGGCTTCTGGTCCAGCAGGGTGCACTTTCACCTGCTTCCTCTCGCCCTGCTTTTGACCTTTCACATAGGCTTTGTGTCGTCATGTTGGTACAAGAGGTCTCCTAAACAAAGGACCTGGAGGCTCACCCTTTGCTCTCTGCCCTTGCACGATTCACTGCCGGGTGTGTGTGTGAGCTCCTTGGCAGTCTGCTGGGACTGGGGGACTGGACTGTGTCCTCACTTCTAGTCTGAGGAGCCGTGTATGTGTGTGTGTATGTGTGTGTGTGTATGTGCAGTGTGCATCTGGGTATGTGCAGATATGCAAGCGTGCACATGTGTGCATGCTTGTGTGGGTGTGTGTTCATGTGTATTGGGCATGTGTGTGTAAGCACATATGTGTAAGGGACGTGTGTTCTTGAGTGCATGTGTGTCAGGGGCCCAGCATGTTTGTGTGTGTGCATACCTGAGCACGAGTGTCAGGGGCCCAGTGTGTGTGCTCGGGTGGATGTGTGTGTCAGGGCCCAACCCTATGCTTCACCTTGAGGGGCTACAGAAGAGCCGAGAGTCCAGGGAGAGGTTCTCTGTGCCCCTCCTCTGCTCAGAGCAGACCCTTCCAAGAGATGAGCCCTGCGGCTCCTTGGGGGAGGAGACCCTGGCAGGTTGAGCAGCCACTGAGGAGAAGCCAAGTGGACCTGTTGCCCAGTCGTTCCCCCACTCACTGTCCCATGGAAGTCTTTACCCTCTCCTCCCTGAAGGGAAACAGAGCCCCCAGTTAACTGGGGACGTGACTCGGAGATGGAATGTGTGCTCAGCGTGCACGAAGCCCTGGGTCCCAGCACCACACAGCCACAGGAAGCCCTGATTCTGTTTCTCTGAGCCCGTTTTGTGAGCTCCCGAGCAGACCAGTGAAGAAGCTCTCTCCTCTGGCTAACCTGCCTGTGGACAGCAGTCCCTGTTTTTCCTGTGGTTCTCTCCTTCATCTGGATTTTAATGTCTGTTATGACCCTTTCTTCTCTGCCTCCAGGGCCAGTTTCTCATTATCATTCTTATTTTGTGTAGCCCTCATTTTCTTTTCTTGTTTAGATTTGCTAATGCTGTCTCTGTTTTGTTGTTTCATTTTATTTTAATTCTAAGAATCAGCTTTTGGATTTATTTACTGATCCTATCATTTTCTGTTTCCCAGATCATGGCTCCTTAAGTCCTGCTAAATCCTCCCCCGGCTTAGCTCAGTGGTATTTCATGGATCTTGAGTTCACTGTCCACCTTGGCTGTGTCTGCCCTCTAGCTCACCAACAGGTGGCAAGGCTGGGGTTTCCCGGAGCTCTGTCTCCACTGCACCCAGTCCCTCGGAGGATACTGGGAGTTGGTGCTTAGTGGGCGAGATAGTGAAAGATGAGTGGGGTCTGGCCCTGGCCATGCCCACAGAAGAGCAGGTGCCCCTCGGGGAGAAGAAGGCCCTATGCACGATCGTCTTTGCACACCACGTCTCTAGCTGCTCGAGGTGGCGTCAGGGGTCTGAGCAAGGAGTCACGTGAGGCTCATCTTCCCAGAGAGGCAGGCAGTTACCTGGAGAATCAGTGTGCACTTGGCCATATCCACACCTGGGTCTCCTTCCTGAATGGCACTGTCCTCACCACTGCTGGCCAGTGCTCTGTAAAGAGAAGATACGTTGTAGGAAGTGATAAGCGTTAGAAGTGAGGCTTTCTGGTCACCATGTGGATTCAGTGTCTGGCCGGGTTGCACTGTGAGCCACATCTTCTCTTCTGCACTTAGGCAGCTTCCTCTGAGGCACAAGCAATGTGTGCAGTTGCCCACGGGTGCTTGGGATGCTTTGGGACACCCACACTGGGGTGGCAGCATGGACTGTGCTGTCGGGGCTGTGCTTTCCCCCAGGGAGCATCCCTCCCGTTCTCACACATCTGGGTGTGTGCTGTTGGCACATCCAGCTCTGGTGCCCAGGGACTTGTGGCCCTGAGACCTCCACAGGGGCACCCTGTCCTTAGTCCATGTCCCTCTGTCTGTGCTGTGCTTTCTTCCTGGATGCAGCCACACCCAGCAATGAGAGCACATTCTTCTCTCCTGCTCTGTACTCTGGTCTGCTCACAGGCAGTGAAACGCGGTCTCAGGGTCACACTCTGAAGAGTCCTGACAATGCACTGAGACTCAGCCCTCCTGGGATGCTGTGGCCTGTTGCCCCGTGGTGGCCCTGGGTCCGTCCCCAGCGGCACTGCCCGACTCTGCTATGTGGTGCTGGAACTGTCTGCAAGGCAGCAACAGCTACTGAAGTACCGTTTTGCCTGAAGCACACCACCCAAGTCACATGGGCGCTGCGCAGCACCTCAGAGCCCTGGCAGCTCTGGAGCCTGGGATCCGGCCCCACTCTGCTCCTCTCCTGACTAACTCCTCAGCATGGCACCCGTTCTGCCTGCACCTGGTCGGTCAGCAAGGCTTTGGTGTGGCTACTTTGCTTTTTGTCTGTTTGTTATCTTGCAAATTTAAACAAGGTCTTGATGTGGACCCAGAGGGGACACACACTGAAAGTCCAGCCTGGACTCCCGTGTCGGGTCGGGTTGCCTGGGTGCCCTTGCAATGAGACCATGGAGGAGCTCTGAGAGGACCTCATGGCCTCCTGGAGCACAGTGGATCCCCTCAGCATGGTCACACAGGTAGGGCCCCAGCTTCCTCACACTGTGCCCTGGCTGCTCCCTGTGCTGGACTTCCCGGGAACACTGTTTCTCAGGCCTGGGCCTTGGACGGAGGAGCCCCACGTGGCTTGGCTTCAGCCTTCAGCCCCAGGGCTGCAGACACCCCAGGGACTTCTGACTGCACCACAGAGAGGACTTGTAGGACTCACAAGGAAGTGTTGGAGATCATTACTCACATGCTTAGTGGCGGTGGCTGGCAGGTGCCATGGAGAGCTGACCACAGCCACAGCAGGAGAGCATGTGGGCTGGGCTGCAGGCCCACTGTGTGCAGATCTGCTCCAAGAGGTGTGAGCTCGCTCCCTTACAACCAAGGTCTCTGCTCAGAGTCTCTCCCCAGGATTGGAGAGAAGGGGGGGACACTTCCCTCCCTGCCTCCCTCCTCCTCACTCTCTGGAGGCCTTCTGGCTGGCCTGCAGCTTTCCCGTTACTGATGGGTGGACACGCAGATACAGGCAAGCCTCTTGAGCATGGAAGTTGGAAGCCATCAGCCATGTGGATGGGGGGCTGAACAGTGTTGGAATAGATGGTGTGCTGGCTTTGTCCCCATCCCAAGAGTGGACTGAGGGAGGGGGCTCAGTGTGCCTGCAGACAGTGGCGGGCAGGAGGCTGGTGTCCCCCACGGCTTGTCCAGTGGGGCCTACTATGGGTTGGAGACAGGTTTGGGGGACTAGCTGCGGGGCCTTCAGCCCAGGATTGCCCCAGCCCTCCTGACTGATCTGCAGTTCCTGAACCGTCCTCGAGTTGATTTTGTCATCTTGAATTTTGGAAGCTTCATCACGCCCAGGTTTTCACATCCTCAGTGTGGGACTGTGTGCAGCCTCGTCTGAGAAGACCTCGTTCTGTCTCCCTTTCCCAGTTCTCATTTTGAGCATTAGATTTTCTGAAAAGAATTTTTTTCTTCCAGTCAATTATCTGCAGTTTAGAAGCTCCACTCTGGGTTTTCCTTTACTTACATAAGAGCTCAGACAACCAGTGCAGGCAGAGTCTGTGGTCACGAGACAGCAAAATCAGAGTTTGAAAGCCCAGCCCGAAACGGAGGCACAGCTACTGGAGAGACGCCTGTGCCTTAACTCTCAGGCTCAAGACCAAGCCAAACCTTAAATATCACACTCAGATATCTCACCGCGCACCCAGTAAGAAGAAAGCTGGCTCATGTCGCTGCCAAAGAGCCGCGGGAGGGTACCTAGGCCACCCATCCACACACGTCTCAGCGAAGAGCAGCCTTAACTGAGATTAGCACAAGGAGGGACAGAGCAGCCCTAAGGGGAGAGAGGCAGGAAGGGGGAGACCATGCCCCCACACTTGGGGAGCAGACCCACGGCTGAGCAGGCGGAAGGCGCCAACGCACACCCAAAGATGAAGACACGCGGCATGCGCTCTACGTGAAGCGTCCCGGGGCTGCGCCTTCCTCGCCCTCGGGTCGCAGCATGCCAGTCTCCATAGCACACGTGGGGACAGTCCAGGAGCCGTCTACCCACCCAGAGAACCAGCCCAGTTTCACAGGGAAAATATGAGAGATGTTGGAAGACAGGAGACCCAGCCTAGGAAAAGGAGAGCTTTGGCTCAACTCGAGGAGGGGTGGGGTGGAAATGAAAACACAAGCCCACCTGCTGCATGAATATCTTAAATAAAACGTTAGCCGGTGACACCAGCAGCACAGAAAACTGCAGTGTGCCATCGGAGTCCACCATTCAACACCCAAGTCTGCTATTCTCATTCAGCTCACTACTGGCTCAGAGGGAAAAACAGAATCACCCCAGAGGTACCGAAAGGGCATTTGATCAAATCCAGCAGCCTGCCTTGATCCAAGACTCTGAGTAAATGAGGGGCACATGGGCACAAGAGCCCGCTTCATGGCACCACTGTGCCCCGCGAGTCAGGAGGGGGCCGCGCTCCACGCCAACCTGATGCCATTTGAAGCAGGAGGGGTCAGGGTGAACCCCGGGGGAGAGTGTTGAGCTGCCCAGGTAGGATGCCCTGGAGGGTGCTCTGGACACCTGGGAGCACTGATCCAAAGCAGAGTGCCTGGCAGGCCAGGCACCAGGTTAACTGTGCCCATGGCAGGAAAGATGAGACTTGTCTCCACTTAGAAAGGCGCAGATGAGAGCCCAGATAGGAGCCCAAGAGCGGGCAGGAGAGAGATTCCCAAAGAAACTTTACGTGTTCCTGAAGCATAGGTGTTAGGAGGCTGGAGAATACAGAAATACCCATGTTTTGGGGTAGAAGACTCAATGCTGTGAGGTGACCATCCTCCCTAAGGGCCTGTGCACTGGTGGACCTGGGAGGACCATGTGAGGCAGCTCAGGTGTGCCAGAAAAGGAAAGTTCATCCTCTGGTTTGAGAAATGAATACATGTGAATCTGTGAACGTCTGCAGCAGGAGCGAGGACAGATGGACCCCAGCTGACAGCAGCCCATCACCAGGTTGCGTCCTGCAGCCGGCAATGCCAGACCCGGATGACGTGGACTGCACTGCACTCCTATACCCAGTCCATCCTGGAGAAATCAACAAGCTGCAGAGAAAGGCACTTGAGTCTAGAACCTTCCAGCAGAATGCAGGACTGCAAACACCTCTCATGGGCGAGGCCGTGGGACGGACACAGAGCCCAGGGAGGCAGCGTTGGCCCCGAGCGACCTCTAAGATCTCCTCTTCCCGCAAACCAGCAGAGGGAGCAGTCCAGGGCCAGCACAGCAAAAGCACCCGTTTCCTCATAGGCTCCCGCACATCAGTAAGGACAGCTTGTCAGCGGTGACCTGACCGTGGAGAAGTGGGTCAGCTGGGTGTTCCTGGAACCCAGGAGGTGTAGGTCAGAGGCTGAGGGCTGGGCTTCCACCAGGGTGAGGATGATGCTTTCTCCCAAGTCTCCCAACGCACGTCCTGAGGCAAGTGAGGCCAGCTCTTGGGCCTGCCAGTCAAAGTCCTCATCCTAACACTGACTGGGCCCTGGTGTGTGCTGGCCCTGGACAGCTCCTTGCGAGTCTCACCACAGTGTGTGAGGTGACACTGCTATTCCAGCTCCGTTCCCTAGAGGAGCTGGTTTTCTGTCTAACTGTGAGGTTTGGGCACAGCTATTCCTCAGCTGGCAGCCGAGGAGCACCCGGGTCTGGTCATCCCTGACCAGAGATGTGGGCAGGCTGGCTTCCAGGACAGGGCCTGTGTTCAGGACTGGGTGGAGCCCTTCTCAGTGCAGCTGCTGCTCAGAGGGCAGCTACTGCCTCCGGAAAGCCAGGCCGGGGCAGGCCGGGGCTGCGCACTGCATGCAGGGCAACTCCCAGTGCTTGGTTGGGCAGGGGTAGGTCTTCACTGGTGTGTGTCCAGCCAAGCAGCACCAGGTGCCACGGCCAGTCCCCTCAGGTATGCCTGAGGCTCCAGCTTGTGGCAAGGCCCAGTTGAGAGCTCTGTGGAGGCCTATGTGGCTGACAGTGGGCAGAAGAGGGCCCTCCAGTGCACAACTGCCCCCTTAAAGAAGCAGCCACCTTTCCACCCTGCACATCTGTGAAGTCATCTCCTACCTCTTCACCTCCTCCCTCAGGTGCCATGGCAGGAACATACCTTTAGGAAATGGGTGTGTTGGGGTGAAGGGCCAAGGTCTGGGTGCAGAGCCCATGGGGGCCCTTCAGGGTCGAACAGCCATCCCAAGAATGTTGTGTTGGCATAGTCAGGGGTAGCCCATGGGTCCAGGTCAGCCAGCCCATGGGGCCCTGTCCCAGCCAGAGCTGTAGCTCACAGGCCATTCCCAAGGGAGTTGTGATATGGATGCCCCAAGTGGCCACCTCGCTGCAGTCTAGTTTGTCTGAATGGAGGATGGGGACTTGCGTCCTCAAAGAAGTTTCTACAGAGTGGTGGGTGTGGCTGGGCCAGGCCTGGGCTTCCCCAGAGATCTGATCCCCTGGGTCCTGGGGCCCAGGACCCACATGGGACAGGGCTGTCACAGCTGCAGATGCTGGTTGGGGACGTGCCTCAGCCTGCATTGGCCCTCTACTGCCAGGGGGAGGTCACCCCATCTCCTCCACACTGTGGCTCCTGGAGGCTTCCTACAGCCAGGAGCTGGCCTACAAGCAGGGCACAGCTGCATGTATGCAGAGAGCAGGGGCACGGGCAGGCAGAACCCCAACTCAAGGGCTCAGGACCTCCATGTGACTGTGGGGCCACAGATCCAGCTGGCTCCTGCCCTCTTTTACATCCATGATGAGAAGCTCAGGCCACCAGGGCTGAGTTTCTTCACCCATGAATCAGGGACCCCACACGAGTCCAGGGCTGTGGCTGGGGACCCCACCTATGTGGAGAGCTTCCAGTTCTGACGCTGAGCTCTGACCAGAGGCTGCCTGTGTGCTGTTCATCGCTCTTAAGAACTGGCCTTGACAGCATCCTGGCCACTGCCCTTCTTGCATTCAAGAAATGAGACTCCTCACCTCTATCCAATCTCTGCATCCACTCTGGGGAGTCATGGGCCCTCCTATTTCAAGGTACCCTTTTCTTGTATCTCCCCCCTCTTGGAACAGCCTGGTTGTTGAGGACACCTCCTGTTGTTTTCTGAGCACCAAGACCAGCAGGCAGCTGTTGAAATGCAGGATCAGCTAGCTGTGCCAGGACACACGGATCTGAGAGGAAAATGCCACGATGCTACCCAACAAAGTCGGAGACTGTTGGGCTGGGGATGTGGCTCAAGCGGTAGCGCGCTCGCTTGGCATGCGTGCGGCCCGGGTTCGATCCTCAGCACCACATACAAACAAAGATGTTGTGTCCGCCGATAACTAAAAAATAAAAAATATTTAAAAAAAAAAAAGTCGGAGACTGTTGAGCAGTTGGTGGTGATGGGCTGCTCTGGGCTCTGCCCTCCTGGGCACCCCATGCCCCCCTTCCTAGACAAGGGAAATGGCCCAGAGGACCCGGCGCTCACCCCTGAGCCCCAGCACAGCCTCGGGCCCTGAGGGCTCTGTCGGTGCGTCTCCCCGACTCCCTGCCCACTTGGCCTCTTACTCACAAGGAAGACCGATGTCTGGCCAAGGCTTGCAAGGTGGTGAGGTGGTTGGACTTGCACAGAGCTTGTGTGTAGACTTCTGGGTGCTCCAGAGGGTGATGACCAGCTGCGGGGTGGATACCATGGAGCCCTGCAAGCCCCGTGTGGGGCCAGACCATGCCTCCTGCAGGTCTTCGGCCATGTGGTGGTATGGGTGGTGTGGCCAGGGTGGCCGTGGTGACCTCTGGGCGGGTCTGGAGCTTCCCCCTGGTCCTCTTGTCACTGAGGTGGACAAGCAGGCTGGTGACAGGGCTAGGGACCTCTCAGGGTGTGGCAGCACACCTGCAGGAGGGTGGGGAGAGTAGACATGGCTCGTGTTCCCTGAAAGCACCTACTTCAGCACTGGCCACGGTGTCTCCTGCTGGGCCCTCCTGGCCTGCAGAGGGGCCTGCACCCCTTCCCTGTACCCTGTGCTCCCCTTTGACCTGAATGCCCCTGTGGAACCCAGGGGTAGGTGGACACTGCGTGGACATGACTTGGGTCCTGCTGTAGCCAGCCCATCACCCTGTGCTGCCTCCCCTTCCTGCTTGGCTGGATGCAGCTCTTTGTGGGTTCTGTTTCTGGAGAGCTGCTGGTCACGGCTCTCCTTCCTGGCTGACCTCTCTATCAGGCTTCTGAAAAGGGTGACCTAGTCTTCTCATCCAGTAGACTTGGGTCGGTCAACTTCAGGGTGGGAGTTTTCACTTAGGAGACCCTACAGTGCAGGGAACTTTGTCCCCTCACTGGGGAGCTGCCCCTTAGTCAGAGGGCCAACTTTGTGTTCCCTCAGGGCCAGGCCTGGCCACGCTATGTCAGGGGAAAGTGGGCACTTCTTATGTCGCCATTTGAGCAGCAGCCCTGGCTGGTGGTGTGGTCAGGAGAGGCCACACACTGAGCCTGCTGACCCAAGCCCCAGAGGGACCAGGCACAGCAGCTGGGCAGACCCTGTGTGCCAGGTTGTGTGGGTGGAGGGACATGGCAGAGGCTCTGCTCACTTTACATGGGAGCATTCTGGGCTCTCCCGCCTCCAGCTGCCTCTGGCCCACGGGGTGGACCCTTCCTGGGCACCAACCTGCTACACCTTCAGGTCAGCTGGCCCAGGCGTGACTTGTAGTCCTCTGGGACATTTCCTCAAAATTGTGCAAAGCCATGGGTCTGCTCGTGGCACCGAGGCCCACTTCTGATCTTCAGGGACAGGCATGCCACACCCCCCTGATGTGAGGCTGTGCATGAAGAAGGATGTGGACCGCATGTGCTTGGAGGGCAGGAGCTGGGTCTGTCACCTGGGCTGGGAGGGGTCTCCACCTGACTGTCACCTGCCTGGGTTCTGCACTCCTTTTACTCAGAGAAGGTGTTTGGGGCTCCTGCTGTAGGAGAGGGCCCTCTGCAAAGCCAGAGGCCCAAGGGAGGAGCCCCCAGCCCAGTCAAGTGGCTCCTTATGAAAGGCCCTAGGGCCAGATGTCCCACTTGCAGGGACACCCCAGATGGAGCCCAGAGGGTCCCTTCGAGGGAGAGGGCCCACCTGCAGTCAAGAAGGGGGTGGGGTGGCAGCAGCAGGCACCTGGCCCAGATTTGCTCAGAGAGGGAGGAAAAGGCACTTGCTACTGCCTACAGAGCCCCAGCTTTTATTTTTAAGCTCTTTGAAAAGGTGGAAAAGATGACGTCACCAGTGTGTCAGAGCAGCAGGAATGTTGGACTGAAGTCACCAAAGGCAGACAGAGGACAAAGGTTCTACACAGACCAAAGCCACTGCCTCTGGGTGCCCTGGGGACCCCCAGACACCTGTCCTGAAGGCCTCTCACCTCCTCCTGAGGATGTGGGGCTGGTGGGAGCAGGGGAGTGGGGGGGGGGCTTCTCTGTGCAACCCCACTGGAAGGTCTCCCAGCAACAGCAGAGCTAGGGCAGGCTCACTGGCCAGTGTCCTCTGAGAGGAGCTGTCCTCTGGAAGCCAGGGAAGTGTGTCATGAATACGAATACCTCTTCAACGAGCTGGAAAATGAAAGCAGCCCCTGTGTTAATTTTAAACAAGTGGCATCAGAGCATCACAGGAAGGTGGCCCCAGCCAGCCCCGGTTCCCTGACGGCCCTATTGTTGAAATGTAAGGGAACCTTCTATTATTTGCTGAAATATTCATAGCAGTATGAAAAATTAAGCATTAGTAATTTGTTTTGTATTCATTATTTATTAAGCTTATTTTTCTTTTGGTGAGGAGTTTCCAGTCTTTTCCAAGAAAAAAAAAATGGGCAAGAATTACAGCCCTTGTATTTTGAGCTATGGAAATTAAAATTTGAATGATGTCCGTGTCCAAAAAGAAAACCGAAGAAAAAAAAGTGTTTATAAAGCAGATAGATTGAAAATGAGCAATGAAGGAACTTTTTGTTGTTCGTTTTATAAATGTAAATTTTGTTCAGATACCTCCCCAAAGTTCATTCTGAGCCTGATTGGCCCCTGGGCAGTCACCTCCCCTGCATGGTGGATGCCCGGGCTTGCTCATGGTCATTCCTTCCTCTTGCTCTGTGCCAGTGTCCAGGGTCACAGGGAACAGCCCTGATAGGTGCAGAGAGAGGCAGCCTGCTCCTGCAGGGGAGTGAGAGGCCTGGGTACAAGTGGCCCCAGGCAACCCTGCCCTGCCAGCTCCCTCCCTCCAAGATGTCCCAGAGCATCAGAAGGAGGAGGAGTGGCCATGGGACCGTGGGAAGTGGGGGTAAAAGAACACAGGGTGATTCTCTCGGGATAAGGGGCCAGGAGTCTGAAAGCAAGGAGCTTGCAGGGCTGTAGGAGCAGGTCCTTCCTCAGCCACCAGCCTCTGGGGCTGCAGTCTCCTTGGCTTGCGGATGACTCATCTGACTCTGCCTGTCCCCGCTTGGCTTTTCCCTGGATGTCCCTTTGGGCCTCAGATCTCTTCCCCCAGTCTCACGAGGACCCCATCTTCACACTTAGGGCCTACCCTAAATCCAGAGTGATCTCACCTGGAGACGCTCAACCTCATTATGTCTGCAAAGATCCTCTTTCCCAATTGGCCCCGTTGGACGGGCGTGGGGCCCGGACTGGGCATGTCTTACAGGATTCCCTCTGCACCTCGGGCACAGGCACAGGTTGCTGGGTGCTGAGTCCCAGCTTGTTCCAAGACTCTGGTGAGGAAGAGACTGATCAGAATGCAAACGAGAGGCTGCCACGTGAACAGGTTCCCAGGACATCCCCGGTTCAGGTTGGCAGCAAGGGACAGGAAAGGCCTGTGGGCCAGCGTCCTGTGGGGGTTCTGCTTCTGCTATGGAAAGCACACGCAGCAAGAGAGCAAGCACCACTGAGAGGGTTGGAGACCCAGATGAGCCAGTGCTCTGAAATTCTGGGCCCCGAGCTGAGGATACACGGGGCTTTTATAGGACATTCGACATCATTTCTTAACCATGACAACACTGGTGGATTTGAATTCTTGTCCTAGGTGACCAAAGACCACGTACAGGGATTTACGATAAGTAGTTCACAGGTGCAGAACAAAGACATAAACTCCTGAGAGTGTTATCACAAAGTGGCCTCAGGCCCAGCCTGAAGTTACAGTGTAGACAGCAGTTGATTGGCAACAGTACCTTACAATTCATACCAGCTATGAAGTGATGCGGCTACATTCCTACAGAGCTCAGACAGTTACAAAGTACAGGCAGTGGCTCTTCATCAAGATGTTCTTATCATTTTGTTTTGTATCAGGTCTGGTTCCTCCATCACAGTTCAACAGGTCTGAGAAAGATTCCTGGGGTCTGAGGAAGGGTTTCATGTCACTTGTTGTTGTGGTTTTTTGTCACTTGCTGTTGTGGTTTAATCTCAAACATACACAGAAGCTACAAGAAATGACCTTACACGAAATGACCATTGTCCTGTTCACCCAAATCCACGCTGCTTCCAGTGCCCCTGATGGTTTTACCCCACTGCTCTGCTGACCTGTGAGTGTGTGTGAGTGTATGTGTGCAAGTGTGTGGGCATGTGCATGTGCGTGTGTGTGAGTGTGCACGAGTGTGCGTGCGTGCCCCCTAATCTCTGTGGAAGCAGGTGGAAGACTGAGGACATCATGACAGTGTCGGGCCAAACACTGAGTGTGCTTTTCCCAACAAGGGCAGATTTTCTCAGGAATCAGAAGTCAACACTGTTGGAGTCCAGCCCAGAGTCCATGCTCTGAGTCCATCCACTGTGCCCAGGTGTGCTCTGTGGGGCCCTCCTGCACCACCTGGTATCTAGACCTCAGGTTCCTTTCCATTCCGTCCCTGATCTTGGGCCGTGGGCTGTTTCCCAGCCCTGCTTTGTGTTTCTGGGCTTGGTGTTTGCAGAGTGTGGGTCTGCTGTCCTGTGGTACCCTCCCGTTGGGGTGGACATTCTGATTTTCCCCTTGAGCCTGTGACAGTTTTGGTAGATTGCATCTTTCCAGGGGTTTGCCTTCACCCATTATTAGTGGAAGTCCTTCCCTGCCTTTCCTGGCTTCCCCTTAGGGCTGGGGGTCTTTGGACCGCCCCTTCATTTTTGACACTGTAATTGATGCTTTCTCTTTCTATCCTGGTCCACCTTATAGGGATTTGTCAAGACTGTATTGATCTTTAAAAGGACTAAGTTTCGATTTTCTCAATTTGCTCTTTTTATCTGTTTTCCATATTATTGATTTCTGTCCTTATTTCATTACTTCCTTGGCTCTACTTATTCTTTAATTTCTTAATTCCCCTCAGTTTTGCAGTTCCAGCCAGAGGAGTTTGGGTTCCTGACCCTGGTTAACTTTGTATGCCAACTGACTGGGCTGAGGGGAGCCCAGTGGCTGGAGGAAGCGCGACCTCTGAGTTGTCTGTAAGGGCATTTCTGGAAGAGAGAGGATTTGAACTGGTGGCCTGAGGGAAGAAGAGCCACCCTCACCCACATGGGTGGGCAGCATCCTGTGTCCTGGGGGCCTGAGCAGACAGAAAGACAGAGGAAGAAATGTTGCGAGGATGTTATCAGCTTTGGCTCTCAGCTCTGGTGCTAACAGTTATCAGAGGTCCCCGGACAATGGGTGTCCTGGGTACAGGCATTGGATAATTGCAAAATGTTCTTAGCACTGCAGCAAGATAGCTGCAAAAATGTTTCTTCTAGCTCTGTATCTTTTTAGTGCACAAAGAAGCCTCTGACAACTTACAAGCCTAGAACAATTCACAACCCCTTACAGCTCCACTTCCTGATTCTGAGACTTTATGATAAACTTGCAGAGCTAGTTCTGGGTCACTTTTCCTCCATCAGAGTGCAGTGTCCCACTTGGACCCACCTCTTGTGAAAATACCCTGTGTCTTCTTTGTCTCCGTGTTTTTATTCATCTCCTGTTGATACTGAACAGGTAGTGACCGACTTCCTACTGACATCGATTTAAAATCAATTCCTCTGTGATCCAAGAACACACCACATGGTTTCAATGTTTTGAAATACATTGAGATTTGACTTTGGCTCAGTGCCTCCATTGTTTAGGCAAGGGTTCAAGGTGCAGAAAGTGTGTTCTGGGCCTCTGGTGGTGCTTCACCAAGGTCCTGAGGTGAATGTGGATGGTGGTCACTTAGAGTTTTAGCCTAATGCTGATAGCGCCAGTTACCCTGAGTCCTTGCTTCCCGAATGCTGAAGTATAACACCAGTGAAGCACACTGAGGCAAGTAAAGAGTGAAAAGCAAAAGGCTTTATTAAAGGATAGCAGAAAAGACTTCCCCTCCCAGGAAGAGGGGGCCCAAAAGGCGAAATCCGTGGGCACGGGAGTTCCTCTCCCTTCTATATCTAAGGTCTTCTTTTGTTCTTCTACATTTCTGACTTTATTTTGCTTATCTCCCTCTATTCTGCACATGGTGGGGGATGCAGGTGGGAAGGCCACAAAGTGGAAGACAGGTGGGCCACTGGGGTGGGGGAGTGAAGGGGCAGGAAGGACCTAGAGTGATTTGATTAGCATCTCCCTGTCTTGCTGGGAGCTGTTTCATTAACAGTTCTTTGGGATGGGCCTGGGCCTTGGAAACATTAACATTTCAGTCTCCCAGGTGCTGTTGTGGTTTCCCAGGCTCAGATGGACTCCATTTTCTTTATTAGACTTGATATTAGACCCGATTTACCTAACTACACTAACGACCTGTCTTTAAATCTGGCTTCATTGCTTCATCTGCTTGTTCTGTGAATTAGTAAGAGAGGTGTGTTTAAATATCCATTATGATTGAAACGTGTCTATTTCCCCTTTTAATTCTCATTATTGCTTTATTATTTTGAAGTACTTTTATTAGTGCATACATATTTGTGATTCTTATGCCTTACTGGTGAATGGGCTCTTTATCTCTGGTAGTACTCCTGGTCTGAACTGTTTGTCTGATATTATTAGTAAGTAATTAATATTAATTTGCGCTAGATATTTTGTGTTTTATTATTGGCATTTTTCTTTTTTCATCATTTTTCTCTCAAATGATGTCATTTTGTAGTTAAAATAATATCTCCTAAATAGCACAAAAAGCTGTTTGATTTTTTTTTATGTATTCAAATCTAGTCTGACAACCTCTGCCTTTTATTTAGGGGAATTAGTCCATTGATATTTCATGTAACTACTGATGTGGTTGGATTTATGTCTATCACTTGGTCATTCGTTTCCTTGGCCTCTGTTTTTGATTCTTGATTCCTTTTTTCCTGCCTCCTTTAAAGTTAATTGAATGTATTTTAGTTAACCTAGTGGGTTTCTACCTTTACACAGCTCTCAGAATCAGGATGTAAACCCTTAACTTGTCAGCTCAGCCTAAGTGTTCACCCACATCACCAGAGCCTGAAGCCCCTTTCAGCAGGGCAGCTCTGGGGCCACCTCCGGGTCCCTCCTGCCTCTGCTTCAGGTGTCTTAGATCTGCTTGCACCATGAACTCTGAAACAATGTGCTGTCATTTTGATTTTGAACAGCCACATGTCTTTTAAATTACGGAGAGTAAAGCGATAGTCCTTGACCTTCCCTCACATGCTACCACTCCTTCATGCTAGCCGGGGAGACCTGTCCCCCGCCTCCACCCTTCAGCCTCTGCTGTGCTGCATCTTGTGATGCGAGTTTCTGGTTCCCGTGCCTGAACACTTGCTCATCTGGAGACAGGCCTGTTTGTCTTTGTTTTCTGAAGCTGCCCGCTGGGCCTAGGGCTCACATCCCTTGAAGCTGCTCTTCTCTTCTCTGGAGAAAGCAGGGTCTCACTTTACTCTGGCTGCTTCAGGGTTGTGTTGTGTTTTTCAGGAGTTTGACAGGATGTGTTGAGGCTGGGGTCTTTGTACTTATTCTGCATTGGCTGTGCTGGGCTTCTTGGATTTGTAAATAAATTTTCATCAAATTGAGGAAACTTTCAGCCCTTCTCTCTCTGAAACCTTTTTGCTCCATGGTCTTTCTACTTCTGGGACTTGGAATGCATGTCTGTTAGGCCACTTATGTTATCACCCTGCATGCATTTTAAAAACCGTTTTTTCTCTCTGTTCTTCAGGTTGGGTGATTCTTCTGATGTGGAGAGGCACTGGGGGGAGGGTGGCGGGGTTGGAGTCAGAGCTCTGCACCCATGGTGATGACGGAGCCCCATTCTGGCTGGGCTCACTCACAGGGGCTAGGGTTCTTTCAACTGCTGTTAGAGGCCAGGGCTCTTTGCTGCAACAGCCCACAGAGTGGGCCCCAGTCCTCCCAGCAGCTGGAGGAGCAGAGAGGAGCCCTTCCACCTGTAGCAAGGGGGACTTAAGCACATCCCTTCTGGGGGGCTTCAGCATCCAGAACACCAGGCTCCCTGTCGGAGGTGGCCGTACAGGCTGCCCCAGATGGGCTGGGTGCCCTGAGGCACAGACAGAGGCCAGCACCTTGCTCTGCAGCCTCCCAGGGCAGGCTGATGCCACATGACCACTCCTGCCAAAGGGCGTCCCCATCCTTGGAGGGGGAGGCCACCTGGCTTGGGTGGTCCAGCTCCATCCCACAAGCTCCAAGCTTCCAGGGTGGGAATGATCCCTCCCTTGGCTGTGCTGACCTCTGGGAGCAGCTCTGGGCCTCCGTTGGCTCGACCTCTCCCTGGTGCCCCCTTCAGTGAGCAGTGATGTCAGGGGGCCACCTGAGTGTTCTGCTGTCTGGGTGGCCAACCAGGTGGCCCCACCTGTAGCATACTCCGACTGCCGCCAGGGGGTGGCCACGGGCCAGCCCAGCTCTGGTCTGTACTGGCCTCCTCCTTCTTTCTGCTTCCTCTCTCCTCCTCCTCCCACTCCTCCCCTCCTTCTCTTCCTCTTGAGGATTCACCTTAGACTTAGCCAAGGTCCCTGCCTGTGTTATGTAAGCCCCTCCTGCCACTGGACAGATCCCTGTACAAATGAAGCTTGTCAGGTGCTCTTACCTCCTGTCCTGCAGGGCGGGTTGCCTCACCTCAGAGCTATTGAGAGCCACATGGTACAACCTTACACACGGGCTCCCTGGCCAGGGGGGATTTGGGGGCCACCTGGGGGGCAGCAGGACCTGCTTGGCTTTTTCTGCAATGGCCTGGTTTTAGCTGTGACATGGGAAGATGCTGTGGGAAACAAGGTGGGTTCCGGCACAAACAACTCAGGGCCAAGTTCAGATAAGAGTTTTCATGTTCCGAAGGCCAGTGAGTCTGGGCGCCAACCGGGTGGTCTGGTCTGGGTGCCCTGGTGGGGGGTGTTGCTGGGGAAGAGACCTTTCTGAGGTGGAGACCTTTCTGCTGGCCATAGGGGTAGGAGGCCAGAGGACTGGGGGAGGGGTCTAGAAACCCAGGCAGAGCTGAGGAGGCCTGAAGGCAGGCGAGGACCAGGGCACATCCTGGAGCAGGGCCCTGGAGCCGGGGGTCTTATCAGAGGACACCCTGCAGTACCCAGGGGCAGCTGAGAGGCGGGCCAGCAGGAAGCACTAGGCCCAGTGCTTGCTGAACCAGGCAGAGCTCTGCAGAGCTGGGGAGGGGGTAGTGCTGGTCCTTGTGTACTTCCCTGCCCATGACAAGCCAGCCAAGGGCAGCGCCCAGGTGTTGGCCAGAGTCCAAAGCCCCGTCTCTATCTATGAGAGCTGCCCTTGCAGGTTGATTCCCAGGAGCAGAGGTGGTGAGGGAGCTGGCTGGGACACCAGATGTTTATTTGGGTCAGCACTGGGACCAGGGAGGAAAATGGATCACGTTGTGGAGCTGTGGCCCTCTGGGTCCCTGGATGCCATAGCCAAGTCCCCATGCCTGTCCCTGCGCCTGCCCCTGCCCCTGCTCCGTGGCCTGACCTGTGAGCTGACTCTGTGGCGCAGTCTGGTGGGGCTGGGGTGGGAGTGACCGTGGCCTTGATGGACCAGAGTCAGCCACACCTAAGTGAAACACAGTTTAATATTTTACTTAAGAAAGAAACTTGGAGCACAATAACCAGCAGCACCGTTAATGCACTTGTCTCTGGTTCCCCTTTCCTCTCCCTAGGACTAGAAGCTCCTCCCAGACCCGAGGCTTCTCTCTGGCTCTCCCACCTGTCTGAGGTCTGGATGGGTTGTTTTCCCCAAGGCCAATTCTCTTGCAAATTCACCTCTGCAAGGGCTGAGAATGCCGGCCTGCCGCCCAGGAACTGTCTTCTGGCTGGGGGGTGGGGGAGACTGTGGTGCCCTTATCACCCTTGGCTGTCTATCAAACGCCTGTGACTGCATCCCAGGGAACCTCCTGGACTGCTTTCCCAAACTGAGCCTACAACTTGCCCCTTGGAGGGGACAGAGTGCCTGGCTCACCAGAATGGGCAGCCAGTGCCCAGAAGCATTCTGGGGGGGGGGGGCAGGCACAAGGGGGAACTACCCCACTTCCCTCCATGCAGGTGTGGAAGAGCCCTGTAGAGGAGCCCCAAGGGCATCAGGCCACATGAGCTAAAGGACACTAACTAGACTGTCTAGGCACCGCAGTGCTGAAGTCACCTGGGTTGGGAGAGGAAGTAGGAAGGTCCCTGGACCCCAGGATGACCCAGCAAAGGAGCACACACACAACACAGATGCACATGTGAACACAGGCAGCATGCACACACTCACTGTGTGCAGATACACATGCACATCTACAAACACAGGTGCGAACATGTGCCTGTCAGCAAGTACACACATGCAAATGTACTGAGTGTGCATAAATACACACACACAAGGTATAAGCCCATACACACACATGCACACGAGGTGCACACACAACTCTCACTTGTGCTTCCTGGCTCTGACCCAAGGGCCCAGGAACAGCACCTCCCAGGGGCGTGCTACATACCCAGCCCCTTCCTGGCTTCTGCTGGGTCCTCCAGTGAAGGGAAGCTGGGCTCTGGACACGCGACTCCAGGGTCAGGGCAGAGAGCAGAGGATGCACCCAGACACCGGCTGGTCCAGAAAGCGAGCGTGTGCTCAGGCAGTGGGGCCTCATCCAAAGGGCTAGGTGCCAGCCCATGGGTACCCACTGACCACCTCTGGGGCCCTTGACTAGCAGTGACAGTCTCAATTCCTGAGACTCAGTAGACCCCACAGGGCCACCTGACAGAGCAGCAGGTACCTTGGCTGACAAGAGGGAGGCTCTGCCTGGCTGAGGAATTCCAGCGACAAAGCTCAGGAAGTCCCCACTTAGCAACAGACTGTGGATAATTGATGTAGGCAAGAGTCCTCCATGGACGGGGATCTGGCTGGCAGGAGATGATAAATGGGAAGCTCACCTAGTTTCAAAGCATCTCCTCAGAAAACAGGAATTAATTGCTTTTTAATTAATCTAGGCCACATGTATTAATTTTCTGTGGCTGCTGGAACAAATTACCTCAAACTTGTGGCTTTGAACAACAGAAAATTGTAATCGCCCTAATTCTGGAGGACAGACCTGACCCAAGCCTCCTGGTAGGGGTGGGTGTGTCCTTCTGGAGGTCTGGTAAGGACCCTTCTCAGCCTTGGAGGTGCAGGCGCCCCATCCGTGGCCTCCTCCTCCACCTCCCACCCCTGTGTGGCACGACCTCCAGCTCTTCCCTGTTCTAACCTCTGCCTCCTCCACCTAGAAGGGCTTGGTCATACTGAACCTGCAGGAAGTGGCCTCCCTCCGCGAGTCTGCTGTTTGTTTAGCAGCCTGCACTCTGTCTGCAACCTATTCCCTTTGCTGTGCAGTCCAACGCATGCCCAGGTGACCTTCTGCATGTGACCTCAGAGTGCTGCCTAAGGACAACACAGCTCAATGACTGTGGTGTTCTGCCATAAGCAAGTTTGAGAAAAATCAAGGTAGCCCAACCAATTCCTGATGCCCAGGCTCCAGACCCACTGAGACCCAAGGCCCAGGCCCAAAGGCTGCCTGGGGCACTGGCCTCAGGCCTGCGCTTCCCAGGAAATCACTGGGATGTGGGGAGAGATCTGATGAGGTTGTGGGCTGGAGGTTTGCCCTGGCCCATGGCTGCCCTGGTGTCCAGCTGTGCAGGGTGATGGACACACAGGGACAGACACTTGGTATCTCAGCAAGTCCTCAGTGGGTCAGGAAGGCTGATGACAAAGGAGCCCAGAAGGGATGGGGAGGCTCTGATGCTTTTGCAGCTTTCACGTAGGTTTCACTGACTCAAAATAAAGTTATACTAGAAGTATGCTGCGTGGGGTGAGAGGCAGGTGCCGCGTGTGCAGCACTCCCAGGGCCTCACAAGGTCCTTGCTCCTCTGTCCATGGAGAGGTCCTTTGTGGAGCATTTGCTGATGCTCACATCACAGAAGAGAATGGTGAGCATTCTTTTTGACCAAAACCAAGAGCCCGAGTGTGATTGAGAGCAGACCCCTACAGCCCCCAGGCTCGGGCATCTGATGAATTGCAAGGAAGAGCAGAGGTGGAGGAAGTCCGCAGACCAGAAGAACCGTAAGAGACAAGCACACCATGTGGAGTGTTTTGGATCCTGAGTCAAACAGACCCTGAAATAACAAGAATCAACACTGTGACAAACAGTGGCGGACCGGACCAGGCTTTCAGAAAGATTCTGCCAGACGTCTTGCAGGACCATTTTTGCCAGAGCCACGTCCTGCAGAGGAATATCCCAAAATATTCACAGATGAGAAACAGGGATGTGCTCAGAGCCCAGCTGGGGCCAGCAGACAAGCCAGCTCTGTCGGCTGGCATGGCAGCTGGACATCCAGGGCTGCTTGTGTCATCCGCTCCGCTATATCTGTTTGGAATACCCCAAAATACATGAAAAAGAGCCTGGAGGGGAGCATTGGAAGAGGCATGTGATCTGGGGGGGTCCTTAGCCCACAGTCACTTTAGAGTCACTTTATCATCAGAACCCTGAGCAGGTGGAACCCTCTGCTCCTCTGCCTCTGGCAGACTCGCAGGGGTGGGTGCCACAGGTGAATTCAGCTTGCCAACGTCCCCCTGAGGAGGCCTTGATGGAGAAGCTTGTGCTTGCAGATGAGCTGGGCCCAGTGTACTCAAGAAGGAAGGGGAACCTGGGTATTCTCAGCTGCAAGCTGTAAATGAACACAGGATTGCCAGCCAGGAGCCAAGGTGGTAGCTGGCGACAGCTACGTCGTGATCAGCTTCCTGCGGCTCTCAGCCATGGATGTCGACTGTCACGTGTGCCAGGGCATCCTCCTTGCTGTCCTGCTTGGACACTTCCTGTGATGTTCCCACTGATGGGGAGACTTCCAAGAAACTTGCTGTTTTAATGTTACCTTGGCAGGGCTGGCTTTTGAGCTCCCTATGTTTATTAACTTCTTTGTTCTGATTAACTTAGACTCTGTAGGTTAGCAGCAATGTAATCTGCTATTTAGACATTTAATCTGGTGGAAAATTGGCAGGGGTTTTCTCCTGCATTTAATTCTAATGCTTGGAGTTATTTAAAAGAATGTGTTCATCTTGAAGTTCATATCCTGAGTAAGTGCAGCTTTATAGACTCCACAGGCATTAGGTTTGGGACGACAGGTAGTGAGGGCTGAAGTCCAGGTGGCTTGGCCAAAGGTAGGCTCCATGAGGGCTGAGGTTCTGGTCTCTGGATCCATGATGGACCCCCTAAGGGCTGAGATCCAGGTCTCTGGGTACATGATGGGCTCCCTGAGGGCTAATATTCTGGTCTCTGGGTTGATGGTGGACTTACCTAAGGGCTGGGCTCCTGGTCTCTAGGTCCATGGTAGGTGTCCATGGGGTGAGGATTCCTTTGTAAAGGAGGGCCAGAGAGGGCTGAGGCCCCAGGCTGCAGCTGGGAGCCATGATGGACCTTAGGCCTGGGATTAGACCTAGGGAGGGATTGGTGGGGGGAAGGGGAGGGGAGGGGAAAGGAGAAGGGTCCTGGCTGTGTTGTTCTGGTTTCCATGTCACTAGTAGTCAGAGAACTCTTTGTTTACTTTTGAGATAGGTCTTACAAAGTTGCCTGGCTGGCCTTGAACTTGGGCTCCTCCTGCCTCTGCCTTCCCAGTAGCAGGTATCACAGGAGTGCACCACTGTGCTAGGCTCTGACACTCAGCCTTTGTGTGATGCATAGTGAGTTATCAGAAGGGCCCAGTCCCCAGCGAGCCCCTCCTGGTCCTCCTCGCTGGCCAGGCTCTGCTGTCCTCCACTGGGTGCAGGGGCAGACGTAGGCTCCTGGCTACTTCCTTTGATGAAGATGTCTTGCAAAGATTACTCTGCAGAGCATAAAAGGAGACCCAACCTGTCAGCTCAGGGAGGTATAAATGCACACTTCACAAAGCTCTATCACAGACTCCCACTGGACCATTTCTTAGATTTTTTGAACTCCGATCCGCCATTGATGGCAGCAGCCATGGAGCAGGGGGAGACGGGCAACCTCAGACCTGTCCTGGTAAGCACAAGCTGTGTGGGTGAGAACAACTGAGAGGTCCTCTGGGTGGAACAGAAGCTTCAGATTCCAGGAGGTTCCCAACACAGCTATAGCACATGGCTTCTGCACCTCCCTGGGGTGGGGGCCGGCCTGGAGTGCACCCACCAAGCAGGTGAGCTGGGTGCTCTTAGTCACCAACACCACCTGGGCTCCCACCTGTTCAGCTAGAGCTGCAGGGAGCTCAGATCTGGGTCCACATCTGCCCTGCAGAGGGAGGCGAGCACCAGTCATAGGAAGCCCATGGTTCTTCACATTTTTTTAGGTAGAAGGACCTTGATATTACTTATAAAATCTCACCCAGAATCCAGGACATACAACATCAAAACAGAGCCTCTTTGGTTGACCAAGACCAGAGGTTCTGAGGCTCCTAAGCAGCCCCTCTGTCCTCACCTTGCACCAGGGAGAACAGGCCTAAGGTCCATTGTGGCCCCCAGCTGCAGCCTGGCCTCAGCCCTCTCTGGCCATTCTTTACAAAGGATTCCTCACCCCATGGACAGAGCTGGCTTGGACACCTGGGCCAAGAACAGCTGCACTGAGGGGACCTCGGGATGCTGCTTGGCCACCTCCCAGAGGCCATGCCCTGTGGCCAGGCGTCTGTTTCTGCCCCTCTCCTCCATGATGCTGAACAAGGCAGGTATTTCCTGAAAAGACACTGATGCCTTTGGTGCTGAAAACATTGTGGAAACGAAAGGAAGAAGCCACATCTGACCACCAGAATCAGTCTTCATTCCTCGGGCATCTGGGGTTCTGCAGCGTGAGACCTTGCTTTCATTGCCACAAGCAATCCCTTGGGAGCCAGTCACCCCGTGGGGTGTGTGGCATCTTCCTGTGCCTGCTTCAGGAGCCCTTCCTTGGGCATCTGTCTGAGCCCCCTTGGGGAGGGGGTTCCCTTGGATAGTGGCTCTTTGCTATCTGGCTCAGAGGAACTGTGCCCTGGGGCTGACACTTGAAAGGGTAGGAACAGCATGTAGATGCTGTGCACTCCAGGATGCCATCTTCAGTGACCGCTCCACAAACCTTGAAGGGGGGCTCAGCTGTGAATTCCCTTCCTAGTATCTCCTTTGGAGGGGTGGCCTCAACAAGTGTTAACAGGTGTTTTCCTGCAGGATGTGGGTCTCCCCTGGGTGCTCTGTGGTTCACTTTTACTCTGGGGATGACATTGTTGAAGTGTCTAGGGGCTTGTCCCCTGCTGAACAAGGACAGAGGGGCTGCTTAGGAGCCTCAGAACCTCTGGTCTTGGTCAACCACAGAGGCTCTGTTTTGATGTTGTATGTCCTGGATTCTGGGCGAGATTTTGTACAGTAATATCAAGGCCCTCCTACCTAAAAAAATGTAAGAACCATGGACTCAATGTTACTTTGCTATTTAGTTGTTGGAAAGATTCGGGTGGAGGGACTTTGTGGGCCCCCATCTGTGCCTTTATGCAGATCTCCCTTTTTAAACACAATGGTGGGTGAAGTAAGTAGGTTTAGATAAGTAACATGACTGATGCCAAAAACCGAGTTGAAAAGAATGTCTTCCCATTTTCCTTTACAAAATAAATCTTGCTTTTCTGTTCCATTCTATTATTAACCTCAACATTTTCCAGGTCATAGTTATACAATTCACCTATGATGTTTATGGAGGAGATGATGGTAGTAATGGTAATGGTGGTGATGATGATGATGGTGATGATGAACCATGGTGGTGATAGTGGTGGTGATGATGGTGATAGTGGTACTGATAATAGTAGTGATGGTGGTGGTGATGGTGATGATGATGGTGGTGATGGTGGTGATAATGGTGATAATGGTGATGGTGATGATGATAGTGGTGATGGTGGTGGTGATGGTGATGGTGGTGATAATGGTGATGGTGATGGTGGTAATGCGGTGATGATGAATGATGGTGGTGATGGTGGTGGTGATGATGGTGATGGTGGTGGTGATGGTGGTGTTAGTGATGGTGGTGTCGGTAATGATAATGGTGATGATGGTGGTGGTGATAATGGTGATGGTGATGGTCATTCATGCTGATAATAACAGGGGTGATGTCAGCATAGCAGTGGGAATGACAGTGACTGAGGCTTACTGAGGTTTTCCTGCATATCCAGCCATGTTACTAGCACTCTAGCATTCCCATGTTTGGCTGTCAATGTTGTAGGAGTCTCTTGGAAGGCTGATGTGGAGGTGGATTTTCAGTTTTTCTCCAGAGCCAATTTGACCCACAGAGTCTAGATTCCCACCATTTAGTAGCCATGTAGTCCTGGGAAGTCACAGAGACCCTGGACCCTGGATCCTCGTGACAATGGTGTATGGCACCAGCCAGTGTCAGCTCTTAATGGCGTTGTTACTATGGACCTGGGCACTCTTGGTTCAGAGTTCCTCTTCCTCTGTCATGATAAGGACAGAGCAGAGGCTTTGCTAGCAGGAAAAGCAGTGAGCAACAGGACTGAGGGCTGTCCAAACTGGCCCGTGGCCAGTGCCTCTGCACTACCCCTGTGTTTCCATTTCATGTTAGCCCTTAAGATGGGGAGCAGCATTTCCCCAGTGGCCAGACCCGTTGTCTCACCACCTAGAGGACTGTGTGCAGCCCAAGGCACCTGCGGCCATAGGAGGGCTGGCTGCCAGTCCGTTGTACCACAGCAGCTCTGAAAGGCCAAGCCATCTGTGCGAGGAACAGCCTAGAGGGGAGGTGACTCCCTTCAGGGGGAGGGGGAGAGGCAGCGGATGTGTACTCTCTGGGTAGTCAGATGGCAGTCTTTCTGAGTAGGGAGGCCCAGGGCTACATCCTGTCTTAGTTGGACTTCATAGTGGACTGAGGAAGGGCTGCACATCATTGCTGCTCAGAAAGTTGATTGTCAGAGGGAGAGGGTGCTCTGTGGTAACCCTGGGTTGCGGCTCCTGGTGGGGACATATGGGCAGGTGGTCAGGGGTGTGGGACTTAGGCTCCATCACTGCTTGTGTGCCTGCTGGCTGTCCCTCTGCCATCCGTCTCAACACAGTTCAGTGTAAGATGTCTTAGACTTGGGACATTGGAGTCAAGGTGGGGCATGGGGGAGAGCCTGGTGGGAGCATTTGGAACCATGAGTGTCTTCTTCCAGTTAACCTGCACAGCCAGGTGAGCAAGCCTCATGGGGCAAACCTCAGATGGGATGTGGAATGCACCCTGGAGGCGACCCTGCATGGGCCCGGCAGCCCCCTCTGCAACCTTCGAAATGAAAAGTGTCATGTTTTCAGAAACCCTGGCCACTACCTGGATCATGCTTCTTAAAACCTTTGCTAAAACCTTTGCTTCCCTTCTCTTGCTCCCTGGCCAAGGCTGCTCCTCAGCGTCCCTGCCTCTGTCAGGGGCAGAACCCATGCACCAACCAGTCCTGGCAAAACACTTGATGCTCAGCCAGCAAAGGGATTCCAAGTTGCCCTTGTAGCCGGCATCTGTGTGGACAGAGGATCCTTCTTGGCCCCTGCACTGGCTGGTGGGACTCCATGCTTCTGGGGGTCTGGGAGCCTGGCCTCACGGGAGTGAGAATTCTGGCAGCTAGCAGGTGACTAGAATGGCTGACCACTGGGCCCACACAACAGCTGGTATACTGGGCAGCAGTAGGGTTGCACCTCCTCTCGGCAGAGGTCAGCAGCTCCAAGGTGGCTTTTGTTTATTTTAGAACTGAAGTTCTGCATTCATCTCTGGTTCTAGATGTGACCCCTGCAGCAAACTATTGGGTTCCCAAATTATGGCATTTGGGTACTCTTGGCAGGGCTGGAAGTTGGCAGATCTACTGTGGGATCAAGGCGTGACCATGAGTCACACCAGTGCATCTGGCTTGACAAAGACTGGCGTCTGCTTTGCCCAGAGATGAGAGTGATCTTTCTGGTTGTGATAACACTGCAGGATGTGGGGGGTGCTCCTGTGGAAGAAGCGAGCCCCCTCTTGTGCGGGGCTCTGAACTTGTCTCCCACACTCACTCCTGGTGGGGTTTTGCCTGGCGGCTTGCCTAGGAGGGTTGCAGCTTCTGGCCACCCAAGTGGTGACTTTCAGGCCCAGCCAAGGGCCACACCAGGCAGGCCCCACCAGGAGCTGCAGTGAGCACCCAGGCCGGCTGGGGGGCTCACAGCATTCCTAGCCCTAGCACCTCCATTCCAAGACATCCTTAGGGGAGTGTTTGGCTGAGAGCCCCTCTTTGGGCTAAAGGGGACCTAGGGACCTCTCATTCTGACTCAGAGCTTCCCATCCCCAGGCCCACGTTCCTAAATTGCAGGAGTCTTTTGTCCAGGGCTCCTCAGGCACAGAGACTGCCCCTCCTGTACTAGTCCTGTAGCCTTCGTCCAGCACTGGCCCTGGGGGACAGATGTTCCCTCCTGTGGGTCCCAGCCTGCAGTCCTCACTGACCTTCTGCCACAACGCTCCAGAGGGCGGGGCCTTCTGTCCTGCTGCATAGCCGTGGTTCTGCCCCTCCAGGGATGTCCTTGTCCTCACTGGAGACAAGGCTGACACAATACCTGGCCTGGGGGCCCTGGTGGCCAGGTCTGCGGACAGGGGTCTTGACCCCTTAGCAGTATCCCCTTGCACAAGGCAGGTCTTTTCTTTTTAGCAAATCAGGTTTAAGCCTGATTTGATACATCCATCCCTTCAAAACTGAGGCGCCCCCCGGGTCTGCCTTATGTGACCCTGAGTTTCCAGAGGGTCATTCCACAAGCAAAGGAGAGTCTGCTGGGGAAGATGGAAATCTCTAGAATCCACGAGTGAGCCAAGGGTTTCAGCCTGGCTTCTGTGGTGCTCTCAAGCCCCCCACCGCAGTCTGTGGAGCAGCCCCCCTACTTTCTGCATTGGTTCGAGGCTGGGGGGGGGGCGGGAGTAGCAAGTATGAATCCTGCAGGAGCCAGCACACCCTCCTGGCCAGGCTGAGCCCTGCAGAGGCAAACCCCTGCAGAGACAGACCCACCTGGCAAGGCCTGGCTTTGCCCTCCCTCCCTGAGCAGGAGGCTCAGGAGGGAGTCCAGGAGGAGGGCAGAACTCCAGGCTCCAGAGCCCCAGTGCAGCCAGTCCTCTGGGCAGCCCCTAGACTCCCTGCCAGGCCCCCGCCATGCAGCCTGTGTCTCCAAGAGCCGACCTGTGGGGGGCTCTTGTATAGACCTAGCCCTAGCGCCATCACGATGGACCCTGCCAGGGGCCCATGACTGGCTACACTCTGTCATCTTGTCCCATGGTGATGTGGGTGGCTTTGGTGCAGGCTGATGGGGAGGACATGAGGTCATCATACCCTCTTTTCTAAAATAGTTGTCAACTAGTAGTCACCGTGGTAGCCTCTGAAGTGTGTGATTTGTGGCACAAAATGCATGTGCAGCGCTGGTGGCCACTAGCATCTAATTCTAGAGCACTGTGTCCCCCACCAATGCACCTGACCCACTAGCGGTCAGCCCGCTTGGCTGCGCTGCTGCTGTCTCTGGACACCTCTGCTGTGCTGGCTTCCTCTCCGTGGAGCTGGTCCCTTGAGCTTGCTCCTCTGAGCTCTTCTCGAGGTTCGCCTGGTCTCCTGAGTCAGGGCCTCTGTCCTCTATATATGGGTAGCATTTGCAGATGGACGGGCCACTTTAGGGCTCACTCCTGTCAGCTGGCAGGCCTGGGGAGCCCGCTTCCTGGCGCCCCCACATGTAGCATCTCTCTGGTGTGGCTTGGAGGGCTATGCTGGAAGGTGGGGCTGAGGTCCTGCACAGCCTCCTGCTTTCAGACCGTCCTCTCTTCTTGCCAGCGTGACTGCACGTGTCAGCGTCCCTGGCACTGGCCCTGCACATCTGTTCCTGTGCAGTTGGTACATAGCACAGCTGGTACTCAGCACTCAGTACTCAGTACTAACCGTCCTTTGACCTGGAGTCACACCATGTGACAGTGTTCTTGGCCGTGTTGAATTCTGAGGTGGATTAAGGAAGCCACTTCTTTATAATTCGATGCATCCTAAGCTTGAGAGCTTTTCATTTATAAAATAAAATGACTGTGTGGTTTTAAAATTAAAATATTAGCAGATGTTATTGCTGTAATGAATAGGTGAGGTCCTCAAAATAAATTGTCCCTCTTGGGGCACATCAAGGCATCCCCACAGGGCTGTGTCCTTGAGGCAGAAGTTCCCAGGGCCTTGGCTCAGCACTTTGAAGGCAGTGCCCAGTGGGCTACCCCACACATTTCCTCCTCGGCTCCTGGGCCAGCAGGCTTTTCTGACTTGTCTCCGGAGAGCAAAGATCCGACCTCGTTAAAAGGCTTTCCAGGTTGTGGCTGCCGCCTTCTCCCTGTGCCCCAGGTCTGGAGTTTAGTGCTGATGTCACAAGTCCCCACACAGATGTCTCTTCTGGATGTGACCCAGGTGTCCCTGACATCCCGTCTCTGATGACAAGTGGCCCCTCTTGGGTTTGAGAGCAGCCAGGGTAGTTTGAGGCTATGAGGGGAATTTCCTTGTTCTGAACTTGTCTCTGATGCAGCTCAGAGAGCAGAGAACCCCCGCAATGTCCCCTCAATGAACGTTCATCCACCATGGGCAAGTGGGTCTCGTGGAGCCTGTGGAATGATGGCTGTGGCTGAGGGTGGCTGTCCTACCAGCAGATCAGTCACCTTGGTCCAGGAGGCCGAGACAGTCCTGTGGGTTAATGCAAGCTGAGCTGGACAAGGGTTTGGAGAGGGAGCTCAGCTCCACGTTTCCTGGGGACTCAGCTGACATCTGCCCTTCCCCTCCTGTGCGCTCCTCAGGGGCTCAGCCTGACAAGTCTGCAGAGGGCTGGCTGCCTTTGGAGACTGCCCTTCAAGCAGTGACCAGAAAGGCTCTGGGTCACAGAGAAGGCTGAGGTCAGAAAGCTCAGGGCATGTGTCTTTCGGATTGGCCTCTACTGTTTGAAAAACCCTGTTCCTTAGAGGCAGGCCCTTGGAAGCCTCCTTTCTGCAGCCCCTGGGTGCAGACTGATCCCTGTGCCAGAGTGGACCAGAGCCACCTGGGCAGGCAGTCTTGCCACAACAGAGCACCAGAAAACTAGAGGGAGGAAGAGATATTCTTATCCTGATTGTGATGTTTGACTGGCGTCGGCATTTGCCTTAACTGACCAACTCATACCCTCAAAAGGAGTGCCTTTGGGTGTGTGCACTGCACCTCCACAAAGCCGGCTGTCATTCTTCATTCCTCAAAGCATTGAGAGCCATTCTTCAAAGCAGCCCCTGCCTCTCTACTCTGTCCGGCTCCCTCTGCTCCTCTTCCCAAGGGCCAGAACCTCCTTCTCTGGCCACCAGGTCGCCTCCTGGCCACAGCACTGAACTTCCCCAGCTCCAGGCATCCAAGGTCCACCTCAAACTCTGGGTGCGCAAGTCCTCTGCAAAGGAGGTGCCTAGACAGCAGGAACCCAGCCCTGCTCCACCCCCACATTGCTCACAACTTACAGACTCAAGCGGAAACCAGCCTCCACCCCCGCCGCACACGCTGCCAGGTGACTCAGCGAGGCTGGCCCTCGAAGGGCTTCCCGGGCTTCCTGTGCTGATTGCCACCACAGAACCCTGGTGGCAGCCCACAGATCCAACACTCAGGCGCGTTCGTCTGTTTCAATGAATGGTAATTACACCACTTGTTTCTTTTTCAACAACACAATGCCGGCATTCATTCTGTTTCCAAATCTGTTCTTGCATTCAGTTTTCATCTGGTTCTAGTTAAGTGTGCATTTTGTTTATTGCATATAATTTGGTTAAATAGTTAAAATACATCTTGATGAAAAACAGCCTTTAAAGTTGGGTGTGGGTTGTTGGATGGCAGAGATGGCATCAACCATCCACTTCCCCCCAAGTCCTCTCTGACTTGCTAAAAAAGAGGCTGGAAAGGAATCTGGCCAGGCTTCCTACTGGAGGTGGTTTGCCGTCACTGATGAAGCCAACAGATGTGCAAACACAGGGTCACGGCCTTCTCAGGCATGAGTTGAAAGAGTGTCGTCCTCCCCGAGTTGCCTGGCCACTGCCACTGAGGGTCTCAATGGCCCCGACAGGTCTTCACTTTCTCCTCTCAGGTAGGCAGTGCGCCCCGGGACAGGTGTCTTCACATGGTGGGAGCCTCTGGACACAGAAGCTTGAGAGACACCGGTGCCCACCCGCCACGTGCCTGAGACGTAGAACAGACTGCTCCTTTGAAGCCCTGCTTTAGACCCTGAGCTTAAACCTGTCTTTTCTGGAATTGGCTCTGGGTACCCCTGTGGGGGATTAGCCTGTGACCTTGCCATAAGGCTGGTTGTTTACAAGAGTCTGTACTTACCACGTGAATCCCCCCTCAGCAGCCCTGGTCCCCATTCAGCAACAGCCATCAACAGCAGTCCTTTGTACCTGCCGTTCCGTGTACTCTCTCAGAAATCAGCTCCAGACTGCCGCATCTCACAAGCTTCCCAGAGACCAAAACAGATGCCTCATGACCAGCGGCTTCCATTCCAAGCAAAGAGTCAGGTGAGTTCTCTAGAATGTTCTTGTCAGGTCAGCCCCTGTCCCACGAGTCCGACTGAGCATGGGAGAGTGTCTTTGTGAGTAAAGTGCTTTGGAGTGTTTGAGGACTAAGGGGCTATGGGTGACAGCCATGCTCTGTGGGCCAAGACCCCACAACCAACAGACCTCCTCTTGCCACAGGCACCAGCCACCTGCCACCAGCCACAGGCCTCATCCCTCTCCATGAAGGATGTGTGCCATGAGATGTCATTTTCCTTCCCCTGGGACCTGCCAACCCAGCCCCAGTGCTGAGCAGCCCCAACTTCCTTCCTCTGCAGAGCCACTCCCACAGAGCTCAGGCTGCCGGCCCCACAGTGTGGCAGCCCCAGTCCCAGGGACCTCCCAGGAAACAGGCAGACCACAGCTGGACATAGAAGAGGCTGAACCCAGATCTGGGGGCAGCCCACTCTCTTGGGACGGCCCGCTGCAGTGTTCTGGATGGTACTATCGTGATGTTAAATGAACCTCTCAGGTTATTTAGGCTCCTGACTGGAATCTGGGGTGCTCCCGCTCTGACATCTTTAGAACGTACTCTGCCTCTTGCTTTACAAACCTCCTGTACACAGCGTGATGCTCCCATGTTTTGACTGAGATCTTCCTTTGAGAACATAAAAACTGAGGAACCCACCCCCTATCAACACTGTACAACATCTGGGCTTCCTCAGGAACAGTTTCTGACAATTTTGTCTTTTCCTGGGTATGAACCACACTTTTTTCTTTCTTTTCATGTTTCATAATCTTTACTGAAAATTGGACATTTTTAATATTATCATGTTGCAATCCTGAAAATTAGATTTCTCCTGTCTCCTCAGGATTTGCTGCTATTTCTGCTTGTTATAGATGCTGTTTGTTTAGTGACGTCCTTGAGCTAACAATGTAGATCTACATTATGTGTCATGTGTGGCTACCAAGGTCTCTGGTTGGTGATCTTAGTCTTCAGATAATCATTAGACAGAGATGTTCTCTGAATTCTGGAATCAACAGGTCTTCCAGCCTCTAGTGAGGAACTCTGTGCATGCGCTGGGCATGCCATCGACCCTCAGCCGTTCAGTGGACAGCACTACGTTAGCCTTCACTTCCTGCTTATGTGGATGATCAGTAGGAGGTGAAACATCGGGGCTTTGTCAGGTCTTTCCTGAGCATGAGTAGTGCCTTATGCATGTATGTAGCCTGATGGTTTCCCAGGAATATGTCGGAGCTTTTCAAGATCCTTCCTGGACATCTTCTTCCTCTGTTTTTCTGTATGTGATTTGTTCAGCTTTTTATCAGCCCCGTATATTTTCCACCTCCAGCAGCTGCAAAGTCAAACAACCGTCACTGATTATTTTTAGGAAAATAGTTCTGGGTGAATTGTAATGAAGATGGACCTTTCAACTGGGCTTTCCAGGGAATTCCCAAGCACACCATACCAGGCTGCCAAAAATAAACCTGTCATCTCCTGTCCAGTGGCTGCTGGTCTTCACCACTAGTGTGGGGATGTCAGCTTCCAAGGCTACTGTGGAGCTGGGGAAACAGGGAATCTGAATGGGACAACTTAAAATTCCTAAAAGCTCATTGTCATTATCAATGTCCCATGGTATTTCCTAAATAAACACTGCCCAGATTGTTGGAAACCTTGGTCGGCTTCAGAGTTCTGAAAAGAAGGTCTGACCCCTGCTTTCACCCCGGCTCTTGTTAGTTTTGGGGTGAAGAGGGCTCTCAGCAGCCCTTGCAGTGCCATCCATGCCAGCATTGGGTTGGAATGGCTGCGTACTGACCATTAAGGTTCTGCCAGCCTCTTTACACACCTGAGCACCCTTATGAAATGCCAGGCATTGAGAATGCTGCTTTCATGGTGGCTGCCTGCTTCTGTATTTTATTAAGGGTGGCAACAAGGGGAAATCTAGCCACAGTTCTGCACACAGCAATGAGGGAGGCTGGGACCTGCTGAGCATGGAGCCCTGTATCTGGGGAGCAGGGGCGAGAGATGCCGGGCCAGCCACAACCTGCCTTGAGCCCCGTGGCAGAATGTAGTTAAGTTTTGATAGTTTAGTGCTTTCCTGTCTTGTTTCAAGCTCCATCAGGCAGGAGCAGGGAGTGCTGGGTCATTCCTCACTGCTGAGGTCAGACCTGAAGCACATTCTCCCAACAACCCATGGGGTGTTTTTCCTGGGGCTGCTGGTGGGGCCGGTGCTGAGAGAGCACTGGGTACTGGCCCTCTGGTCCTCTGGCTGCCTGGTTTACTCCTAAGCCATGCTGACTAGGCCCCAGACACGTATTTGGGAGGACCCCTGTCCACCCTTGGAGTGCTCTCTGCACTCCTGTCTTCTGCTTGGTAGTCTGTGCCCTGAAACTAGGCCTCTCATTTCCCCACGGCTCAGCCCACCCTCATGTTGGGTCCACCCTGCCTCAGTCCCCTGCCCTGCCATGATCGTCCTCGTCCTACCTGTCTCCTGGCAATCACTGTCTTCAGTGAGTATTGGGTCTTGAGAATGTTGCTACGCGTGCTTGTCAGTCTTCAGGGCTGTGTGGGGGGATGGGCAGCAGAGTGTGATGGACACCACAGCCTGCTCATGAGGGACAGCACTGGGGCAGCTTTGAGGTGGCCGCGCCAGGTCAGTGCAGGCCTAAAGGCTGTGCATGCTGTCTGAGGAGTGGGACCCGAGGGAGGTATTTGAGGGGTCCAGCAGCCCTGGCCCGGTGTCCAGCTCTGGGCCCCCAGGGTTAGTGGACCTGGAGGGCAGAGTCCTGGGCCCACAGCAGGCCCAGGGGACATGAAAGGGGCCAACCCTGTGGATGCCCAGCACAGAGCTGCCCCACGCTCCATCCCCTATACCTCTCCACTCGGGGTCCTCCGTGTTCCTGGCATGCTGTGTCTGGTCCAGATCCTGCATCTGTTCAATACAAATGTGAAGGGAAAACCAAGGCTTCCTCAAAATTGCCCAGGACTGAGCGCCCGGCCCTGCTCACCTTCGGACCTCTGTGGGCCTGGTCTCTCCCAGCTCACTGAGACGGGGCAGAAGGGACTGCGGCTCTGCAGTCAGAATTACCATCCCTATTTTATTTACATCGTGTAGCGCATAATTTAGAGATTAGAACTCTACAGCTTTCATTTCATGTAATTTATGTTTTCATTCAGCAAAACTATTACACCAATTTTTTTTAACCCAGCTCCTTTCTGACCCCTTGCAAGGTCCTGAAAGCAACAACCCCTGTGGGAAGAAGGTTGTATCCGAGAGCTGAGGCTCCTGGGGAGGCCGAGCCTGGGCCTGTCTGCCCAGTAGTGGCTGGGCAGGGCTGGCGAGGGGCTTGTAAGTGGATCAGGTGCTGACTTTGGTCAGTGGCAGTTAACAAGACAGAGAGGCTTGGGACCTGTGCGATCCAGGGCAGCTTGCAGTTGTCACCCAAGTCCATACCTGGATGGAGGTCCAGGAGGCTGGCTGACATGTCCATGAACGGGGTCAGTAGACCTGGTGGCTGTGTCCCAGCCGCCCTGGACCTGGGGCATGGACAGTGGTCAGCAGACGCCCTTCACTGTGGGTCTGAAATCCCCATTCATAGCCCACCACCTTGGCTGCCCTGCATCCCAGGGTCCCCATGTCACCCTAACCATCCTAAGTCTGAAGTTCCATGCTGCCCTCCACCTCCCTGAAGGTCCCTCTTGTTCAGCAGAGGCCAGGCTCACCCCTCACTGCCGCAGCCCAGCTGGCTGGGCAAACTAACCGGGGGGTGACGAGGAACTTATGTAGGTTGATACAGCAGGAGTGGGAGCCGTTTATTGTAGGACAACAGAGGTATTTATACATTCCACACAGCTTATCTAATTAACATAAACTAGATAACAGCAGTCAACCAATCAGGAATCTCCACACTTAATGGCTCGCTGGCGTTACTTCACAAACCTCTCCCTCTGGCAAAATGCCAGGCGCCATCCTGACTTGTTTACAGACCCTAATACCTCACAGCCATGGTGTGCCCCTTGTCCCCACAGCTGGTGCAGGCCTGTGCCTCCTCTGCTGGGTCCTCAATGCACCCTGACCACGCTCACTGACCACCCGACGGTATTATGGGCTGATTTGAAAGTTAGGTGACCCCATTCTGCTCAGATGTCTCACCCTGTGCAGAGTTGGCCCCCTTCCTGTTAGAGCCCACTCGCATAGAAGCCACAACCCACCCACGGGCACCCTGACCACAGTGTCTCTTAACTATGGGCTGGTGCCAGCTTTCCCCTGAGTGGGTACAGGAGGCCAATCCTGAGAATGTAACTTGGTGCTTCCACTCTATGAAAGCTGTCTTGTGATGGTACTTGCCTCTCCCACCCCTCTTCTTTATGCTTTCTCTGTTTTTTAAGCCGCCCCTCACCAGCGTTCAGCGTCTTGGGAGGCAGAACTGCTGGCATTCTGCTCCCTTGGTCCTGGCCAGAATAAATCCTTTGTCTTTGCTTATTTGGAATTTTGGGATAGCACCTTATCAATGGGAGTGAGTGGCTGGAGCAGGAGAGCCCGCGAGTTCTTGGGGTGACTCTCCTGCAGGTGGCCCAGCACTCAGGGGACGGAGGCGTGAGCTCTCAGACTGCAGACCCAGGCCTGGGAGGGGAGGGCCTCGGGGACACGCAGGCAGAGGACCAGCCATCCTGCGTTGGGTGAGGATCCTGGGGAGTGACAGCACTGGGGTCAGAGCTCCTCCCAGCACGTCCCACCTCAGCCCAGGGGCCCGAGAGCAGCCCTGCCTGCTCGGGCCCCACTTGCCCTCCGGCTGCTCACGGCCTCAGAGGCAACCTGGCTCTAGCTGCGTCGTGGAGAGTTGCTCTTCTCTGAGACAGGAACTGGCTGAGAAGTGAGGCTCTGTGGGGCTTTCCTTGCAAGACAGCAGCTAGGAATCACAGGTCCCTCCCAAGATGTCCTTGGGCAGGGCTCCTGTCCTCCCTCCAGAGTGACAGTCACAGGGTGGTGGCCCACAGCCCCACCAAAAAACCCTCTGCAGCTCTGACTGGTCAGGGGTCTCCCTGAGCAGGTGAGCCTCCTGGGATACGGAGCAGGGGCAGGTGGGGTGGGGCCAGATGTGCAGGTTGATGTTGTCTGGCCATTGAGGAAGAAGTACCAGTGTGTGGGGTGAAGCCGGGCCGTGTACAAGGTGGCCTCAGGCCGCATGGCTCCTGTGGAGGGGTCTGTGGCTCTGTTCTCCCCCAGGCCTCTGCTTAGAGCCCTGGCCTTGCGTGGATCTGTCTCTGCAGGTAGATCAGAGGGCTGGGTGCAACCATGCCCACTCCCTGCCAGACTTACCCCAGGGGACACGCAGGCCGCCAGAGAAGGGCCTGAGGGTTGGCCCTGGGCTTCTGCAGAGGGTCCCAGGCAGGAAGGAGCTGCTCCAGGCCTCAGAGTGCTGCTTTGAAGCCATGTGTCCTGGGTTCTGGGAGGCTGTAGACAGGGAGCCTGAAGGAGGAGGTGGCCCTGCAGTCAGGATAGCTCGGCCCACCTTGCTTGGGCCCACCCAGGCTGTCCCACACCTCAGCCAGGCTTGTGCCTCAGGGTCTGCTGCTCCTCCTGGCTCTGGCCTCCCCTGCCCCTGTTTCTCCTAGGCTCGTCTCCCACAGTGGAGCCGTCAGGGGTTGAAGTGAGTCCTTCCCATTCCCCAACAGCGGCCCAGCAGGCACTCCTGGAGTGCACCTGTCTGGTGCTGCCTTGCTGGGTTCTGTGGGTTGGACGGGCTGCCCTATGCAGAATCCCCACGTGACTGTCCCTGGCTCTGCCGGGGTGCTGTTGACGTCTCTGGAGAGCTTTCGTGAGAGTGCTGCTCTCTGAAAGGTTGCAGAAACTGTGGGTATGCTGATTGCAGGGGGTGCCATGGCTCCCGTGGGAGCTCTTTGCAGGGCCTGGCTGCCCAGTGAGTTTGGCCAACATGCTGGTGGCTCCACACGTGCTTGTTAGGCACAGGCTTTACAAACACCCGTGGCCTCTGAGCTCTGTGGTGGACAGAGTTGTGCCGTGTCAGGACTTGGTTTTGTCCCTTGATGTGTGAACCCCGTTTTCTTCATGGATGTCTGGTGAATTCTTATTCTGTGAGGAATCTCTAGACGTTATAGTGAAATTCCTCTGGTGGACAATGTCTCTAATATCCATTTAAAGAGTTAGTGAGACCCATGCTCTGTTCACTCCGTGGGGCGCTGACCTGGAGCCTGCTGAGCGTGATGCCCTTGGCTGCTGCAGGGATGACCCCTCAGGAGGATGCCTCCCACAGTGACTGAAGGGCTCCTGCTTCTCCCTTCTACTCTGTCGGGTTTTGCTTCATGTGCTGGTCTGTTCCTGCAGGAGCGAATATTTGCTGTTGTTCTACCTGCCTGCCATGTTGAATCTGCCTGTCTCCCGTAGCCTGCTGTGGTGTGAAGTGAGGTTTTTGGAGAGAGCATGCAGCAGACCAGGAGCTTCCCCTCGGGCCTGTCTTAGGGTGGCTGACCACTTGGTCTGAAGCCGTCCGTCTTCTGTCTTATGGTCTCTTCTGTGCTGCTTCCTGCAGGATGAGTTTCGTATTCAGTTGACTTTTTGGAGTGAAGTGTTCCGACGCCTTCCTGGCGTCCTTTGCGGGATTCTATGTCTATTTCCCTTGCGGTTGCCATGGGGATCACACGTGGCATCCTGGAGTCACAGCACTGTGACTCCCGTTCACTGTTCACTCCAACTCTCCCGCAGGCTGCGCTCGGCTTCTCTCTGCCCCTCCCTTCAGTGTCGAGGTCCAGGATCCCCTGTGTCCTGAGAACGTAAACTGATGATCCTGAAGCACATTCATCTCTCGCATCACGTGGAAAGCAGAAGCTGAGGTGTCCACAGCCTTGGGGGCGCTACCTTCGTTGGGGCCTGACTTGCCCTGATGAGCTCCACCTCTCCACGGGCCCCAGATTCCCGCCTGGCACCCTCTGGCTCCACCCTGTGGGGCTCCCTGGAGCCCTCCTGCAGGGCAGGCGCAGTGGTAGCAATTCCCCAGCTTTGTTCGCACTGCGTCCATCTCTCCTTCACTTTGGAAGGGCAGTTCTGCCCATGCGGGATACTCAGCCCAGAGGGGTTTTGTTCCCTGGGCATCTGCTGGGTCTCACTGAGGCTGCCCTGGGTGTGGGTCTTTGAGTTTGTTTCCCTGGAACTCACTGAGACTCGTGGACGTCCACTGCTCTTCCTCCAGGTCTGGCCAGCTCCCAGCATCCTCCCTCCTTCCTCCTTCTCTCTGCCCACCTCGATTGGTCTGCTCAGGGTCCTGCAGGTAGGCAGGCCTGTCCACGGTTCCACCGTCTCCTTTTCCTTCTGTTCCTCAGACTCAGCCCTCCATTGCAAAGCCTTCGGGGCCTGCCTCTCCTGCTCAGACCTGCCCTGCAGTCTTTCTGGTGAATTTTCACCTCGGTATTTTACTTCCCAGCTCAGAATTCCTCTTTGGCTTCTCCCCCAGGTTCCTCTCTGTGCAGAACTGCCGTTCTATCTGGTCCTCAGCTCTTGGCTCCCTTTCTTCTGTGAGGCAGCATTCTGTCTTCCTTGGGTGACTGCTTCTTCTGATTTTTTTCTTCCACTGGGCCATACTGAGCTGTTTGTTTTAGGTCCATGATTTTCTTTATTGAAAATGACATTTAAATCAATAATGTGGAACCTCTGGACATCAGAGTCTCCCCTTCTCCCTGGGTTGGCCAGTTTTTGTTCATTTTGTTTTGATTGCTGCAGGTCGTCTCTGCGAGGATCCGCCTGGGAGGTGACTTAGACCCTTCTCAGGTCTTCCAGAGCCGCTCCTTCAGCCTACCCTGTCTCTCTGATTTCCTGATATGTTCAGTTGTTTTGCAGTGTCTGACTCCAAAAGGGGGAAAAGAGAAAAATTAAGATGTGTGGGAACTCCAGCCCTTCAAATTCATGGCCGTCATTCTGCTGAAGGTTGAGGGTTTGCAGCCATGGGCAGGGCTAGCCATGATGGCCTCAGCTCTTGGCACCCATGTGATCAGCAGCCTGTAGCCAGAGTGCAAGTCCTGGCACGTGGGTAGAAGATTCCCCCCATCCACCCCGGTTCTGCAAGCCACGTGGACGTTGCCTGGGACAACTGCAGCCCCAGGGGAGGCTACTACATTCTAGGCACTCAGAGCTAACAAATTGCACAACTTACCATCCGAGTCCTGGCAGACTCCAGAGCTCTAACACTGTAACCACAGATTGACCTTGCCCTGCAACCCTTGCCCAAGTGGGGAGATGAATGCTTGCTCCTTCCTGCACCACCATGTCCAGAATCGTCTCCTCTGGGCAGCGATGACTGGCCTGGCACTGGATACTGTCCCCATATCCAGCACAGAGCAAATGTGACTAGTGGAGGAGACCTGCCCTGAATTAGGCTTGTCCAGCCAGGCTGGGCAACCGAGGAGGCTCAGAAACCAGCACATGGGTAAAACTTCACTTTTCTCCCTTTAGGGTACCCAGAATCTGAGAGTAAATTGGCATATGACAGAAAAGCAGGAGAGTAGCATGCAGGTTTTATATGGCACAGGAGTCCTCGTTGGACATGAAGACCAAGAGAAGCAGCTGGAGTCCCATAGTTAACTCAGCACTGCAAAGTGTGGAGGGTGAAGGCCTGACTCAGTTCCGTGGCAGGCGCAGGGGATCAGCAGCCCTCCAGGTCTGTGCAATGCTATCTCAGTCTCTGTGTCTGGTTCTTGAGAATTTGGTGTGCTTTTTCCTTCTGGTTCACGAAGAGGGTCTTTTTCAAGGGAACAAATCTGTCTGAAGGTCTGGGTGTGTTTGTACCTCTGCTGCTCCTTCTAAGGGCCTTCACCCGGAGTGGTCAGCACACCAAGTGGCTGACCTCAACCTTTCATGGCAAATGTTCTCCCAGGCCCCACTGGTCATGGATGCAGAATGGACCCTGTGCTGCAGGTTGTTCCCCTGGCAGACCACAGATGGCACCTCTTGGTTGAAAGCTGCAGGTTCCTGTGCCTTAGCTCTGCAGAACTGCAGGTGTCTGAGCTGAGGTTCCGGGAGCATCAGGTCAGAAAAGAGGCCCTGCCACTGGGACAGAAATACATGGGTGGCTTCTATCTGGTTGCTCCTAGAGATGCTGGCCCTGAAAGAATGGGGTGCCGATCCAGAAGTCAGGAAAGTGGGCCCAGCACCGGGTCCCCTGCTCGGAGGCTGGTGCTGTCTCCTCGGCGAGAGCAGCCCTCCTGCTTTGGCCTCTTCTCAAGATGCAGCCCAGCTGACCAGCAGCTCCTTGCCCGTCACCTCGGGGTGCCCCCACAGCTTGGGCGTCATGAAGCTATTTCTCCAGCCCAAAGGAGCCAGCTGCCACCCATGGGGTCCATTGGCACATGAGGTATGCCCAGCCTCTCTCATGCTACTCGCTCATCTCGGGGGCTCCTCCCTCTGCTCAGCAGCTCCTTCAAAGCCTCTCTCTGCCAAAACCTTAGTGTCCACGGAAGGGCCTCAGTGTAAGCCATCAGGGCCTTCAGCGGGGACCCGGTGCTGAGAGCTGTATTCCAATCTGAATCTGCAGGAAGATCCCCAGACCTGGGCTCTTGCTTCCCCAGGTGCAACTGCCACGTGGTGGCCTTGAGAACACACCCAGGCAGCCACTGCCAGGCTCACAGAAGCCAGGTGGGCAGTGGAATAAGGACAGTCCTCCCAGCAGACAGCCTCTCCCTCCTACCTTTGGGTAGGAGAGTTGAGATCTTGGAATTCTGTTCCTATTAATGGCACAGGAGACAGTGCCAGAAGGTTCAGGGGAGAAATGATTGGATTGTGAGAGCCTTAACCCAATCAGATATTCAATCCATGGTGGGATTAATTGAGTGGGGGCTGAGGCGGGTGGGTGTGGCGGGAGGAGGTGGACACTGGGGGCGCGGCTCTGGGGTATGTATCTGTATCTGGTGAGTTGAGTCTCTTCTTCCTGATGATGTGAGATGGTGAGTGGCATCTCTCTCTGCTTCCTGATCATGTGAGATGCAACCACTCTCTCTTGCCATGATGTCCTGCCTCACCTCGACCCCCAAGGAATGGAGCCTGCTGTCGGTGGACTGAGACCTCTGAAGCCGTGAGCCCCCAGGCAACCTTTCCTCCTCCTTGGTTGTTCTGGTTGGACCCTGTGGTCAGCAGGAAACCCCGACGGACACACATGCTCGGGAACAGGAATACCTTAACCCTGAGCAGGCAGCATGAACACTAGTGCAAGCCCCGCCCTTCCTCTGCCAAGACCCTCTTCCCAGGGCCGTGCCTGAGTGCTTCGGGCAGACTCCTGCTGCAGCTGACTCCCCATGTGGGCAGAGAAGTGCTGCCAGCTGCCATGGCACCACCAACTGTGAGGCGCACACACAGGACCCCGAGGAGATGGGGGAGGCTGCGCTTTCCCAAGTGTGGACTCACTGTTCTGCCAGTCCCAGTCCTCAGAGGACGACCGTAGGAGGGCAGATTCCCAGGGGCCCTGGTCGCCCAGTCCCAAATCCTCACACCTTAAGGAGCACACAGCCTCCTGAGAGGCGGCAGCCACCGAGCTCTGCCCCTCCAGAGGCTCCCAGATTGTAAGCCCCCAGCTGTGGTGCCACCAAGGGCATGCACAGACAGGCCCGGGGCCCCCAGGCAGGTCTCTGGGCATAGGGGGACCTGCCGGCCCTGAGTCCCAGGCTGTGTCCTCTGCTTTGCTGGTGTGTGTGGTGCTGTTTCCCAGCCACACCTGGGAGCCTTTGTTGTATTGCCTTTGGGAGGGTCAGGTCCTTGGTCAGAGCCAAACTGTTGTTGCCTCCCACAGAGGCTAGCTGGGGTCACATTCTACCGAACCTGTGAAACAAAGTACATCCTGTCCTGAGGGTCCTGAGGCCACCAGCGCACCGGGAGCATGCACTTCAGACTGGCTTCCCCAGGCTGTGGTTGCAGAAGAGGACAGCTGCAAGATGGGCTGTTTCAAGGTGGGGAAATAGGAGGGAGAATAAGGAGTGTTCTCAGAGAGTGGGCTCAGGTCAACGGCTTCCCAGTCCACACTGATCCAGGGCCCTTCCCCGCCCCATTGTAGAGATGCACTTGGTCTGGATGTTGTTGCCACTCCTGGGATGCTAAACTGAGCATAGCTGGTGAGCACCCCACTCTGTCCCACTGGGCGGAGCACCAGCTGACCTGAGGCGTGGACCCCACCCAGGGGCTAGGGTGAGGGCCAGTGGTTACATGGAGCCCAGCACGTGTGCTTCCCAGCTATCCTCAGGCTTGGTGACCTTCCATGGCCCCAATTCCTTGACCAAAGTGCAGTAGTGAGCAGGGTTGTCTGAGGATCATACAAGGAGGAGAAACCACGTGAGCTCCCAGTGTGGTGCAGGGCCCAGAGTAGCCACCTGCCCTGCTCAGTGCGTCCTGCCTATGTCTATGCCCGGTTTCCAGTCTCTGCAGCACCAGGCCTGGCACACGTACAGGGTAAATAAATGCAGCAGGGAGGGTTGGGGGTGTGGGTAGAACTAGGTGATACAGGCCTTAGAGTAATGCACCCCAGCACCTGGATATGGCCACATTAAACATGACAGTACAAGGCCAGCCCTGGTGCTCTACCAGGAAAATTACCAGGGCTGCAGCTGGCATTGGAATTGCCTAGGGACATTCTCCAGCATCTGGTAGGGGCCTGTGTCCCCAGGGCAGTGTCCTCCTTCTCCTGATGTCAACTTATACACCAAGTCGTCCAAAGTGTGCACAAACCGATTCTCACCTGTGCTCAGAATCTTAATAAAGAACATGCCTCTCCATGCAATAAAAGTCATTCCAACTGTGTCACCTTCATGTCAGAAAATTATATTTTGGGAAAGACTGAGCTCAAGATTTTAAAGGACCCCTGGAAAGGGGCCAGTCTTCTGGTTGCCTCCACCTTGTCCTGGGGAGTGATGCGTACAGAGGCTTACAGAACAGCTGAGCGGCCAGATCAGAGCATATCATCGGGATCAGGGTCCGGGAGAGGACAGGAGGGTGTCCAGGCTGTGTCTCGGCTGCTGACTGTTGGTGGTTCCATTATAGTCACACAACATGCAGTAGACAACAGCTTTATTTTAGCTGTTTCTTTACAAAGAAAACTGACATAATATTGTAACAAGAATGAACACATGCTTTTCCAACCTTCTGTATCAAAAACGCTCTGCACACCACACAGGGCGGGCAGGGAAGCCTGCTCACAAGTGAGTCCCATGGCCGCTGGCCAACGCAGGCCCATCCCAGCAGACATGATCATGAGAATCAGACAGACCACGTGTGCAGACAGGAAGCCAGAAAGAGAGCCCAGGGCCAGCTTGCTCTTTATGACAGCCCATTCCCCAGATCCAGCCAGGGCCCCACAGCAGCACTGTGACCTCATCTGCACCTCCTCAACACCACTGGGGAACAGGATCCCAGCACATGAGCCCTTGGGAGACTCACTTACCCCAGAACAGAGGTTACTTCTGAGGCCCAGGGCTCTCCACACCATTGGGAGCAAAGGCCCAGGGTTCTTGCTGCATCTGGAGATGCAGGCTCCGTCCTGGGGGGCTGCTGCTGCTGGCCCAGGCCCCACTCAGAACCACCTTAGTGAGGCTGCACCAAGGAGCACCTAGCCCCACAGCACAGGAGGGTGGACCTGGACTTCTAGGCACAGGCTGCAGCGGATCTAACTGGCCCTGGCCATCCCCACCGTGACAGCCTCGTAGTGCATGCTGGGAAAGAAGGTAGAGGGTTTGAGGGGCCTGTGCTGGCAGTGCCCACCAGTGTGAAGGTACAGCTCTGTTAGCGGTTGCAGGGTGATCCCACAGGGATCTCTGTCTTGCTGAGCTCGGTCTACATGGCCCTGGCCTGTGAGCGCTCAGCTCCTGGGGACACAGGCCGAGCTAGGCCCCAGCTGCAGCTGTGCAGAGACCCGAGCCGAGGACTCACGTTCTGGGCCAGGTAGCAGTGGGCAGGGACCCAGACAGAAGAGAAGCAGCAAGCCATCTATGCAGTATTCTGTGTCTGAAGCCAGGCAGATCACAGTGGAGGACCCAAGAAAATGCTGTCAACAGGTAGGGATATTTCAGGGCATTTGGTCAGAGAGGGCATAGCAGGGATTTTGCTATACCTGTCAGGGTCCAGGCCCTTGGGTAGTGTCAGGGGCTAAGGAACCTCTCGAGAGGCCAGTGTTGAGGCCCAGGACCTGGGGACACAGCGGAGCTCCCCTAGAGTACAGGCCCTGGGGGGCTGTACAGGACCCAGAGCCTGAGACAACCCCCACAGCAGGAAATTGAGGACCCCAGCTGGGCCCCACAGTGTTAATGGTTTCTGTTTCCCTGCTCCACCTGGACCCACCAAGCAGTTAGTCCAGGACCTCCTGCAAAGCTGACCCACGGTGTTCATGGGCCAGAACCGCCAGGCTGTGCCCTGCAGGCCCAGGGCACAGCACCACCAGCAAGTCCTCACACAAGGGGGGCCCACAGCTCTTCCTCTGTGCTGCTGTGGCAGACCAGCCAGCAGGAAGCAGAGATGGGCATTCAGGCCAAAACCTTGCTTCCAATCACAGAGACAGTAATTAGGTCTCCCAAAATAAGGACTGTGGAAAGACATGGGCAGCTGAGTCCTATCCTCCAAAAGAAAAAGGCCAACCCAGCAGGTTGGAAAGGAGAGAGGAGCCCTGTACCCCCAGCCCTCAGGGGGGACACACCCCTCCTCCTCCACCTCCCCTCTCCCCCCAGCCCTCAGGTGGGACACACCCCTCCTCCTCCACCTCCCCTCTCCCCCCAGCCCTCAGGTGGGACACACCCCTCCTCCTCCACCTCCCCTCTCCCCAGCCCTCAGATGGGACACACCCCACCTCCTCCACCTCCCCTGCTCCCCAGCCCTCAGGGGGGACACACCCCTCCTCCTCCACCTCCCCTGCTCCCCACAGCCCTCAGGTGGGACACACCCCACCTCCTCCACCTCCCCTGCTCCCCAGCCCTCAGGTGGGACACACCCCTCCTCCTCCACCTCCCCTGCTCCCCACAGCCCTCAGGTGGGACACACCCCTCCTCCTCCACCTCCCCTCTCCCCCAGCCCTCAGGGGGGACACACCCCTCCTCCTCCACCTCCCCTGCTCCCCACAGCCCTCAGGTGGGACACACCCCACCTCCTCCACCTCCCCTGCTCCCCAGCCATCAGGTGGGACACACCCCTCCTCCTCCACCTCCCCTGCTCCCCAGCCCTCAGGGGGGACACACCCCTCCTCCTCCACCTCCCCTGCTCCCCCAGCCATCAGGGGGGACACACCCCTCCTCCTCCACCTCCCCTGCTCCCCCAGCCCTCAGGTGGTTCCTTCACTGCCTGAGGGTGGAGTCGGGAGGTCCAGATACCTGTCACTGCAGGTTCCAGTGGCAGAGGGGGTGTGCTGCCTCTGACCTTGTACAGAGGAGTCAGCAGCAAGCATGGGGCGTCACCTATGGGGGTGGCTCTGGCAGAGGCCTTTGGAGAGACCACCAGGAGGACGTGCAGAGCTCACCAACCGGCAGTGTTTCCTTCATCCTCCAGCCTCTCTCAAAGGAAACGAAGACAGCCCCAGAGCAGGAGTCTGGACTGCAGGGCCCACCCTGCCCCAGAGCCACCCATGTGGCTGCGCCTGCCACAGTCCCCACTGTGGAGGACAGGCCCAGCCTCGGGCCAGCACAGAGGGAAAGTGTGCCCATGGCCCCAAAGCCAAGCCCTGGGCAGCTCCCTTGGCCTGGGTACAGCCTGAGCTGCTCCCCACAGCCCTCAGGTGGGACACACCCACCTGAGAACATGGCCTGCACCTGCTGCAGTGAGCCCCAGAGAGGTGCCCTGCACCCGAGGGTCTGCCTGACACACTGTAGAGGTCCCTGAGAGACCCTACTGCATTGTGGGTGCTTGCTGACCCGCAGGCTGGACAATTCCTCACCCATATCCACACTGAGATCGCCTCAGACTATGGCTCTGGAGAGCGCTGTCTGGGACCCCCCTGCCCCCCAGCACCCAAATCGCAGCCATGGGCTGGATGGCTGAACCCTCTCTCAGGACATGGAGACAGGGCCACCAAGTCTGCACCCTTCCAAACCCAGGGCACAGTTGCTTCCAGACGCCACTGTGTGCTACTCACGAAACCCACATGGTGCACACGTGCCGGGGCTGCATGGCTGTGGCTCTGCCAGGCCCTCTGCAAACAGGTCCCGAGCCAGAATCGCGAACAGCTCTTCACACACTTTGACAGAATCGAAGAAGCATGATAATGTTCAGGGCTAAATTTGGCTGTAGTTACTGTGAACCGAATAAATCAGAAGGAGCAAAGATATTTCTCTAAAATCTCAGAGCAGGGAAGAGAATGTGAACACCCATCCCTGCCTCAGAAAATTTATCCTGAAAGCAAAGTCCAGAAGGTCCCTGTGAAGGGAAGGGAGAGGGCCTCACTGCCCCCAGGGGCCTCACCCACTCCTGCTTGAGTCCCAGAACCTGGAAGCTTGTACCCTCCAGACAGGACGGGACTGGATTCTTCTCCAGAGAAGTTGAAGTGCCAGGGGACAGACTTGCAGTTTCCATACTATGCCACTGTCCCCATCCTGGCTTAGGACTCTAGCAATCTTCCAGTGATTTAACACAAGTGACACCACTGGTTAGGGCTGGTCCTTCACACAGAGTGGCCCAGAATCAGGACCCATGCTGGCATCAGTTGTTTTTTTTTTTTTTTAATATTCTAGGATGAAAAGAAATGTTATATTCATGAAACAAGAACAGAATGCCCCTCACAAAGAGCCAAAAACTTACCATGGAGAGGGGCCAGCAGAACAACAAATGAAGGAAGATGGTAAGGGCTGAGGAAATCTCCCTGACATGAAGACCAAAGTCACAGAGAAGTGGGAAGCAAGGCCAAAGGGGCAAGAAAGTTAGAAGGCGCATCCTGGAGTTGCACGGTGAGGAACTTCAGGAAGGAGAGAGACACAGGAAGGCTCTCTGCTGAACAGCAGAATCCTCAGCTCCACAGGCTCAGTGACCTGCACACTTTCTAGAATAGGGCCGAGGAGGATGGAGCCCCTGCCCGTGAACTTCAGACTGCCAAGGACACGCCCAGAGCCGAAAGGTGTGAACTAAGACAGCAATGCTAGGTGCCCTCAGGGGAGAAGGGGGTAAAGGTCAGCACATCTCAGGCCTCACAGCAGGGATGGGCCTTAAAGAGAAGGAGGGTATGGTTTAAATGAGGGTGAAATTCACATCTCATGCACTTAGCTACTTTAAAGTGCCTGATTCATTTAGTGCTTTCACAGTGCTGTGTCACTGTCGTGCCTGATGGCAGAGCATTCCATCACCCCGAAGAGAAGCACCCACCCCCATGGCAGTCACTCCCATCCCCACAGCCCTCCTGGCCCCTGGCAAGGGCCACCCTGCTTGCTGTCTACATTGCACACACCACGTTTGTGGACTCATTCCAGCGGGCTCCTCTCACTCAGCCCAAGTGGAATCAGGGAGGGGCTGAGGGTCTCTAAAATGATGGGGGGTGGGGGGCTTGCAAACCTCTCCCCTAGGAAATGCAGAAGGCTTGCCCAC